>NW_003852642.1:1611933-1617850 GCF_000181295.1 Otolemur garnettii | reverse complement strand
CAGAGATCCAGAAAAGACAGATTTCCGATGAAAAAATACATGGGTGTGTGGAGACGGGAGTCATTACAGATCAACACTATGAGGGTGCTATTTCCAAGCAGGGTCAGTGAGTACACCCCAAGGAATACTCCAAACAGGACCATCTGCATCACGGGATCTGTGGTGAAGCCCAGAAGGATGAACTCAGTCACAGTGTGGTTGCTTCCCTCCATGGCTGTGGGAATCTCACCTAGGAGAAGAGGCAATAAGAGCTCAGTTGGAATCATAGTGTTGAATAGACAGAATGTATCCTCATCAATACCACATCTCCAGCAGGCCTAGAGTCTAGGAACACCAATCTAATCAGGTATTAGAAAGAGTCTCCATCTTGCAACAGTATCTCAGACTTCACAATCGTATATTTGATTCCAAATTTATCTAAATGCTTAATTATGCTTTTTCTCTAGGAATAACTGTTTGACTAGAAAAAAGATGGACCAGCAATTTCTGTACCTCTCGTGCTTTGATCCTCTTCCTCTTGTCAATTTTCTTTTATGCAAAATGTGTGAATTTATAGCTTGAAGTGTTAACTTGTTTGTATTTGAAATACTGAACTTCCCCTGTTAAGATATATTTTGGAAAGAAACAAGTATTTTTGTAGTGTTTACATATACTGAAATACCAACATGGCCTTGTAAATTCTTATCTTACAATATTCTGTATAGGCCTAAAAATTTACCCAGGAAAGTATAAGGTCAAAATGATAGATACAAAGTTTTTGCAAAGAATATGCATTGTAAAATGATATACAATGATGGACTTACAAGGTATATCATATTTACTATCATTTACATGAATTCTACCATAAATATAATACCATATATATTAATACCTTTCAAAGACAATTTTTAATATAAGTAATTCATGTATACTACATAGTGTAGTACTGGAAACATATGCATTCATTTAATTTTTTTATGTTTATAATTTTATTATTAAGAATTTCTTCTTTAATGATAACAATTAGGCAAAAAACGAAAAAATAGACGATGAGGATGAAACAGTATTCCATTCTGTCACTCTGGAAATCCTCCCAGTCTCTTCAAGATTCCCTGCACAAAGAACTATAAACATTCTGCTGTTTCAGAATATATTTAGCAGATACATATCTATCTTACAATTCCAGTCACACTAACTTCTCATCAGCCTGTCATTTAGTAGACAAACAAATAGAAATACCACTGCGGAACGTTTTCATTTGTGCTCTCATCCTCTTGGGAGCTAAGAAAACACTCAGTGTTGGAGCTAGTTCATAGTGTTTAACGAGCTCTCATTAAATGTCACCATTAATAAATAATTTTATTTCTGAGTGAAACTTGGAACAATGTACAATTGTGTCAGCTGCCTCCAGTGAATGCTCAGTGGCTTCACCTGGCTAACTCCAGTGATTGAGTTCTAATCAGATTGGATGTACTTGCATCATTTGTTATAGCTCCTCCCTCCTTCTTGCTGGAAACATAAATCTCTTTATTTGGTTTTCAGCTTATCTTTCTTCCTCAGTTTTTTTCCACTTCTCTTGCTGCATGTGCCTTAGTGTTCTTGTCCCAACTTTGGACTTGTGGAATGCCCTCAGAAACAGCTCTGGAACTCCCTGTCTTCTCCATCCCCTGTCATTTCCTGATGTTCTCACCCAGCCTGCTGACTCTCTCTCTGCATATGAATTGGATGTAATGTCACATCTCCTGACCATGGAGTTCTTCTCTGAACTCCAGATGCATAAATTCTAATGCCTACTTAACATCTTTTATGTGATGTCTACTGGGCATCTCAAGAAAAATTACCTTTCTGACAAACCTTTCTAAACCTTTTCCTGTTTCAGTCTTCTCAGTTCTGGTAAATGACATTATTTCACATTAGGAAACATCATTTAATATTATTATGGACTCCTCTCTTGCTTTCTCACTGTTTCTACTTAATTAGGAACATCTTTTAGAATATATCCAGAGTATCATCATTTTTCCTTAGTTCTACTGTTTCTATTCCAGAGGAGGCCATGAGTACCTGCCAGCTGCATTTCTGTGGGAGCCGCTGTGTGGCCTGTGTGTTTTTGCTCTTAGTTTACCTGAGTCTCCCCACATGGCAGCCAGAGTTGTCCTGTAAAAAGGCCAGTCAGATCATGTTACCTTTCTGCTCTAAATACTCCAGTGATGTCTCGATGTATTCAGAGTAAAAGCAAAACTCCTTGCAAAGATTTGCATGGTCAATGTGATCTTGCCTTCATTTCTTTTCTGCTCCCAACAATGCCTGCTGTACAGAACGTATTTGAGAAAACAGTAGCAGTGAGGTTAGATGAGAACACACAGAATTTCTTGGAGTAGGCTCAGAATGTTGGAATTACAATGAATAATTTTTAAAAGATTTTTCTGGATACATAGTATTTTAACATATTTGAGACCTTGCTAATTTTCTATACTGCTCCACCCAGGGCTAGCTAATCCCTAGATATTAAAATCAGCATGGTTGCCAACAAGAGGATGCCTTTATATGGTAACCAATCAACCCAAAGCCACGTCCCCTATCTTATTCCCGCATACAATCAAACAACATTTTCCCTGCCCTGAATCACTCTAGGGCCACATACCTGACAATGGGAGACCACACTATAGTCCAGAGCTTGTGGCAAATATTCAAATTATTCAACCCCAAATGTGGTCCAGCTTACCTACCCTGCCTTTTCCATTCCTTCACATAGAAACTACAATAAAGGGATTGGGTTTCTTTTTTTGTCTGCTTTTGGACAAATTATTTTTCAGTTCCCATGTGGTCCTATGTGATACGCCCTCCCTTTTTATTATAAGTAATATATATATATATATTTTTTTTTTTTTTTTACCAAGGTAGCTATCTCTGTGTCTGTCACCTTGCCTTTAATACCATTCAGAGATAATGGCATATATCTGACCAACATTAAGAAACTGAAACTTCAGGTGATGTGGTAAAAACTAGGTGAGGTTAGGGGAAGCAACTAGCACTGTCCAAATCATTGCATGCATAGCCAACTTGAATAATGAATGCATAAAGAGTCTACTGTACCCCTGCTCTGTGATCAGACATGTACCTGTAACACTCATAGTTCTACAATGAAATCGAAACTGTAGATACTGGGGACATTAATGTTGTCACTGAGCTCACTCTCTGTATTATATTTCTGAGGTACCTGAGGGACTCATGGCTTATATCATTTCTGGGAAACCCAGTTCATCCACAAAGTCATTGATTGGATCAGATTGGGTTTAATTCTTGTTAATGAAATCACTAATAATGAAATGAAGGTGGAGAAGGAAAAATGAGAGAAGATATATGGGTCTTAAGCTACTAGGAACTATACTAAATAATTTATATATATATTTTCTAGGGTTCATTAGAATTCTGAGGTGAATGTATGCTATGGTCTGAATTGTATCCCTCCCAAATTTACATGTCGAAGTCCTAACTCCCAATGTGACTGGACATACTGCTCAAGGAAGGTAATTAAGGTTAAATGAGGCCATAGGAATGGGATCCTGATCCTCCAGGATTGGTGGCCTTATTACAGGAGGAACAGAGAGTAATCTCTTTTTTTCCCTACCATGTGGGGGCACAGTGAGAAGGTGGCCATCTGCAGGAAGACAATATCTTCAGAACTCAACCTTTCTGACAGCCTGATCTTGAAATTCCAGCCTCCAGAACTGCAAGAAATAAATTTCCGTTGTTTAAGTCACCAGTTTGTGATATTTTGTTATGATCAATAATATAATGAGAGGGGAGAAAAGGTAAATAAAGCTGCTTTGCAAGGAAGAAGGCATTTATTTCTCAGAGGGTGTCTTGGTTATCAATGCTTATATTTCCCTGCAAGCACTTACACACACACACACACACACACACACACACAGACACATGCTTCATTTATAGATCATTTTTTTCTATTTTGTACAACAAAATATTTTATACTCAAAATTAAATATTGATGCAAATGGACTGTTGATTCATTCTGCTTATAATTTTCTTTTAGCCCCTTATGGTGCTCAAAAATACACTTTCTCTGCATGTCTTCTCTAAACACCCTCATGATCCTCCCCCATAGTCTCCACTCTCTTTCCCTGATTTATTCTTCTCCAAGCACTGGCCCTTTGGCTTACTGAGTAATTGACTTATTTTTCTTATTTTCTGTCTATTCCTACCCACTAGGATGCCACTCCAAGAGGGCATGTTTTGTAACTTATTTTGTGCTCTTCTGGATGTGACTGCTTAAAATAAAATCTGGGACAGTGTAAGCAGAAATAATATCGATGTAAGAATGGGCTGCTGTATTCTCAAGATGCATGTCAACCAAATCCACATTCTGGTCTGCTTTATGATGGCATTTATTCCCTAAGAGAATTGTTCATTTTTTTACAAGCAAATTATATTTGAAAATAAAATGTGTTTTCAAAGGAGGTTAGGTCCGTGTCAGCAGCAAATTGAATTCTATGTTGAAGAGCTCTTGGGAACCACATCTCCAAAATGAGAGGTAGCCATAGTGAGGGACTAGTCAAACTAGAGATAGCACTGGGAATATTTTCAGACTGATGGCATAATTTCAGGTTCTATATTGATGTTTACAGCTGTCAGAAGACCTCATGTAAATTTTACTAAGCCACTATTACTAAGTGGCTGTTAATTTACTAAGCCACAATTTTCATTAAGCCACTATTGCCTCACTTGTAAAATAAAGGCAGAGATTTCAAGTGCTAGAAAGAGCTGTTGTAACAATTAAAGGGTTCATGTCTAATGTTTTTAAGCTATTTATTGGCCGCTTTAACCCATGGAAAACATTCAGTAATTCAATGGGCTTCTACTTCAGAGAACATAAACATCACCTGACATATTGCTAAAGTTGTAACTTCCTGAGCCTCATCCCCAAAAGATTTAAATTTAGTAAGTCAGGGTTCCAGGTCAGCATCTCTCTCTCAAGTAACCCAAGTGATTCTGATGCAAATGGACTCCATGCAATACTTTCAGAAACTTTTCAATACTGGTCTTTATTACTAGAATGACAGTGGTCTTACTTTATAGATGCATGAAGATTTAATAATAACATATATATGCAAAAGTATTTTGTTGATAAGCATATGATGATTTCTGAAGGCAACACAAACTATTCAGCATGAGCAGTGGCATCAGACATGGGTTGAATTCTGATTCCAACTGTATAGAGCTTGGTCACCTTTGAAAACTTAGTCCTTCAGAAAAATTAATATCCTTGTGTGTAATGTAATGACTTTCTCATCTGTAAAAACAAATTCCTATAAAACTGTACAGAGATTGAATAGAGATAATGTATTTTTATTTACAAAGGTTACAAGAGTATCTGACTTCCAATAAGAAATATAGTGTGTTGAGTATTTACTATTATTTCAGTTGTTATTGCCATAGAATCATACAGTGGCAGAATTTATTATGCAAAATAGTCAAGATGGTCAAACTGGTGGCATTGCTGCCCCTTTTCACCTTTGCTATTTTCCTTCCTATTTCTCTCTGGCCCATAGCTTTCTTGATGGCTCTAAAGTTTCATAATGTTAAAATGAAATGACTTGATTTCTTTCTTATGTTCTATTTTTCTTAAACAGAATGGTGAATGTTTTGGGGTCACTGGTACCTTTGAAAACCTGAAGTCTGTGGATACTCACCTTATAGAAATATTATCAATCCATAACACAAAGAGTCATAGGTAAAATATATCACATGTTTTCTGGAGGCTTAAATATTAGCATTAGGTAACAGGTGAAAGTTTTACCTTAGGAAAAGCATTCTTTTCTGACCAATTTCACTCAACATTTTTAACAACAGGACCATCATGCTAAACGTTTTTCTGACATTCTCTTAAAATCTAACCTTTTGGGAAACAAACAAACAAACA
>NW_003852642.1:1592028-1609330 GCF_000181295.1 Otolemur garnettii | reverse complement strand
CCCTGGGTAGAGTGCTGTGGCATCACAACTCACAGCAGCCTCCGACTCGTGGGCTCAAAAAAGTCTACTGCCTCTGCCTCCCAAGTAGCTGGGACCACAGGTGCCCGCCACAACACCTGGATATATATATATATTTTTTGGTTGCAGCCATCATTGTTGTTTGGCGGGCCCGGGCTGGATTCAAACCCGCCACCTTATGTGTATGTGGCTGGTGCCTTAGCCACTTGAGCCACAGGCTCCGATCTCCCACTCCTTTTTTTTAAAGGCAGCCTGTGGAAGCTTTAATCAAATCCATGGTAGGCACTCCCTCAGAATCATCACTATAATATTCATCATCATGAGGTGTTCTTCCTCCTCAAGAACTGAAGTGGCTTCTTTCTTAAGCTGTTGCACTTCCTTTGGAGACAGAGTATCTTCTCTAGGGAGAAAATCAGTGGTGTCCCAATCATCGAGAGTGGGCACAGAGGGAGTGCACTGGAGGGGACTTATGTGTTCAACCTCAGGTTTCGGGTGGAGGCAGTTCTTGACCAAATTATAAATGGTAAATATTTCAATGGGAATCCTTTTAGGCCCTGGAACAATGTAATAAGTTCTCAAATGGGGCCCAACTTTAGTCCAAGTATCCTGATTAACAGTTCGTTCCTCAGGGAATCAAGGACATATCTCCTGAATAAGCTGCAAAAAATGCTCCAATTGATGAATCTGCAACCAGGCTCTGCAAACTGTGAGCATAGACTTGAACACTTGCACATAGAAATCACAGTCCTTTAACCCAGATTGTCCCATGCTTTACTCCTAATGAACAATGCATCCCTTCAATTACCTAAATTTACAGAAGTATATGACCTACTACATGTTAAGGACTAAGCTATGAGTCAACTGCAGAGCTGCAAACCAACCCTTTTGGGGTGTCCCACTGGGTCAGTATTCCTCATGTCCCTGTTTGGGCGCCACCTACTGGGAACCTGCCTAGCAAAGTTATTAGGAATACTGGGAGCAGACCCTAATGGGATGGAAAAGAGAGACAGAAAATTGCATGTTCAGGAGAACCTTTTCTGAATAGGAAAGGTCACCTCAGGTTTATTACACAGCTTTTCTATACAGTAGCATGAAGAGATGATTTTGTTATAATTGCACAACTTGATTAAAAACAGCCTAAGAGCAAAATAGCATTCTTAGCAGTCTGTGCTGACCAAAAGGGCATGGCTCCATTCTAATCTGGTTCAGAAACCAGCCATAACAGGAAACCACCGGGACCAGGGTGCATTCAGTCCTTGACTCAAATGCAGTTCCCGAAAACTGGGGGTCCTTACCTCCCAGGAGATTGGCTTCCAACATTCAGTCATAATTTTACTTCACAAATTATGTGCATTCTGCATTAGTTTTGCTGAATTCAAATTTTGTGTGTGTGTATATATATATGTACATATATTCATGTACGTATGTGAGAGAGCGCACATGGATGCACACAAATGTTTGTCTCTGACACATGCTTCTATGTATGTACATTTCAATATTGATAAACACATAGGTACTAGTATTTTCTTGGCATGTTGGATAACTCCATTTCCCCCTAAAGATTGACCACTATCTTATCCCACTTGATCTCTGCTTCAAAAATCCAACCTGAGGGAACTGTATCAATGATTAATAATTTTGTCCATGTATGTGATAATTGAAAAAAGAGAAAGATTGAGGTCAAAGCACTTATTCCAAGGCTTTTTGCTGTAGGGTGATTGAAGGGCACATTCATCCCTATATCAGTGTCAAAGCTTCTGACTAGGTGCACCTGTCCCACAATCACAATGTCTGTGGTTCTCATAACTGCTCCTTTCTCTTCTCTGGTCAGGTCTACATGTTGTAAGACTCTGAGACAGAAGACTAGTCTATGCGTTGCAGGTTTCTTTATCCTTTTCATATTTTTGTAAATAGTACTTTTATTAAATTTTCCTAGGACTTCCTGATTTGAATGGGCCAACTGTGTCCTGACAGGATTCTGACTGCAACAGAAATAGATGTTAGGCATAGCCCCAGAATCAAATCTTTAAACCAAGACTAGGCTGCTCACATATTTAAAGAAAACACAGATATGTGCTGCCTAGGAATTTGAATTGCTACTGGTGGTGTCAAATCATGAAGTACGGGTAAAGGTCCAGGCCCTGAAAGATCCATAATTTGTGGCATTGATTATGACCTGAATAATATTGGGAATGAAATATGTGTGGCCTCTTACTTGAAAACTATCCATGGGCCCCATGAAAGGGCATTTGAAAAGTTCCCACTTGAGCTTTGAAGGAGTTTCTCTTCACCTATATATTTTTGGGAATGTTATGGTTGAAGTCCAAGGCAGGGCCTGATTATAAGCAGTGCAGAGAAGCCTTCCTAATTAAATGCTAAACATTGCCAGAGATTCTATGATAAGCTAAAAAATAATGGAGGGAGGAATTGGAACCATAAAATATGAGATAAAAAGTTGGAGAGCCAAGAAGAGAGCTAACAACAAAATCCTTTTCTGTAGAGGCAATCCCAATCTTTGCTTCCCACCCAAGGGGGATCTGGCCTTCCCCTGAACATGTCATACAGTGACTGAATTAGAGTATTTCCTCATAAGCTGATGAAATTCTCCACACCACACAACCCCACTGCTCCACATTGTCTCTGTGGTGAGTGATAAATATTACTACAGCAAATGAAGAAATCTGGGAACTGTTTTTATAGGAAATATACGTCCAAATAATTATTGATGCTTCTCAGACTTTCTTAGAAGGAATCTAGGAAGCATGTATGAGATTGGATTCTAAGCCAAGAAGAATGAAATGCAAGGATCAATCAAGCCAAATTTGCCAACACAAGTGCACCCACATTGGATCTGGAAAATATTTTTTGTTTCCTCAAGTTCCTAAAGGACCTTAATATACCAGTCTGTTGCACCTGTCCCACAATCACAATATGGGGTGATTTTTGTCACCAGGAACCGATTTCAGGGAAGACAAATTTTCTATGAATGGGGTGGGGGCATGATTTTGGGATGCTTTCGGTGTATTATATTTATCGTGCAATTTACTTCTATTATTATTACATTGTAATACATACTGAAATAGTTATACAACTCACCATGATGCACAATCAATATAAACCCTGAGCTCGTTTTCTAATATGGTTGTATCTGGGAGTGCTGGGAGAGACTGACACCCAAAGTGTATTGCTCAGGTTCTGCTCAGTAATGTCATTTTGTTTGCTGTTACTCATAATGAGGACAAACCTGGATCCTTCAGATGTGCAGTTTATAGGAGGGTTTGTTCTCCTATGAGAATCTAATGCCCCTGCTGCTGTGACAGGATGTGGAGCGCTGTGGTGATGTTAGCAGTGGGGAGCAGCTGTAAATGCACATGAAGCTTCACATCTGCTGCTCATTCCTTTGAGCTACCCAGTTCCTAACAGTCCAGGGACAGGTATTGGTCTGCAGCTGGGGAAGTGGCTAAAAGGTTGGTGGGTTTGTCAGGTGCTTGGAAAAGAAAAAGATTGTTGGAAAATTGTTAACAAGAAAATGTGGCTAGGACGTAGTTAGCATTCTCAGCATAGGTGCAGAATGAAAATTAATGGAGTTACATTTTGTGATAACTGTTGCCACTTATTCATATTAATTAATCCTGAAAATTACTCCATTCTTTGAAGAGCTGATTATGGTGACAGGAAAATTTGTAAAACATAGGTTTTACGTTTATTGTTACTGCTCATCTCAATAAAATATGAACATATCTTTACATATGTGAATTTCTGTATATATTTCCACATACTCTATACACATTAAATCATGTCACCTTTATTAATTTAAAAATTCAACCAATATGAAACAATGTAGTATATTTATTCTCTTCTGTTTTATCACTACCTTCTTTTGTTCTCTATAGACAGTTTTTTTTTTTAGTAACCTAGATTTTTGGGGGGGCTTTCATTGTTTCATTATATTGCAATTAGAAATAAATAGCACTTTTGTTATTATAATAGTTTATTTGATACTCAGCATGTTACGACTTTACCAAGAAGACTCCTTGGGCTGGCTCCTTTTGCCTCTGCCTATATCATTTCTAAGAGTTTCCTTGTTTTCTAGTCAAGACAGAATGCTTAAGGCATATGGTATTTATTTTTTCACACGAAAATACAAACTCAGTTGTCCTCTAAAAACTCCTGATTCTTTCCAGTGGGCAGCAGTATTGGGGATACAAACTTAAGTCAAAAGTGTGCATGTGCAGAATATTAAGGGGTATGTTAGACTTCTTTTAGCATGGGAGGAGTGGTGGTCTCAGGTGTGTCTCTACATTGATTCCTGAGCAATCATTGGAGGGTTGACTGACTCAGCAGACTGGAATTAATCTGAGACAGGTATATGGATTATCTCTAGGAAAGGGCAGTACGAAGAAATTCATGTTCTGTTATAAATGTCCACTAAATGGCATCAATTGCAGAGCAGACATTTAGTAATATGGTGGGGAGGATGGACCTGTTTCCTTCTCCACATCCCTGTCCTTAAGTACTGTGTGCACCACAAATTAGTCTTGTTTAACAGGGCTGGAGAGTTCTCATGGGCTCCATGGACTTTTTTCCCTCTTCTTTCAGTTTTACTATCTTCATCATGACAATTCTCAGCAGGGGTACAATGAGTAGCAACTCTTCCTACATAAATGTTGCTACTGCTCTCTTTTAGTTTCCTAAAGTTGATTTTCCTCATGATAGTAACAGTGCTTTTACATCATAAATCAGATCATAGTTTCTTCTTGCTGAAAATCCTCCAATTTCAAAAGAAGAATATCCAAACTCCTTACCAGGATCTAAAGCTGTGCCACTTAAAGTGTGGTTCAAAAGCCAGAGTCACGAGTATCAGGTGGTATCTTGTTCAAAAGGAAGATTCTTAGGCCCTGCCCTCAAATGACCGAATTGAAGTCTGTATTTCAATAAGTAACTTATATGATTCCTGTGTCAATTAAAGTTTGAAAATCACTGGCCCAGAAGATTATGCATAATCGCCCCACTACATATGTTTAAGAATTCTTCTATGTATATAAAGCATATATACATATATGTAAATCTATGTGATATACACATGTGTATATATATATCTCACATAGTATTAGAAAATTAAACAAAGTAAAGTGTAAAATTCAATAAATATTCACAAATTAAATACATCCTTATATGTAATCACATCCATAGTTAAGAAAATAGAATATTGCTAGCTTTACAGAAGCGATATTCATTCCCTTTTCCAATAACTGCACATTTCTTTCCCAAAATTATGACTATCATGATTCCCAAGA
Organism: Otolemur garnettii; assembly: GCF_000181295.1. Lineage (NCBI taxonomy): Eukaryota > Metazoa > Chordata > Mammalia > Primates > Galagidae > Otolemur > Otolemur garnettii. The sequence goes on along the minus strand of NW_003852642.1, from coordinate 1,604,015 downwards.
TAATAAATGAATCTTACATATTTTTGAATTTTATAGCAAGGGAATCCATACTATGTGCTATTTTATTTCTGCTATCTTTCATGTAAAGTCATATATGTGAGATTTATTTCTAGTCTTTCATGCTGTCACTTTTAATTTATTTTTATGCTTTAGTATTGTGTTTTTGGATAATGCCCTAATAGATTTATGTGCTATATATTTGAGGACACCTGAATAGTTTCCAGTTTGGGGCTACTGTGAAAAATGTGTATACTCTGGTACTTAATTTTTGGTTGCCATATATTTGCATTTCTGTAGACATTGTAATTAGTAGTTAAAAATCTAGTAATAATGCCAAATAGTATTTCAAAGTGATTACACTAATTTTTGCTCTGATCTGCAACATACCTGAGTTCTGTTTGCTCTATAGCTTCACCAATGTTAGTTTATTTCTTTTTTGTCATTTTACTTATTAATTTATTTTTCAGTTTTTTGAGACAGAGTCTCACTCTGTCACCCCCAGAAGAGTACCATGGCATCATAGCACACAGTAACCTCAAAATCTCAGGCTGAAGTGATCATCTTGCCTCAGCCTCCCAAGTAGATGGGAGTACAGAATGCTAGGATTACAGGTGTGAGCCACCGCACGTGGCCTCTTTTTCTTATTTTAATGTTAGCTATTCAGGTGAGTATGTAAAGATATTGCATTCTATAAGGATTTATATTTTTAGAGCTGAAATATTTTATGGAAAAAAATGAGAAGAATGTACAGAGATTTCCCATATGTGCCTGGCCCTCACACATCCACAGCGTTCCCCTGGATGGATGTCCCCCACCAGAGTGGTACCTTTGTTACAACTGGTGAGCTTACACTGACACATCATTGTTACCCAAAGTCCAAGGTTTACATTAGCCTTCACTCTTGGGGCTATACTACTTATGGAATTGGACAAATGTGTAAAGACATGTAGCCATCTTTATAATATCCATGAAGTTGGCATGAATGTGGAGAAAAGGGAACACTTCTACACTGCTGGTGGGAATGCAAGCTAATACGTTCCTTTTGGAAAAAAGTTTAAAGAACACTCAGGGATCTAGATGCAGACCTGTCATTTGATCCTGCAATTCCTCTACTAGGTGTATATCCCAAAGACCAAAAATCACTTTATAAGAAATATACTTGCACCAGATTGTTCATTGCAGCTCAATTCATAATTCCCATATGCATTTTCTATATAAAGTCTTATTTTGAGTAATGTGCACTCATACGTTTTTATGTTATATGTTTCAAGGTGTTTCACTTCACCAAAGTTATAAACTGTTCTTATTATAATAATTGAATTTTGATGCTCTCAATGTCACCATTTGGATATAGAAGCCCTCATACCTTCATGCCTGTAAGGAGCCCTGTGTGTTATAAAGAGAATCACAAAAGTCATATCTATGGGATCTTGACTGACTGGAGAAACTTATGTGGGAGATATGTAAACTCAGATAATGCCTATTGAGTCTAGTTTGTATCAGGTCATTCCTTGGGTATCTCTGGATCTTGGTGTTGGTACTTCTGGGGGGGAATTCTTATATAAATGCTTAGGATGAGACATTAAAAGAGTGTATTTATTTACTATTTAAAGGAAAATCTTGAAAGTGAATGAGGACAGCTATTATTATTTCTAGCAACTAGGTAGATGTTGCTCCATATGTATCAGTCAGCCAAATATTCTTAGGCTAAAGAAATGGATTGTTCTCTCATTTTATGAAGGTAGAAGAGAATTTTGAGGCTCAAGTTTTATGTTTGTTTTTAAACTAACATGAAATTCAATCCAAATACATATAGTTTATATTCATATTTCATTTCCTTAATTTTCCTAATTTTCTTCGTTTAGGTCTCTTGAACTGACACGTGTTGAGGGTGGAAACTTGTGTCATAGGGATCCTTGACCTGATGGAGCACAGTAGCAGCTCTGCTTGGAATGTAAGCGACCTGATCTAAAGTTGTCCTTGGGTCTCGTTAGAAGGAGAGACTATTAGTTATTTCAGGAGTTTATTCAGAGCCTCTTTCACATCCTTATTCCTCAGGCTGTAGATCATGGGATTCAACAAGGGGAATACTACAGTGTAAAATGTGGAAACTATTTTGTCGCTCTCAAAAGAATAGCCAGAGCGGGGGCGAGAATAGATGTAGAGAATAGAGCTGTAGTATAAGGTAACAGAGATCAGGTGGGAGGAGCACGTGGAGAAGGCTTTGAGGCGGCCCTGGGTGGAGCGGATCCTGGAGACAGTGGCGATGATGAAGAGGTAGGAGGCCAGGATGAGCGTGGTGGGGAAGATCACATTGGAGGCCAGGAGGAAGTACATCAGAGCCTGGTATCCATCTTTCCTGCCACAGGCCAGCTTCACCAGGGGAAGCAAATCACAGAAAAAGTCATCAATGATGTTATCCTTGCAGAAATTAAAGGAAAATGTTCTTTTGGTGATGACAGAAGAGTTAATAAACCCACCAAGATATGAGGCTGTGACCAAAATTACACACAGCTTCATGGACATGGCCTGAGCATAAAGCAGGGGCTTGGAAATGGCCACATAACGGTCATAAGCCATTGCCGCCAGCAGGTAGCACTCACTATAACCCAGCCCCGCAGAGAAGAAGAACTGACACAGGCAGCCAGCAAAGGAGATGCTTTTGTCTTCAGAGATGCAGGTCACTAGAATCTTCGGAGTGTAGACGGAAGAATACCAGAAATCAAGAAAAGACAGATTTCCAAGGAAAAAATACATGGGTGTGTGAAGATGGGAGTTGTTATGGATCAACACTATGAGGGTGCTATTTCCGAGCAGGGTCAGTGAGTACACCCCAAGGAACACCCCAAACAGGACCATCTGCATCACTGGATCTGTGGTGAAGCCCAGAAGGATGAACTCATTCACAGTGTGGTTGCTTCCCTCCATGGCTGTGGGAATCTCACCTAGGAGAAGAGGCAATAAGAGCTCAGTTGGAATCACTGTGTTGAATAGACAGAATGTATCCTCATCAATACCACATCTCCAGCAGGCCTAGAGTCTAGGAACACCAATCTAAACAGGTGTTAGAAAGAGTTTCCATTTTGTGACAATATCTTGAACTTTACAATCATATATTTGATTACAAATTTATCAAATTGCTTAATAATGCTTTTTCTTTAGACATGAATTTTTGACTACAAAAAAGATCGACCAACGATTTCTGTTTTTCTCATGCTTTGATCCTCTTCCTCTTGTCAATTTTCTTTTATGCAAAATATGTCAATGTTTAGCATGAAGTGTTAACTTTTTTGTATTTGAAATACTGAATTTTCCCTGTTAAAATATATTTTTGAAAGAAGCAAGTATTTTTGTACTGTTTTCTATGGGATAAAACCCCACATACTGTGTGCTCACTTTAATCTCCAGAAGCAGGCAGAAGACTTTTGTGGAATGCAACTCTGTCGAGAGTCGAAGACCTGGTTACCTTGGTCAACATAGAACAGGGCCTGTAGGTTTGGGCCTAAAAACCCACTTTCAGTGACTCTGGCTATGTGGCTATTAAGTCTACAAGGAAAGGGCTAAAAAAGCCTTCTTGCAGAGACGCAGCCTAGAGGTTGATAGGTGTGATTGCATATTGGAAAACAACATGGCCTCCTGGTTGCCTAGAAACAAGAGCCATAAATCTTCTTTCTGCAATATAATGAGTGCATAGTAAAACTCCAAAGCTTTTCTCCCCTCTTGGTAATCTCAAGTCTCTAGATGTATTCCCTTTTGCAGCTGTCTCAAGGTTTCAAGATTTGTGTCTTTTTGAAGGTTGAACTAACTTTAGAAAAGATTAGTAATAAGAACGCTTTGCTTGTTAATTAATAGAGTGTACATGACCAGCCAACTATAAAATTTGTCAGGAACAATAAAGCTTTGCTACTTGCCAGAAATGAGTGGGTAGTCTATCTCTATCATAATAATAATTCCGGGGCAAGTTTACACCTGTGGTGAAGCTGCCTGTCCCTTGCAAAACCCTCATACAACAGTTTTCATATACTGAAACACCATGATGGCCTTGTCAATTCATATCTTACAATATTGTGTATAGGCCTAAAAAATTACCCAGGAAAGTATAAGGTGAAAATGATAGATACAAAGTTTTGGCAAAGAATATGTATTGTAAAATAATATACAATGATGGAATTATAAGGTACATAATATTTACTATGGTTTACATAGATTGTACCATAAAAATAATACCATATAATGATACTTTTCAAAGGCAATTTTCAATATAAGTAATTTGTGTATACTACCTAATGTCGTACTGAAAACACATGAATTCATCTAATTTTTTTATGTTTATAATTTTATTAAGAATTTCTTCTTTAATGATAACAATTAGGAAAAAAAAAAAAAGTAGATGATGAGTATGAAACAGTATTCCATGCTGTCACTCAGAAATCCTCCCAGTCTCTTCAAGAAGCTCTACACAAATAACTAGAAATATTCCACTGAAACAGGGAGACAAGAATAGATTTGGCAGATACATATCTATCTTACAATTCCATTCACACTAACTTCTCATCAGCCTAAGTCATTTTGTAGATAAACAAATAAAAATGTCACTTTATTAAGGTTTTCATTTCTATGCTCATCCTCCTGGGAGCTAGGCAAACACTCAGTTGATAACCAGCTGTCAATACATTTCACCATTAATAAATAATTTTATTTCTGCATGAAATTTGGAACAATATTCAATTGTGTCAGGTGTCTCCAGTGAATGCTCAGTGGCTTCACCTGGCTAACTCCAGTGATTGAGTCCTCATCAGATTTGATCTATCTGGGTCATTTGTTATAGCTCCTCTCTCATTTTCCTGGAAAATAAATCTCTTTATTTGTTTTCAGGTTGTCGTTCTGCCTCAGTTTTTTCTACTTCTGTTGCTGCATATGCCTCAGGGTTCTTGTCCCAACTTTGGACTTGTGAAGTGCCCCCAGAAACAACTCTGGAACTCCCTGTCTTCTCCATCCCCTGTCATTTCCTGGTGATCTCACCCAGCCTGCTGACTCTCTCTCTGCATATGAATTGGATGTAATGTCACATCTCCTGACCATGGAGTTCTTCCCTAAACTCCAGATGCATAAATTCTAATGCCTACTTAACATCTTTTATGTGATGTCTACTGGGCATCTCAAGAAAAACTCTGACAATCCTTTCTAAATCTTTTCCTATTTTAGTCTTCTCAGTTCTGGTAAATGACATTATTTCACATTAGGAAACATCATTTAATATTATTATTGACTCCTCTCTTGTTTTCTCACTGTTTCTATTTAATTAGGAACATCTTTTAGAATATATCCAGAGTATCATCATTTTTCCTTAGTTCTACTGTTTCTACCCCAGAGGAGGCCATGAGTACCTGCCACCTGCATTGCTGTGGGAGCCTCTGTGTTTTTGCTCTTAGTTTACCTGAGTCTCCCACATGGCAGCCAGAGTTGTCCTGTAAAAAGGCCAGTCAGATCATGTTACCTTTCTGCTCTAAATACTCCAATAATTTATTCAGAGTAACTGCAGAACTTCTTGCAAAGATGTGCATGGTCAGTGTGATCTTGCCTTCATTTCTTTTCTGCTCCCAACAGTGCCTGCTGTACAGAATGTATTCGAGAAAACAGTAACAGTGAGTTTAGATGAGAACACACAGAATTTCTTGGGGTAGGCTCAGAATGTTGTTGTAATTGGAATTGATAATTTTTAAAAGATTTTTCTGGATACATAGTATTTTAACACATTGGAGACCTTGCTAATTCTCTATACTGCTCTGCCCAGGGCAAGCTAATTCCTAGATATTAAAATCAGCATGGTTGCCAACAAGAGTATGCCTTTATATGGAAAACAACCATATCTTATTCCTGCATACAATAAAACAACATTTTCCCTGCCCTGAATCACTCCAGGGCCACATACCTGACAACTGGAGACCACACTATAGTCCAGAGCTTGTAGAAAATATTCAAATTATTCAACCCCAAATGTGGTCCAGCTTACCTACCCTGCCTTTTCCATTCCTTCACATAGAAACTACAATAAAGGGATTAGGTTTTTTTTTTTGTCTGCCTTGGGACAAATCATTTTTTAATTCCCATGTGGTCCTATGCGATACGCCCTCCCTTTTTACTATAAGTAATGAACATTTTTTTTTTACTAAGGTAGCTATCTCTGTGTCTGTCACTTTGCCATTAATACCATTTGGAGATAATGGCATATATCTGACCAATATTAAGAAACTTGAAATTTCAGGTGATGTGGTAAAAATAAGGTGGGGTTAGGGGAAGCAGCTAGCATGGTCCAAATCATTGCATGCATAGCCAACTTGAATAATGAATGCATAAAGAGTCTACTGTACCCTGCTCTGTGATCAGAACACGTACCTATAACACTCATAGTTCTACAATGAAATCGAAACTGTAGACACTGGGGACATTAATGTTGTCACTGAGCTCACTCTCTGTATTATATTTCTGAGGTAACTGAGGGATTCATGGCTTATATCATTTCTGGGAAACCCAGTTCATCCACAAAGTCATTGATTGGATCAGATTGGGTTTAATTCTTGTTAATGTAATCACGAATAATGAAATGAAGGTGGAGAAAGAGGAAAAATGAGAGAAGATATATGGGTCTTAAGCTAGGCACTATACTAAATAATTTATATACATATTTTCTAGGGTTCATTAGAATTATGAGGTGAATGTATGCTATGGACTGAATTGTATCCTTCCCAAATTTACATGTCGAAGTCCTAACTCCCAATGTGACTGTACATGCTGCTCAAGGAAGGTAATTAAGGTTAAATGAGGCCATAGGAATGGGATCTTGATCCTCCAAGATTGGTGGTCTTATTAGAAGAGAATAATCTCTTCCTTTCCCTATCATGTGAGGACATAGTGAGAAGGTGGCAATCTGCAGGAAGAGGATATCCCCACAACTCAACCTTTCTGACAACCTGGTCTTGAACTTCCAGCCTCCAGAACTACAAGAAATAAATTTCTGTTGTTGAAGTCACCAGTTTATGATCAATAAGATAATGAAAGAGGAAGAATAGGTAAATAAGGCTGCTTTGCAAGGAAGAAGGCATTTATTTCTCAGAGTCTCTTGGTTAGCAGTGCTTATATTCCCTGCAAGCACTTACACACACACACAAACACATGCTTCATTTATAGATCATTTTTATCTATTTTGTACAACAAAATATTTTATACTCAAAATATTTGTATTCACTGTTCATTCATTCTGCTTATAATTTTCTTTTAGCCCCTTTACTTGTTCAAAAATACACCTTCTCTGTGTGGTCTTCTCTAAACACCCTCATCATCCACCGCCTCCCCCCCATAGTCTGTACTCTTTCCCTGACTTATTCTTCTCCAGAGCGCTGGCCCTTTGGCTCACTGAGTAATTGACTTATTTTTCTAATTTGCTGTCTATTCCTACCCACTAGGATGCCACTTCAAGAGGGCATGTTTTGTAGCTTATTTTGTTCCCTCTGGATGTGACTGCTTAAAATAATATCTGGGACAGTGTAAGCAGAAATAATATTGATGTAAGAATGGGCTGCTGTATTCTCAAGATGCATGTCAACCAAACCCACATTCTTGTCTGCTTTAATGATGGCATTTATGCCTTAAAAGAATTGTTCATTTTTCCACATTGCTTGCCATATCCAGACATCACTATCTTTCATTATCCCATGTTTCTTGACTTATCCAGACATCTCTGACTATCCTGTGCTCTTCATAATCAGGTGCAAGAAAAACAAGGAAGGAATAGCCACAGAATACACAGTTGACCACTGAAATCTATAAGCAAATCATATTTGAAAATAAAATGTGTTTGTGAAGGAGGTTAGGTCCATGTGAGCAGCAAATTGAATTCCATGTTGAAGAGCTCTTGGGAACCACATCTCCAATATGAGAGGTGGCCATAGTGAGGGACTAGTCAAACTAGAGGTAACACTGGGCATGTTTTCAGACTGATGGAGTAATTTCAGGTTCTATGTTTACAGCTGTCAGAAGACTCATGTAAATTACCAATTTTCATTAAGTCGCTATTGCCTCACTTGTAAAATAAAGGCAAAGATTGCAAGTGCTAGAAAGAGCTGTTGTAACAAAGGATTCATGTCTAAAGTTTTTAAGCTATTTATTGGCACCCTTAACCCATGGAAAACATTTAGTAAATCTATGGCCTTCTATTTCAGAGAACATAAACATCACCTGACATATTGTTAAAGTTGCAACTTCCTGAGCCTCATCCCCAGGAGATTTAAATTTAGTAAGTCAGGGTTCCAGGGTAGCATCTCTCCCTCAAGTAACCCAAGTGATTCTGATGTAAATGGACTCCAGGCAATAATTTGAGAATCATTTCAATACTGGCCTGTATTATCAGAATGACAGTGGTCTTATTTTATAGATTCATGAAGATTCAGTAAAAACATGTATATGCAAAAGTATTTTGTAGATAAGCATACAATGATTTCTGAAGACAACACAAACTATTCAGCATGAGCAGTGGCATCAGACCTGAGTTGAATTCTGATTCCAACTGTATAGAGCTTGGTCACCTTTGAAAACTTAGTCCTTCAGAAAAATCAATGTCCTTGTGTGTAATGTAATGACTTTCTTATCTGTAACAACAGATGAGAACAGATAAGACTGTACAGAGATTGAATAGAGATAATGTATTTTTATTTACGGAGGTAAGAAGAGTATCTGACTTACAATAATAAATATAGTGTGTGGAGTATTCACTATTATTACAGTTACTGTTGCCATAGAATCATACAGTGGTAGAATTTATTATGCAAAATAGTCAAGATGGTCAAACTGGTGGCATTGCTGCCCCTTTCTCACCTTTGCTATTTTCCTTCAGTCATACTTCTCTCTGTCCCATAGCTTTCTTGATGGCTCTAAAGTTTCATAATGTTAAAATGAATGACTTGATTTCTTTCTTACGTTCTATTTCTTTAAACAGAATGATGAATGTTTTGGGGTCACTGGTACCTTTGAAAACCTGAAGGCTGTGGATACTCACCTTATAGAAATATTATCAATCCATAACACAAAGAGTCATAGGTAAAACATATCACATGTTTTCTGGAGGCTTAAATATTAGCATTAGATTACAGGTGAAAGTTTTACCTTAGGAAAGACATTCTCTTCTGGCCAGTTTCACTCAACATTTTTAACAACAGGACCATCATGCTAAACGTTTTTCTGACATTCTCTTAAAATCTAACCTTTTGGGAAACAAACAAACAAACAAAAAAGAACTCTTCATGGTTTATTTTGAGTGTGAATATGGGATGTTTTGCTTTAGTCTGCTGCTTTATAAATCTAAAGATAGCCAAAAAACTATCAATTTTGTAAATGATTCCCAGTGGCTTCTCTTTCAGCTGCTGTGTCCGTGGTATAGTTTTATTTTTCCATCCCCTCCGCTAACATAGCTTGTCCTTTCTTACCATAACCAGTAGGTGAAGTTAAGTCTCCCTTTTCACTCATAGCAGTTTTGGGACCTGAGCTAGAATGATGATGGGGTATGAAAATGAGGCTTTGTCATTCCTATAATACAACAATGTAATGGGATGTTGAGTTATTATGTGAATAGAGCAAATTTTGTATCCTACCCATAGTAATGAAATGATGTAACTTACCAAAATTCACAGCAACCTCTCATTTCAACATTGAAATAGCTAGTTCCAGAATCTTTTATAACAGCTATTAGATCTCAAGGGCTTAATAATCATTGACTTCCTCATGGTATTGTAGCTTGAGGGACTGGTAATCAAGGCAATTAAACAGAAGTAGGCATCGATGATATTGAGTCAACCTTCTTTAATGAAACTCAGAAGGGTTTCATTTAGAGTGTGTAATTCCCCATTGGTGGATGCTTTCAGTTGCCAGGAACCTGCCTAGGAAAGTTATTAGGAAAACTGGGAGTAGACTGGTGTGGGATGGATAAGAGAGATGGAAAATAGCAGGATCAGGAGGACCTTTCCTCAATGGGAAAGGCCACCTCAGCTTTATTGCACAGCTTTTGTATACAGTAACTTGAAGGCATGATTCTGTCATAATTGCATAACTTGATTAAAAACATCCTAAGAGTAAAATAGCATTCTCAGCAGTCTGAGGCCCTGGCGTGGGGGCCATGGTTGCAGTTGTAAAGACTGGGTTATTCCCTGAGCATGTTTACCCAACCCTGATAGGGGATTACAATCTTGTTTAAGCATCAAATTAGATATAGTTTCATTTGGGCTGACAATCAGTGCTTCCAGTTGTTTGAGAATATCCCTCCCCCATAAATTGCATGGAAGGTGTTCCAGCACAAAAGTTTGGAAAGTACCAGAATTACCTTCTGGGTCAGTCCAAGTAAGGAGGGCAGAACTTTGAAAGGGATTTTGACTCATACCTGTTCCCTGCAACTGAGTCAATGTTGTTTTGACATGACTGAAACATCTGCCCCAGTATCAAGGATACCTGAGAAAGAATGGCCTTGAACAGAAAGTGTGAGTTGGGAGCATTCCTGAGAAATAGTTCTGACCCAATAGGCATCAGAGGAGTCAAAGTCCTCAGATCCTCTCTTCCCTCCATTCTGAACCTGTCCACATTTTTGCAAAGGCATAAGAGTAAGCTGAGCAATGCATTCTCCTGGAATTACAGACACAATACCATGAGGAGCTGTAGCCAGAACTTTGATTTCTCCTTCATAATCAGAGTCAATGACTCCAGGGAGAACTTGGAAGCCCCTGCATGTCAGAACTGTTTCGCCCTTGCAGAAGTCCTACTGTGCCTTCAGGAAGGGGACCAATAATGCCTTTTTGAATTCTCTGAGGTCCTAACTCTCAGGTTAATGTAGTGGGCAGTGGAACTGATGTCCAGTCTTGTGGAGCCAGGATTTGTCTAGAAAGGGATTCAATGCCTTTCCAGGGAGTGGGGACTGTTAAGATGGGACTGTCTCCCCCTGGCTGTGGGTAACTGTCCTGATTGTTTGGTGTGCCTGGAGTGAGGCCCAGATCCAGTTTCCTGAAGTTGGTTTAAGAGGCCTGCCCCAAGAATCGGTTTTTGATCTGCATTCATTAGCCCAATGAAAGCCTTGTTGACATTTGGTGCATAAAGAAGTGGGTCCCATGAGTAGGCGCTGAAATTCCCTGGGTGTTTTGTGGACACTGCTTACTTAAATGACCAGGCTTAACACACTTGAAACTACTGTCATTTCTTTGGGGCCCAGAGGCATGAGGGGATTTACTCCATTGTTTTTTTCCTTGCATCTGCTGGTACACCACTCTAATGGGTACCCCTTTCATCCCAGCCATGAACGCAGCCCCTTGAGTGTAAGAGGGTAGCCTCCTCTAGGTTGCTAGTGTTATAGTGGCAACCTGATGGTATACAAACCAAGGCCAATTGACTTGAGTTGCAATATCAGAATAATTTCCCATTCCTGTGAACATATCATAGGAAACTTCATTGTTAGTTTGGTGGTAATGCCAAAACATTTCTTTGTCCATGTATTCTGCGTTCCACAAGAGAAAATCATCTCTGGAGAGGCATGCTTTAGCAATACTTTTCTTAACTTTGCCATTAAGTGGCAAAGTATCATCCCCTAAAGAGTCTTTCATAGCCATAGTGAAAGGAGCAGTAGCTCCGTATTAAGACTGTTGCCTTTATATCCTTCAAAGTTTTAAATGGAAATGGTTCTTGATATTGCTGATTAGAAGCTGGATCCAAATGAATAGGAAAAGCATGGAAGCCAGACATATCCTCCCCTGCTTAAAGGGCCAAAGGCAAAGCTTGATGCAATGGTGTAGCAGACAAGAAGACACCAGGAATCCCCAGTGACTAGCAAAGGAGAATTTGCTTGAGGGGAAGGAGCTGGAATAGAGGGAGCAAAAACAGCAGAAGCCAGGGGAACAGATGCTGCAGCAGCTGGGGGAGCAGACAGAACAACAGGATATGTAAAGAGTGGGAGGGAA
>NW_003852642.1:1588334-1588768 GCF_000181295.1 Otolemur garnettii | reverse complement strand
AAGCTGTTGCACTTCCTTTGGAGACAGAGTATCTTCTCTAGGGAGAAAATCAGTGGTGTCCCAATCATCGAGAGTGGGCACAGAGGGAGTGCACTGGAAGGGACTTACGTGTTCAACCTCAGGTTTTGGGTGGAGGCAATCCTTGACCAAAATATAAATGGTAAATGTTTCAATGGGAATCCTTTTAGGCCCTGGAGCTGTGTAATAAGTTCTCAAACGGGGCCCAACTTTAGTCCAAGTATCCTGACTAACAGTTCCTTCCTCAGGGAATCAAGGACATATCTCTTGCACAAGCTGCAAAAAAATGCTCCAATTGATGAATCTGCAACTAGGCTCTGCAAACTGTGAGCATAGACTTGAACACTTGCACATAGAAATCACAGTCCTTTAACCCAGATTGTCCCATGCTTTACTCCTAATGAACAATGCATCCC
>NW_003852642.1:1575992-1586635 GCF_000181295.1 Otolemur garnettii | reverse complement strand
GTCATACAGTGACTGAATTAGAGTATTTCCTCATAAGCTGATGAAATTCTCCACACCACACAACCCCACTGCTCCACATTGTCTCTGTGGTGAGTGATAAATATTACTACAGCAAATGAAGAAATCCAGGAACTGTTTTTATACGAAATATACGTCCAAATAATTATAGACGCTTATCAGACTTTCTTAGAAGGAATCTAGGAAGCATGTATGAGATTGGATTCTAAGCCAAGAAGAATGAAATGCAAGGATTGATCAAGCCAAATTTGTCAACACAAATGCACCCACATTGGATTTGGAAAATATTTTTTGTTTCCTCAAGTTCCTAAAGGACCTTAATATACCAGTCTGTTGCACCTGTCTGACAATCACAATATGGGGTGATTTTTGGCACCAGGAACCGATTTCATGGAAGACAAATTTTCTATGAATGGGGTGGGGGCATGATTTTGGGATGCTTTTGGTGTATTATATTTATCCTGCAATTTGCTTCTATTATTATTACATTGTAATACATACTGAAATAATTACACAACTCACTATAATGCACAATCAATGCAAACCCTGAGCTCGTTTTCCTAGATGGTCCATCTGGGGGTGCTGGGAGAGAGTGACACCCAAAGTGTATTGCTCAGGTTCTGCTCTGTAATCTCATTTTGTTTGCTGTTACTTATAACAAGCACAAACCTGGATCCTTCAGATGTGCAGTTTATAGGAGAGTTTGTTCTCCTATGAGAATCTAATGCCCCTGCTGCTGTGACAGGATGTGGAGCTCTGTGGTGATGTGAGCAGTGGGGGGCAGCTGTAAATGCACATGAAGCTTTGCATCTGCCACTCATTTCCTACTGAGCTGCCCAGTTCCTAACAGCCCAGGGACAGGCACTGGTCTGCAGCTGGGGGTGGGGGTGCCAGGGACCACAATGTCAAATTCTTTCTTTAGTTTCCATCAACAAGGCAATGAGAAGGGTTGGGATTTTATATACCAGAGACAGAGATAGTAGCATATGCTTAGTTTCTTTCATCAGGATATGTTGATCTTTTGTTCTCTGTCATTACATAGTCTGGGTGGTCTTTCATTGTCTCAACACTTTACAGAACTTTTTGGGAAGTGGCTAAAAGGTTGGTGTGTTTGTCATGTGCCTGGAAAACAAAAAGAATGTTGGAATATTATTAACAAGAAAATGTAGCTAGGATGTAGGTGGTATTCTCAGCATAGGTGCAGAATGGAAGCTAATGGTGTTATGTTTTGTGATAACTGTTGCCACTTATTTGTATTAATTAATACTGATAATTATCCCATTCTTTGCAGAGCTCTTTATTTTGCCAAGATGATTTGGAAAACACAGGTTTCACATTTATTATTTACTGCTCATCTCAATAAAACATGAGCATATCTACACTTATTTGAATTTCTGTTTATATTTCTGCACACGTTAAATCACATCACTGTATTAATTTTGAAAGCCAACCAATATGAAACAACGTATTATATTTATCCTCTTCTGTTTTATCACTACCTCCTTCTGTTCTCTATAGACTATATTTTCTGAGTAACCTAGATTTTTTTTGGGGGGGGGTTCATTGTTTCAGTATATGGTTATTAGAAATGAATAGCACTTTTGTTATTATAATAGTTTATTTGGTACTCAGCATGTTACGACTTTACCAAGAAGACTCCTTGGGCTGGCTCCTTTTGCCTCTGCCCATATCATTTCTAAGAGTTTCCTTGTTTTCTAGTCAAGACAGAATGCTAAAGGCACATGTTATTTATTTTTTCATCCTAAAATACAAACTCAGCTGTCCTCTAAAAACTCCTGATTCTTTCCAGCAGCCAGCAGCATTGGGGATACAAATTTACGCCAAAAGTGTGCATGTACAGAATATTAAGGGGTATGTTAGACTTTCTTCTTTTAGCATGGGAAGAGTGGTGGTCTCAAGTGTGTCTCTACATTGATTCCTGAGCAGTAACTGAAAGGTTGACTGACTCAGCAGATTGGAATTAATCTGGGACAGGTATATGTATGATCTCTAGGAAAGGGCAGGACAAAGAAATTCATGTTCTGTTATAAATGTCCACTAAATAGCATCAATTGCAGAGAAGACATTTAGTAATAAGGTGGGGAGGAAGGACCTGTTTCCTTCTCCGCATCCCTGTCCTTAACTAGTGTCTGCACCACAAATTAGTGTTGGTAACAGGGCTGGAGAGTTCTCATGGGCTGCATGGACATTTTTTTCCCCCTTCTTTCAGTTTTACTATCTTCATCATGACAATTTTCAGCACCCCTGCTGAGAATTATCCCAATGAGTGGCAACTCTTCCTACATAAATGTTGCTACTGCTCTATTTTTGTTTCCTAAAATTAATTTTCCTCATGACAGTAACACTGTTTTTACATCATAAATCAGATAATAGTTTCTTCTTGATGAAGATCCTCCAATTTAAAAAGAAGAATATCCAAACTCCTTACCAGGATCTAAAGCTGTGCCACTTAAAGTGTGGTTCAAAAGCCAGAATCATGAGTATCAGGTGGTATCTTGTTCAAAAGGAAGATTCTTAGGCCCTGCCCTCTGATGAACAAATTGAAATCTATATTTCAACAAGTAACTTATATGATTCATATGTCTATTTAAATTTGAAAATCACTGGTTCAAAAGGTTCTGCATAATCTTCCCACTGTATATGTTTAAGAATTCATCTATGTATATAAAGCATACATGTGTATATATAAATCTATGTGATATAGACATGTATGTATATATATCACACAGAAAAGTAAACTAAATAAAGTGTAAAATTCAATAAATGTTCACAAGTTAAACACATCCTTGTATTTTATATCTATAGTTAAGAAAATAAAATGTTGCTAGCTTTCCAGAAACCATATTCATTCCCTTTTCCA
Organism: Otolemur garnettii; assembly: GCF_000181295.1. Lineage (NCBI taxonomy): Eukaryota > Metazoa > Chordata > Mammalia > Primates > Galagidae > Otolemur > Otolemur garnettii. The sequence goes on along the minus strand of NW_003852642.1, from coordinate 1,583,736 downwards.
ATAACTGTACATTTTTTCCCCCAAATGATGACTATCTTGATTCCCAAGATAATAAATTAATTTTACGTATTTTTGAATTTTATAGCAAAGGAATCCATACTATGTACTATTTTATTTCTGTTTTCTTTCATGTAAGATCATATACGTGAGATTTATTTTCTAATCTTTCATGCTGTCATTTTTATTTCTACTGTTTAGTATTGTATTTTTGGATAATGCCTTAATAGATTTATATGTTATATATTTGAGGACCACCTGAATAATTTCCAGTTTGGAGCAACTGCGAAAAGTGTGTATACTCTGGTATATGTTTTTTGGTTGCCATATTTTTTCATTTCTGTTGAATTAGTAGTTGAAAAGCTAGTGAGAATGCCAAATAGTATTTCAATGACAACTAAGATGACTACAGATATTGGTCTGACTGGCTTCATAAAAACAGCTTGGTATTATTCATTCTTCTTCAAAATTTTAAAATGAATGGGCAATGGATATACGGGGGACAATGCTCAACATCTCTAATTATAAGGGAAAGGCTAATTAAAGCCACAATGAGATATACCTCATACCTGTTAGAATTGCTATTATTGAAAGATAAATGGTAACAAATACTGGAGAGGATGTAGGGGAACAGGGAAAACTTGTGTACTGTTTGTGGGAATATAAGTTAGTACAGCTATTTTAGAAAATAGTATGGAGGCTCTTCATGAAACTCAAAATAGATTTACTATATGATTTAGCAGTCCCACTTTCTGTATATCACCAATGGTAGAGTGAAGAGATATCTACATGCCAATGTTGACTTCAGAATTATTCACAGTAGCCAAGATAAGAAGTCTCTCAATGGATAGACACATGAAGAAAATATAGTATAGAAACATAACAGAATTCTATACAGCTTTTAAAAATATAATAATCTGTTATTCACAACAACAGGGATGGAACCAGAAGACATGACTCTTAAGTGAAATAGGTTAGACATCAGACGACAGATACTGTAGAAACAGAATAGAAAGATGGTTACTGCAAGTTGATGGGGAAGGGAGAAAGACAAGGTCATGGGAAATGCTGATAAAACAGTACAAAAATTGGAGAAATAAATTTCAGTGATCTATTGCACTAAATGGTGACTATAGTTAATGTATCAGATATTCTAAAATTGCTTAAAGAATAATTTTTAACATGTTTACCACAAAATGGTAAGTCAGTGAGGTGATCAATAAGCTGATTGACTCTTCTATAAAGTACACACAAATCAGAATATCACACTGAATCTTATAAATATATACAATTAATATTTGTATGTTAGAGAAAGGAGGAAGAAAGAAAACAAAAAAGAAATTAATAAATTGAGGATCAGGAAAATGAAATGTTATGTTTGAGCTCACACAGGTAATAAGTTCCAGGGCCAGCTTTGCTGTTTCTTTATAAACTGTGTTTAGCTGTTTTATGCAGTGTGAGATGGGCCCTGAGTTTACCATGATCAGGGAGAAAAAAGTATAATTTAAACTTGCTTTGGATAATTGAGAATATACTAAAATCATAGTAACCATCTCTAAGTTCCTGTGGATTCTGTGTGTGGTCCCTGGAGCTTGTATTTCAGGTGTTGGCTGTTCCTGTAATGAATGTACCCATTTTCATGATCACCAGTGTTAAGCAATACAGAAAGATAAGAACACCCTGGTCATTTGGAGAACATGCCACGGTTCATATTCAGGGGAGGGGAATGTGGGCAAAACCAACAAACACATCAACAAGAAATCCCTCAGATCAAATAATTAAATTTTAATTATTGGTCTGGGACATTATCCCTCAAGAATTTAAAATTCAGGCTAAGGCTCTGATAAAAAAAGAAAAAAAAAACCCAAAACTCAGATGAATGACCTAGGGATTTCACTGTAAATGCAGTTACCAACCTTTATTTCAAATTTATAAAGTAATCAAGTTGGATTATAGCAGTATCACACTTGGGGTTATCATAAAATGAGATTTATTTTATCTCCACAGAATTGTATTTTTTGGATATGGATATTACTTGCTCTATCTTTTATAGGGTTTTGTTCATATGCTTATGTGAAGACAACAGGTATGAAGTAGGTTAATTCCATACATTGCTTATGACCTTAGGATACACTTTATCTGCCATACCTATATTGACAGTAGCCTATTTAGATGTAAAATAATTCTAATAAAATAACAATAATAATAAAACCAGAAACTGTTTAACTAAAGAACAAATCAGGATTAGTCAGACTTGAGTTCAAATTATGATTGCTATATACTCTTAACTCTGAAATAGTTACATAGCCTCTCTGATCTGTAATATCTTTATCTTTAAAATAAATATAAATATATTTTAGAGTTGTGAATATGAAATGTACTGCCTTTCAAGGATCTAGAAAAATGTTTGCAATGGAACAGAAGATCACAGTAGGTTTTTGTGATTATTTTTTTTCTTTCCTGTAGAGAGTTTTGTCAGGAGGGAAAGGTGATTTATTTGCCTCCACGTAACATCCAAATTTGCTGACTTTTGACATGCCGTTTCCCAGCACAGCATTTTTTGAAGTTTGACTCTGTGTCAGGTCATGGCCTTCCAGGAATCTCTGCTGTCACATTCTTCTCTGGTCTCTGACATCCCTTATCCAAACCATATCTCACAATTTGCTCAAGAGGATTTGTGAGACTGACTCACGACTAAGTGGTGAATTAGTATCTATAGTGTTGTTTTAAAGCACTGTAATAAGTGGTGCTTTTATTTTATCAAAGGATAATTCTTTCTCCAGCATAACTTTCATCACACAGTAATGGATTATTTAGAAAGATATTTTTTGAGCTGTCTGATAACCTTTCCTAATGTTCTTTCTTAATTGGGTGGGAGAGAAGATTATGGTTTGATAAGATCTTTATTCCATAGCCCTAAAATTCTTAAATTGCATTTTCAACAATCAATGTTATTTGTTGATGAATGAATAGCCAATGTAGGCGTCCTGAATTCTGGCAGGGGTAAATGCACACAGGGCTTAAATGTAGCCTCTGCATGTCTTCACGGTGATAAGTCAAATACTAACAACAGGGTTATTCTAACAGCTCTTCCACTCTCAGAACTTGAGAAACTGGGTATCAAATTGAATAAATCTGAAGTCTATGTAATATTAGTATCTTTCGTCTATAAAGTATTTACAATTTTTAAGCATTATACTAAAATTGCTAGATTCACTTTCTAATATAATCAAGATAATACTATAAATGAAGTACTCATATCGTTTTTGCAGAAGTTTTAACAGAAGACATTAGTAAACTTTCCTTTCCCCACGGATTTAATATTTTAGATTATATAGTTTATAAGTTTACAGACTTATCTGATTTGAAAACTCTGATTTAAATCAAGTTTTATGAAAACCCTCTGGCACACACTACCTATATGAGTATTACTTGCAAAAGGATATTTTGCATGATGTATTCTTTTTCCTGACCTGTAAGCTCTTTATTTCTTACATATTCTCTTGAGCTGGATTCTCCACTTTCCAGGAACCAGTTTGTTTCCTTTATAGAAATTTTCTTTGGACTGTAAGCTCCATAAGAGTATCATAAATGCATGTTATATTTACCAATGTATGCCCAGAATCCGGTACATACTAAAATATCAAACAGAATAGCTTTGAAAAGAATAAAGAGAGAAAAAATAAAGACAAAAGAATGAGCGATTGACTGGATGAGTAAATGGTGGCTGCTTCTTGCTCTTACTACTCTGCTACCTTCAGGTTTTTTCCTTCATGCCACATCTTGCTGCCTCGCTCCTTTTAAGCTCTTAAACTGCTTGGGGTAGAAGTCACTAAAACAAACGTACTCACCCTTTATATAAACTCAGGCAAATAGACCCAGAAAGGGTCCTAAGAAAGTCTCAGTAAATAGACCAAGTAACTTGAACTAGACTTGATACGTTTTATTAATATTATTTCTCTGAAATCGTTATTATCATGAAGTGAGTTCCAGATAAACGTAGCATCACTGTATGTTATTATATTAATATGTGCTATTTCTGGATTGCCTCTTATGTGTAAATATTGCCTTAACGTCTTTGAATACATTCTTTCTTTCTTTTTTTGGACAGGGTCTTGCTCTTGGTCTGAAGTGTAGTGGTGTGATCACAGCTTACAGAAACCTCCAACTTCTGGGCTCAAGTGATTCTCCTGGCTCAGCTTCTTGAGTATCTAGGACTAAAGGTGTGTGCCACCACACTCAGAAAATTTTTAATTTATTTTAGTATTTGTAGAGACTAGGTTTCACTATGTTGCCCAGGTTGATCTGGAATAAATCCTAGACTTACAGGATCTTCCAGCCTTGGCCTTCCAAAGTGCTGGGATTACAGGCATGAGCCACTGGATGGGACTACATTATTTCTGTTAATTGTTAAAACTGCACGGAAAATTGGTTCTACTGTTATTCATGTTTTATACATAATGAAACAGTGTGAAAGTGGTGAAGGTGAGAGAGTTGGAATTAATGTGCCCCATGACTGCTTTTGTTGTTAGTATGCACAGATTTTGTTCTTTTGGGCGTCAGGTGTGTAAGCACCGGAAGGTTGCACTGGGTGATACAGGGCGAAGCCTCAGGCTTCTGTTCCTGCCTTTACTTACAGGCTGATCAGGTTGCACAGGAAGACACAGCCTTCACTGCTATTTGCTTGAGAGCTGCATTGTGTGGCTTTGTTGTAAGACACAGACCCAAACCAGACCTGACTCTCTCTTTGAAGTAAGTGAATCATGTAGGCTTTGAAGAATAAATAGGGGTGGCAATGGTTATGCACAGGCAAGAAAGCATTCCTTTTCAGAAAAAGCAAGAATATCTGCTTAATGCTAGTCAGTATTTGAATTTAATATTCTTATTTCATGAGCATATTCCCTCAAAAAGCAGAAGAAAAACTTCTCATTCGTAGTATAGCTCAGATATTCAAGACTTCAGGTCAGCCCAAGATACCTCCTTATTAACTTTCTCATGTCTCCGGTTTCCCAAGAAACTTTTTCTTCATGTGAGTAAATAGTTATAACAGAGGAAAGTTGCCTGAAAACCATGAGTTCCATGAAAACAAACCTCACTGTGACTGAATTTGTGTTCCTGGGGCTCTCCTCGGAGCCAAAGATTCAGCTTATTCTTTTTGTCATATTCTTGTTCTTCTATTTATTAACCGTATGTGGAAATATTATCATCATTACTATTATCCAGATAGAACCTCGCCTCCAAACCCCCATGTACTTCTTCCTCACTAACTTATCCTTTCTGGACATTTGCTACATATCCACCAATGTCCCACAAATGCTGTCCAACATGGTGGGGAAAAAGAATTCCATCCCGTTCTCTAGCTGTGCCACTCAGATGTACTTCTCCCTCTCCTTTGGAATGATTGAATGCGTCCTCCTGGGCATCATGGCTTATGACAGGTATGTAGCCATTTGCCATCCTCTTCATTATACCCTCATCATGGACCGCAACACCTGTGTCCTGCTGGCAGTCATTTCCTGGTCCAGTAGTTTCCTGAGTTCCATGGTTATCAATGTTCTCACCTTGAGTTTTTCCTACTGTGGGCCCAATATCCTGAATCACTTTTTCTGCGAGGTGCCTTCCGTCCTGAGGCTGGCTTGCACAGACACCTCTCTCACCGAGCTTGTGGTTTTCATCTTCAGTATCATCATCGTCTTCATCCCTTTCCTCCTCATTGTTGTTTCCTACGCCCGGATCCTTCAGTCGGTTCTCAGGATGCAGAGAACTGGGAGGTACAAGGCTCTATCCACCTGTGCCTCCCACTTGACAGTGGTGGCCTTATTTTATGGGACCGCCATCTCCATGTACATGAGACCCCAGTCAAAGTCCTCGCGAGCTGGCGGCAAGATCATTGCGGTCTTCTACACGGTGGTCACACCCATGCTCAACCCTTTGATTTACAGCCTGAGGAACCAGGATGTGAAAGGAGCTTTAAGGAGAGCTATTGCAAAACAAAAGGCATGAAAGCTGCTAATGGGACTAAGCTTTGGGGTTAATCTAATTATATCCTGAATATGAAGTGAGAGAGGAAAAACTAGCTTGGGCAGTCAATATCCCTCTCCCATTCATTTCTTCCTTTCCTTTCCTTTTTTTTTTTCTACTATTGAGATAGAGTCTTACTCTGTTGCCCTGGGTACAGTGCGATGGTGTCAAAGCTCACAGCAACCTCAAACTTCTTGGCTTAAGCAATCCTCTTTTCTCAGCCTCCCAAGGAGCTTGGGCTACAGGCACTTGCCACGACATCTGGATAGTTTTTCTATTTCTAATAGAGAGAGGGTCCACTCCTGAGTTCAAGTGATCCACCCACGTTGGCGTCCTAGAGTGCTAGGATTACAGCTGTGGATCACCGCACCCAGCCACCCATGTTATTCTTAAAACACACATAAATCCAGCTGCAAACTTGACAGAAAAAGAACAATCCTACAGAGTCATAGCAGAGCTATAATGTGTTAAGATAAGTCCCTTTATTGAATGACTATTATTTTGTTACTCATAGAAAAAGGCAAAAAATCAAAGACAAAAACTTTCATTTTTTTAAAAAAAATCACAGACTATCTGAAATGAACTGTTTGAAATTATACCAGCAGGATGAAACATCATTCTTCTGCCTGAAGAATCTAATTCACTTTGAAGAAGTTTCAATTTCTAATGCATCTACTTTTTGGTTTAGACTTGATATTGATTCCTTTACAATCTCTTTGCAGTGAGTCTACAAAATACTGCTTTATTTAAATTTCACCTAAACTCTGTTCTTCCTCCAAAACCTATTTCTTCCTGTTTGATTCCTCTGGGATATGTTCTTCTTGGCAATAAATAAAAGAATTTTGTTCTATCTATATACCAGTTTATTCCTGGTGGTCTTACACTGTTGTGTACACAGTAGGATGGCAATGATTAGAATCAGAATATTTGGTCAAATATTAGTGAAGGGATTAATTTATTCATTCATAATCTGTTTTTGCATGACTATGTAATATAATGTTAAAATAGAGATGTGTCTTGTCCTTCTATACATACATGTCATAATTTTATACACTCACAAGTGTTTCCTACATACATACAATATATGCACATATCTTGACAGATTATGATAATTGTAGTGAAGGAAGTCACCTTCACGGCACACTGACAGACAATAGGTAAGACACCCTTCCCTTCTCTGAGAAGGCTGCCTGGAGGACCAGAAGGAGGGAGAAGAGTAAAATTGAGGAAATCAATCTTAGTAGAGGGTGGCTGTGAACAAAGAGTGGAGGTATGAAAAAGTGAGCTCCATTTGAGGAAATAAAACAGACAAATAATAAAAGCAAACAGTGAGAAGTGGAGCAGCAGGAGGAGGTGGAAGCAGGCGGCCACCAGGCCATGCAGAGCTGATTGTGTTTAGCAGTAGCGACTAATTCCTAGTCACATATAAGTAGTTTTAAAAAGAGTGCTACAGCACAATTTAGTTTTTTGCAGGTTTTTTCTGTATGATGTCTGGAGGACATTCATTAGCAGCAAAAACTTGTGCAAAAGAGTGATTCTTATGTTTTCATCTTTTCAGACACTGTTATCTTTAAAGATAATTATTGTTAAAATTAAGGGAGTAGGCTCGGCGTCTGTGGCTCAACCGGCTAAGGCACCAGCCACGTACACCTGAGGTGGCGGGTTCGAATCCCCAGCCCGGACCCGCCAAAACAACAATGATGGCTGCAACCAAAAAATAGCCGGG
>NW_003852642.1:1513286-1575870 GCF_000181295.1 Otolemur garnettii | reverse complement strand
AAAAAAAAAAAAAAAAAAAAAAAAATTAAGGGAGTAGCCAAACCTAAACTCTGTTCTTCCTCCAAATTTAGTATGATATGATAAGTAACCTATGATATTTATTCTTATTTAGTGTGATATATAATAAACCTAATTTATTATGCATAATAAATAAATTAAATATAGTCTGCTATTGACAGGCTACTAAGTTAAACTTTTAAAAATTATTTCTTATTTGTTTATTCAACACCTTAGAGTAAAATAAAATAACATAATTCATTTTTCAGAGATATCCAACAACTTAAATGCACCCATTTTCTCTAACTAAATATAAGAGTCATATACAGTCAATAAATAAGACAGCACTAATGGTAAAGGCAAAGTAGATATCAGTGGCTTAAAAGTTAAAAGATGTAAAAAGTAAAAAGAAAAATCACTAACCAAATAGTCAAATTCATTATATAGTAGAATTTGTTGTTGTTTTTTAATATTTACCTTGCAACACAAATGATTTGATATATTTGTATATATATGTACATATGTATCTGCCTAATATATTAATATGAAGTAGGATTAGAAACACATACTTCTGATAAATTTTCTTCTATTTATTTAAAGCAAAAAGTAATTTTCAACATTCTCCCAAACGTTATCAAAAAGACAAGGGTGATTATTTCACTGTTTATAATTTAGAAAACTAATATTACATTATTTTTGAAAAAGAAACTCAAAATGTAAAAGGTGTATGCAGTTGGAACAATTTTTTTGATTCTTGAAAAATTGCCAGCCCATCAGATCTGTCATGCTTTAAAAATGATTGAGTTAAAGATACCAAAAAAAAAAAAAAATTAAAAACCCATAGTCATAGGGGCTACATTTAGGCAAAACATGTAAAACAAGTGGAAGTGAATATTTAGTTTTTGGAAATTCACTCTGTAGACCATTTTTTGGTGGAATCCATTCATTTTTGAGCAGCTTGTGTATGATCACTAACTTAGAGTGGGCCTATCTAAAACACTTATGCAATCTAGTAGCCAATTCCCTGTCTTAGATCTCATCTGGACTTCTTCAGTCAAATTTTCATTTTTTCTATGTTTTCTTCTATTGACATGAAAAGAAAATCTCATATTTTAAAGACATTTGACTGGTAATTCTATGTACTATATGCTACAATCATTGTTAGAACAACTAATTCTTTTCCTTTTGTTCAGAATATTACAGGGGTACACAAGTTTTATTTGCACAGTTTGCTGTGTACAGACTGAGTCAAAGTGATAAGCATGCCCTTCACCCAGACCGTGTGCACTGTGCCTGTTAGGATTGAGGTCACCCATCTCCCTCCCCCCGCTTTATTTTTCCTTGAGTGTTACTTCTATGTGTGCAAGTGAATATTGATAGATCAGTTCCAATTTAGTGTTTAGGAACAACTGATTTTTAACACAAACACAAATAATGGTGAGCTAAAAAATTATTGATCCTTCGCAATATCAAATGTCCAGTTGGATGATTTCCTTTATACTTTTTTTTCTACATGTGTTCGAGACCGTGGCAATGTGAGATCAGTGTAGCTAGGAACTATACTGGAATTTTCAAATAAAAGTCTAAAGTACAAAACATGGTCAGAGAATGAACTGTTGTCGTAAGCTACACTTTTTCCAGTGCTTGATTGATCAGTATTATTGTGTATTATGAGATTATATTTAGAATGAGAAGAATAAGATTGTAATTTCAAGCTTCATATTTAGCTATGAGTATGGGAAGTTACTTCTTTTCTATGGAGCACAGTTCCTTCCCTTGAAAGTGAGATGATGCTTGGATTAGAGAAACCCTAAGTGTCTATCTCTATGTTTATTATTGTCATAATACCTAGTATCTCTGAAAACCGGTTTTCTATAAGTGAGGGAAAGTTTATTCTAAAGTGGCTTTTTGTTTTGAAATTTCAGATTAATATGAGGGCACAAATGATAAGGTTACATTGTTTCAGTTTGTTAGGTAAAGGACAAGTCATTTTTTGGACTTGACTGGTTAATTTCAAGAATGATAATACAATGAAAAAAGTTTTACTATAATCACTGCTGGTATAAAGGATATAATAAAAACTATTATCATACATCATGCTACCATGTTCCTAATGTCTATCTTTCTCCTTGAGGCATGAAAACATTATTTAGTAACAGAACTACAATGTATGAAGGTCATAAAATAATGAAGGGTAAAGGGTAATTAGTTTCTTGGTAAAACTAATGATGCCTCCCTGATACCACTCTCTTAACATAACCTGAAATCTCATATGCTTCCTGGATGCCAAGCCCTAGTTTGGCTCTTTCCTTCTACCTTTTCATGTTATTCACTAACTTCTCTAGCTCATTTGGCCTCACAAAGATTTAGCTCATCACAGTCATAGACAAATGTGGATCTTACAATGATTGCTTCATAGTACAATTTTGTGCAAATCCTTATTCATGAATCTAATTAAATTATCAGGCTAAACATAACTATGAATTCAGTCCTTTATAGAACTCTCAAATGCTAATCATGAATACCTCTTTCTATAGTGTTACACATTATTCAATAAAACGTTGGAGTAGGACTCAGGAGAAATGAGTTCTAATTTCAGCTCTACTATTGAGAAGCTAAGAGCACCTTGACATGCCATTTAAACTTTCCTAACTCCAGTTTCATCATCTTCAGAAACAGGGTTACTCATACTCTCCTATGGATCTTAAGGAGTTTATACATATATCTAGAAGATCCTCTGAGACCCAGAATTGATCAGGTTTTTTTCAGTGGTTCTTCTCCACCCTAACAAGGTGTGGACATTCATTTGTTCAATGAACATTTGCTGCTTACTTAATAAATTCCAGGACCTAAGTATAGAAAATGAACCATCTCTAAAGTCTCAAAGTCTACCAAAGGGAGCTCTCATGTTAAGGCATATATGTTTTAGGTTTATAACAGAATTACATGCACAGTACTTCTCTAAAACATTGGATAAACCACTACCTAGACAGTTTAAATATACTACATCAGTTTTTCATATATTTTAGTATCTGAAATAGAGAATTTTTGTGAGTAAAGTATAGCATTGTTAATACTTTCTCCAGGACAGCAGGCAAAAACCAAACCTGCCTTGGGCAAGAGGAACAGCTGGCCACATTATTTGTCTCAGTCCTCCTAGCAACCCCATGATGTAGTGTCACTGGCACCATTTTACAGATATGAAACACTGGAAGGTGAATCCAGGAACAATTTATTGAAAAAGTAGTGATTGATTTGTAATATGATACAGAAATGTGCACTTTCCAGGTAGGTCTGTGGGTTTTGGAGTTTGCTTTGCTAATGAGTATGTTATAGAAATCTCTCTGATAATCTCTCACATACTTAAATTAGTGACACGTCATTGAACTACATTTCAGCTTTATAACCAAATTCTCCCACTGGGTACCCAGGCCAAATTGGTCATGGACAAGCCCCATCATTTTTGATCCTTTATTCACCATTTTCTCCCTCAGGTATTCTCTATCTCATTTTCTTCTCTCTTTAATTTCTGGTCTATGTTTTAAAGACAACTCAGATACCCGCTTCTCCATAATGTCTCCCCTTGTCTCACAAGTAGATGTGCCATCTTTCTGGTATGAGCTACCAGAGCACTTTGTCTGCAATTCTTTTCTTTGGCATTTTCCCCCCCTGTAACACAGAATATTTGCATTTCTTTTATCTCCTTAAAAATGTAAACTCCATGTGATGAATTATACAGATTTTTATATTTTCCACCAGGTCTTAAAGCAAAGATTATAAAATTTTCACCTGAGGTCATAAAGCTCTAGAGTAGAAGAAGCTGAATTGAATCTCAGTTTTATCTCACTCTAACTTCTCTGCTCTTAATCATTTCTGCATCTATTTTTGCCTTTAGAGCCTCTAGTACAAGGATTATCAACTATGTGTTGATTTAAGGAAACATCAATTCGTATGCACATGTATTCTGCTATAGAGAACATGATGGTCTTGTTTACCATTCTTGAGTTTATTACTGGAAAAAATGTTTTAATATATGAAAAAGAAGATGGGCCTTTTCAAACATGAAGAATTTACTGACATCTTATTTGGGCAAGCTAATAAAAAAGATAAGACATAAAAATAGTCTTTATTAGTGAAGAGATTGAAATTCAGAGACATTAAAGGAATTATTTGAGGCAATAATTGGTGGAACTGGTACTAAGGCTGAGACATCCAACGTCTATCTACTTTTGTCTTGTCATTATCAGTTTATTGCAACACTTTACCAAAAACTGCATGGAAAAGAAAACATTTAGTGCTCTTACTTAGTTAGATAGCATTGATGCCATAATTATATATACTTAAGGTATAAATGAAGGGAAAATAGAAAGAATTAATGTTTATTAAGCACTTTTATGTGACATACTTAGAGATTGCAGCATCACCTTTGAAAAATGCTAAATGTAGCTGGGTACGGTGGTTCATGCCTGTGATCCTAGCACTCTGGAAGGGGGAGGCTGGAGGATCCTTTGAGCTCAGGAGTTCGATATCAGCCTGAGCAAGAATGAGACCCATCCAAAATTTTTCTCTCTTCTAATTATATTATATTTCCTTGGGTGTCATGACCTTCTCCAGCCTTCCACCAGCTTGCAAAAACCCTTATCATTGACTGGGCATGGCAGCTCATACCTGTAATCCTAGCATTTTGGGAGGCTGTGGGAGGAGGTTTGTTTGAGTCCAGGAGTTCAAGACCAGACTGCACAAAATAGTGCAACCCCATCTGTACAAAAATATAGAAAAATTAGTTGGTTGTGGTGGTGCCACCTTACAGTCCTAGCTACTCAGGAGGCAGAGCAGGAAGATCATGTGAGCCTAAGATTGTAGTAAGCTACCATGATGTACTGGCACTCCACCCTAGGCAATAGATGGAAGCAGGTAAATTATTTTTATAGAAATTACGACCTTGCTAAGATTAGACTTATGAGTTGCTCTTGGATTCTCAGAGTTCTAGGTTTTTCATTGAAGGCTGAAGAAAGCTAATATGCAAAGTTGATAAAACTTAGATTGGAATCTAAGTATTGTCAAGGCACCCTCCCTTTCTAACATTAGGCAGAGAATATCAAAGGTATCCAGTTAATATTAGGTAAAACCAGCCTTTTGACTAAAGGGTCCTTTCAAAAGTGTGGGGAAAGTCTTGATGATGTTGGACTGGGGAAAGATTTATGACAATGATTTTAGTGGCCAACTCAACAACAACAAAAATTAACAAATGAGACTTAATAAAGCTGAAAAGCTTCTGCCCAGCTAAGGACACAACAAGTAAAGCAAAAAGACAACCTTCAGAAGGGGAAAAGATATTTGCATGGTATCAATCTGACAAAGGGTTGATAACTAGAATCTACACAAAATTCAAACTAATCAACAAATTAAGTGCAAATAATCCCATCTACTACTGCACAAGTGATATGAATAGAACCTTCCCTGATGAAGACAGACAAGTGGCTAAGAAACATTTGAAAAAAGTGCTCATTGTCCCTGATGGTCAGAGAAATGCAAATCAAAACCACCCTGAGATATCATGTAACCCCTGTGAGAACGGCCCACATCACAAAGTCTCAAAGCTACAAATGCTAGAGTGGATGTGGAGAGAGGAGAAAACTCTTACACTGCTGGTGGGACTGCAAACTAATACAACCTTTTTGAGAGGAAGTATGGAGAATCCAAGAACTCAAATTAGACCTCTCATTAGATCCCATAATCCCATTACTAGGCATTTATCCAAAAGAAAAGAAAATCATTTTATCATAAGGACATATGTACTAGACTATTTATAGCAGCTCAATTTGCAGTCACTAAAATGTGGAAACAACATAAATGCCCACCAACCCAGGAATAGATCAACAAGTTATGCTTTATGTACACTATGGACTACTATTTAGCCCTTAAAAAATATGGAAATTTTACATCTTTTGTATCAACCTGGATGGAGCTGGAACACATTCTTCTTAGTAAAACATCACAAGAATGGAGAAGCAAGAATCCAATGCACTTAATTTTAATATGAAGCCAGTAGGTGATCTAATACATATCCACATAAGTGAAAAACCCAAATCAATTCAAGGTGGGAGGTAGGGAATGAGGGAGCTGGGAGCAGGGAGGATGGAAGGGGTTGAGGTGCTCCCACTTAAGGGGCACAATGTTATGGTGTATGGGACACCTCTTGGGGATGGTACACAATTATAAGAGAGACTTTACTTAACAAATGCAAACAGTGAAATTTACTTCTTTGTACCCTCAATTAACATGCAATGATAAAACCAAACCAAACCAAACAAAAATGTGTTTATGTCTATGCTCTCCAAAATCTGACATGTATAAGTTTGTACTAAATGTATAATATGCAGATCTCAGACTGAGTTAAGTCATCCCTCACACCAACAATTTTCTCCCACATTTTTAACTCCATTTCCTCTGACTTCTTTTCAGTATAGAAACATTTATAGCATTTGAATTTCACACTCATGACACAAAATAAATTTGCTTTAGAATGATTGACTCATTTCTTTCCCCTATCAAGTCTTGCCCCAAATTCTCATCAATGTTTAATTTCCAATCACTATGTAAATAAACTTTAAATTAAAAAAAAGAAACCCTAGGGCATTTTGCTCAGTGTGTCTTTTAAAAATATTAATTGAGTTAATGTTTCTTTCAGGTTATAGAATTGAAGTTTACAGATAAACCTTCAGAACTTAAGGTTCGTTCAGTGAGGTGATAATAACTTGGGAGTATTTATGGGAAAATTATTTTTTCTTTTATTTCCTGCTTTTATCTTTTTGCCATTATCATCTACCTGGGGCAAAAGCAGATTTTCATTTTTTTAAATTATTATTGAGATTTTTTCCCAATTAGTTTTTGGAAAGCAGCTTTTACGTCCTTGTTTCGCAAACTGTAGATCAAGGGATTCAGCATGGGGATGATGACAGTGTAGAACACAGAAGCCCACTTGTCTTGGTCCAGGGAGTAGCTGGATGTTGGCCTCAGGTACATGAACATGACTGTGCCATAGAAAAGGGTGACGCCAGTCAGGTGAGAGCCACAGGTGGAGAAAGCCTTCAGGCGGCCCTCACCTGTGCGCATTCTGATGATTGCAACAAGGATGAAGGCATAGGAGATGAAGATGATGAGTATGGTGCTGAATTCAATGAAGCCACACAGGCTAAAGAGCAAGATCTCACTGATGTAGGTGTCTGAGCAAGAGAGGGCCAGGAGTGGTGGGATTTCACAGAAGAAGTGGTTGATGATATTGGAGCCGCAGTAGCTAAGGCTGAAGGTGAGGGAAGTGTGGGCTATTAAACTCACCAGACCAGCCAGGTATGAGCCCAGCATGAGGGCCAAGCAGACCCTCTTGGACATGAGGGTGCTGTAGTGGAGGGGCCTACAGATGGCCACAAATCGATCATAGGCCATGGCAGCCAGGACATAGCACTCAGCATCCACAAAACCCACAAAGAAAGCAAACTGGGTGGCACAGCTGGAGAAGGAGATTACTCTGTGCTTTGTTAGGAAGTCAGCCAGCATCCTGGGGGCGATGGCCGTGGAGTAGCCAAGGTCGACAAAGGAGAGGTTGCCAAGAAAAAAATACATGGGTGTGTGAAGCTGAGTGTCTGTTATAATCAGGGTGATCATACCAATGTTCCCCACAACATTGACCAGGTAGACGATGAGGAAGACCACAAAGAAGATGATCTGCAGCTGAGGGTCTTGAGTGATGCCCATAAAGATAAACTCAGTCACCACTGAGTGGTTTTCTTTATCCATCACTCCAATTGTATGTATATCTGGGATTAATTTATTGATGAGAGTAATAAATTCTCTGTCACTGAAAATATTCACGCTAAAGATAAGCAATCATATGCCAGAGATGTTGTAAAAAAAAAAAGGCAGGGTATACTTGTATTTCTACAGCAAATGAAGGCTTTATTATGGGTAATTAAAAAATCCTTCTGTTAATTAGATTCTGTAATCAGTAGGGTACCTTCTCTGTACATGCCCAGTCACAGCAAGAGAAGATGTTTCCTTCTTGGGAATGTCAAATTCTGCTTCTCCAATGATCTTGGTGCTCCGGAGCCATTTATCACACATGATACCAGATGTTTGACCCAGTCTGTGCAATTATGTGTCATATTAATTTGGTAAAGAAGAATAGCTTTGAGAGTTCTTTCATTCTTTCTAAAACAAAGCAAATACAAATGAAGATAATGAATATACATTAATTGGACTGCAGGTGTGCATAGAGTAGAAAATGAATGATCCAGGGATCTCAAAATATAGCATCACATACACAATCAGAAAGTGAAATACTGGGAGCAAAGGGTCAGAAATAGAAGAAAAGGCCATAGAAAATAATAATTTTTAAACAGCCAGAAGTTACTGGTATTGCCTATGTGCCATAATTTATTGAGTGCAGTAAGTGTGTTACATAATTTTAACCTCTCAACAACTCTGAAGTAGGTACAATTCCATCAATACCCTCAACTTCCATCTTAATATTGGAAAAGAACAAGGCTAGATAGGAAGTAACCTTAACAAGGTCAAGAGCCAGTATATAACACAGCTGACTCTGTCTGATTCTAGAGTACATTTCACTTTATTGCCTTCTGTGGATATGGGACTTGATAGAGTTTAAATATCTATGTTTGTGCCTGCCCTTGATTTTGCCATTATGTCAATCAAGCATGGTCACAGAATTAGTGCTTTGGTTTCTATGATCTTAGAAAACACTGAGGTTTGAGACATGAGGTATAATCAGGGTGAGGACACAGCTGTGTCTTTGGATGATTTTCTTCCCTAACCAGAAGCTAGTGTATAGTTCAGGTCAGAGTTAAGATGTAAGGATCCTCTTCCTCAAGGGGAATAGAGAAAGCTCTGTGGCCATGTAGGGGCATCATGCCCTTGTTAGGCTTTTATCTTTTTTGATGGATGATACCTGATCAGTTGCAAAATTCTAAGGTGAAAGTGAGTGAAACCAAACCAAATCAAACCAAACTAAAACAAAACACAAAGTAATTTTGAAATAAGTAACACTCCCTGCCCTCCCCCCCCGGCCTAAACCTAAAGGTAGAAGACAGACTATATCTGCTTTAATTTATTTACTGCTTAACAAAGAAGAGAGAGCAAAATACTAAAATGTGCTTTTTGTGTGGTTGTGGACATTCGTATGATTATCCTAAACACTAAGTGGAACACATTTTTCTTACTAAAGCATCACAAGAATAGAGAAGCAAGAATCCAATGTACTCAATTCTAATATGAAGGCAGTAGACCAGTGGTTCTCAACATTCCTAATGCCACAACCCTTTAATACAGTTCCTCATGTTGTGGTGGCCCCTTGCTACACAACGAAAATAATTTTATTGTTGGGGGTCATAAGTGTTGGCAAAGAAGTGGAGGAATTAAAACTTCCATTATTATTAGCAGGCATGAAAAATAATACAACCACTTTGGAAAGCACTTTGTAAGTTTCTTATAAAATCAAACATATACGGGGGGGAGACTGTGGCTCTAAGGAGTAGGGTGCTGCCCCATATACCGGAGGTGGTGGGTTCAAACCCAGCCCTGGCCAAAAAAAAAAAAAAAAAAAAATCAAATGTATGCATAGTACATTTATAATCCCGCTATTTAAAAAAAAATCCTGGAAACAACCTAAATGCCATCTGTAGGTGATGGAATAAATAAATTATAGTGAGTTAATAAAATGGGATTTGTTTACATTGTTGGTGGGGCTGCAAACTAATACAACCATTTTGGAAGGAAGCATGGAGAATTCTCAAAGAACTCAAATTAGATCTCCCATTTGATCTTGCAATCCCATTACTAGGCATCTACCCAGAAGAAAAGAAAATCATTTTATCATAAGGATATTTGCACTGGACTGTTTACCCAGCTCAATTTACAATCACCAAAATGTGGAAACAACCTAAATGTCCACCAATCCAGGAATAGATCAACTAGCTCTGATATATCTATACCATGGAATACTATTCAGCCATTAAAAAGATGGAGACTGTATCTTTTGTCTTAATCTGGATAGAGTTGGAACACATTCTTTTTATTAAAGTATCACGAGAATGAAGAAGCAAGAATCCAATGTATTCATTTCTAGTATGAAGCCATTAGACAATCTAATATATACCCTCATAAAAGAAAAACTCAAATCAAATCAAGGTGGGGGCAGGGGAACCAGGGAGTGGGGAGACAGAGATGGAAGTCATGGTGTATGGCACACCTCTTGGGGATGGGACACAATTATAAGAAGGACTTTAGCTGAGAAATGCAATCAGCAGAACCTAATTCTTCGTACCCTCAATGAACCCCAAACAATAATAAAAAAAAAAGGAATTTGTTCTTCAAAGGAAACAGATTATTGATACAGATGGAAGAGGAATTTCAAAATAATTAGGCTGAGAGAATAAAAAGCTAGATGAAAAAAGCATATCTTGCCTGACTCCATTTTCTCTGTTTTGTTTTTGAGACAAAGTGTCACTATGTTGCCCTGGGTAGAGTGCAGTGGTATCACAGCTCACAGCAACATCAAACTCTTGGGCTTAAGAGATTCTCTTACCTCAGCCCCCCAAGTAGTTGGCACTGCAGGTGCCCACCACAATGCCCAGCTACCTGACTCCATTTTCAAAAGTCAAGAAACTGAATCAATTCTGACAAAAAGCAGATCACTGATGGGCTGGGTAGAGGGATGTGAGGCAGAGAAGGGGGGAGGAGGACCCAGAGGCACCAGGAAGCATCTAGGAGTGATAGGTTAGTTCAGTCCCTTAATGGTGACGATGGTTTCATGGGTGTTTACGTATATTAAAACATAGTATATGTTTTATGTTAAATATGTTAAATATATTTAACTAATTGTGTATAATTTACACCTCAATAAAGGTATTTACAAAAAAAAAAAGAGTCCTCGCTCCTACTCCAGCTTAGCTAATTTGTGAGTTCAGACACCACTTCATAGGTTACCTTGCTGAGAAAACAAAAACCTGGGCTGAGAGAACTTGCACAGTCACCCCATGAGTTAGTTGCAGAGTTAACCATTGAATCTGGAACTCCCTAATTTCCCAGAGGGTGTTGTGTTCATTTTCCTCCTACTGCTGCTTCACGTAGGAATTTGAAAATAACCCATCAGGAAAAACAAAACAAAAAAGAAGAGTTATCTACCATTTGTTGGTATGTTCACCTACTTTAGTAAGAGAGAAAATGATTCTCTTATTGACAATGGAAGGACCCATTTGGCCAACTTTAGAATTTTAAGGATGAGGAAAAAGACCCAGACATCAATCATTGAAAGGCAAAGGGACACTGGATTGTGGCGTTTACAGGAGCAAGAGAGGTCTGGGAAGAACATGGCACCAGCCACCAGCCACCAGCACCTGAATCTGCAGCTAGCTCTGTGCCTGTTGATTCATTTCTCTCAGCTGGAAAACGTGATTAGAAAATCATTCTCTCCTCCTCTGAAGATTCCAGGCAGCGTATCTGAAGGTGTCTCCCTACTCAGCAAGCACTTTGCCTGTTCTCTTTTATGCTAGATGGACAAATCCAGGTTTCACCACTTACTATGAGCATACTCATACTCATCTTCCTGGAGTCATCGTCTTTCATCTGTTAATTGAGGTTCTTACATAATAATGCTTACCTTAATAACTTTCTGTAAAAATTAGTTGGAATATATACAAAGTGCTGAATTCAGTGACTGTCAGGTGCTAAGTGCTTTGGCTGTGGTGTGTAAGTATAGATAGTTCAAACTCAGTAGATGAATGTGCTTTCCCAGCTCCTAGAAAAGAAGTCTTCAGTGTTTATTCCATACAAACAAAGTATCAGGAACTGTGTTAACCTTGAAAGCGATGTGATTTAATTCTATAGCACTTCCATGAAGTGTTAAATCACATAGAGATTGGGCCATAATGTTCAAGATAAAGGCTTGACTAAGGCAAAAGGAAAGAAAACATTTACATTTTTTTTTAGTCTCATGTAATTAAAGCACAGTCCATCTGACCTGAAGAAATGGTAAAATATTTAATAAATAAGCATCTTCCTTTGTTATCAATAAATAAATATTTAGTGTTAGCCAGCAGAAGTATTATCTTAAGGAAGTAAATACAGGACAATATATTTTAGATTTCTATGTATCACATGTTTTCTAAGAGTACAGTCCTGGAGTAAAAGTCTGGAGATTACAGTTGTAGTGCTTTTTTCTTTCTTTCTTTTTTTTTTTAACTTATTAATACTTTAATCTTGAGGAACTGCCACATTAGCCATGGTTTCCTTTTCTATGAAATAGTTGTAGTGAAGAATGCAAATACTATAGAAACTTCTGTTCGTAGAATTTTCTAAATTGAGACTTATAATGAGATTCCTAAAAGCCAAATAGATGAGCTACATCTCCTTTTAAAATACTAAAATGTCATGAACATTGTGCCAAGCAGAACCCATTCCCAAAGGCATACCGAATAGGAGTATGCTCCACTCTAATTCCTTATTCCCATCTTTCTGAATGCTGACCTGTGATCTCACCTGTTTCCTATCTGTTGGTGACACGCTGAAGGTTACTTTCCTTTGATAAGTTACATCGAACAATATTTTGCAAAGAATCCAAACTGATGAATTACGCCTGTAGTTCTCTGAGCTCCTTACCTGTCACACCTTTGCTTCTCTGAACAGCAGGTATTTAAGTGTCAGAGTCACAAACGATTCCCAGATTTAAGAGAAGCATTTAAGGTATTTAAGTGTCAGAGTCACAAACGATTCCCAGAAGCATTTATGATGAAATGCTTTCTGCACTCACCAGAGACTCAAAGAGTTGATCAATTATCATTCTCTGAGGAATTTTACTCTCTTTTCCTTCAATCTTTATGATAAAATAAAATGCAAGGGGATTTTTCTTTTAAAGAGCACGCTGGAGCCGACTGACTCAGTCCTAAGGACTGCCTGGGCTGTTCTGTGCAGCCCACGGATGCCAATGGGATGTGGGTTTGAGGGTAATTGAGAAAGGTTTTTTTTGCAGATGCTGTAAAGCTGTTTCATAGAGGATAATAGCATTGCATAGTCTATGGAATGACATTAATGTATTTCCATAATTGTTAAAGAAAAAATAAAAAGTTTATATATTTAAAAACAAATATTAATGCAAAGGGATACAGGTAAACTTTGGGAGATGTCAGATATGTCTATCACACTGATGGTGGGGTTGGTATAACAGGAGCTCCCATACCTTTAAAATTATTGGATTGTACATATTAAATATCTGCAGTTCTTTGTAAATCAATTATACATCAGTAAAACCATTTAAGGATAATTTCAAGTGGCATTAACAAGCTACCACTAATAAAGTCTTATAGAAGTTCTTTGGAAAAACCAGTATTCGTCTATGGAGAAAATGAAACAATAAATTGAAAAGCACCCATTCAGAGTTCTGTGTACTCACCACTGTGGGCTTCAAATGTATGGTCACATTCAGTGACCAGAACTGGTTTATATTTTCTTTCCATTTTTACATGAAAGAAACTTGCTTTATTTTTTTCTGGCAAGAAGAAAGTCTTGATCTCATTCCCCAGCAGACAGAGGAGATTCTTTCTTTCAATTTTTAATAGAAATGAAAACAGACCATTGAAGAAATGTGCTCACGTTGCTCCTTTTCCAAAGGCACTGATAGGACTCTTAAAACTGATGAGGAAAAACTAGAAATGCTTTAACTAGAAAAGCTATATAGGTAGACAAAATCAACACCAAAGAGGGAGAATTGTTAATAAAGTCAGTACTAATCATGGTACACAACTAAGCATTAAAGTTTCTCCAGGAGGAAATGGTAGGACTATGTCACCTGCTTCTGGCTGTCCAACTGTTTTCCTTAAGTCTCAGGTGTTTACTACAAGAATATTAAGGGTAAAGACATTGGAGGAGAGTTTGTATATTGTTCCTTGCCACAAAGGCATTAATCATCTTCCCACAGATGAAGGGGATGATAGAATTCATGCCCCTGTCAATGATACAGAAAATCTAACAACTTTAGTGTTTGAATGAGAAATTGGTTTCTTTGAAGTTTCACCTTGTTAATAATATGGAGATGTCTTCAAATACAAAATGTTTAATAAGGACCTATAAAATCCAATCTAGGAAACTTGAAATAAATTTACATTGTCTTCACTAATTGGTCGTTGGCAAAAAGGTACTAGGGGCAGTCGCTCTTAGGGTAATTTGTAGAGGAGCCCTCAATCTTGGCAGATGGGAGGATGTGTTAACAATATCTGGCAACATCCTTTTTAGTAAATTGAAAAAAAAAAACCCATATAAACGACATAACATACTTTAACACATAATTTCTAAAATATTAATGTATTGCTATATTATTTAAGAAAATGTAAAAGTTATTTCTAATTTAAAGATTATATCTTATTCTGGTGTAAGGGACATTTATATGAAATTATACATTGTAAAACAAATTAATAAGATCTGATTTTGTCCGAGAGCATATATTGGTGAACAGAGAAAGCAAATAAGCATTTTTTGAGAGCTATGTTAGATGTGTCAGGGAACTTTCCTATTTGTGGTGAAGTGTACCACCTGATGATAACACTGTCCCGGTTTCAGACAGAGTGATTGAATCTCTGATTTGCAGATAAAGTGAGTGAGAGTTAATTAACTTTTTCAGGCCCACACAGCTTAGTGAGGTAGAGATAGAATGAAAATAGCCACTGAAGTACAATGTTCATGCTTTTGCTCCTTTGATAAGAAGAGTGGGAAGATTACCTTCCACAGGGCAAAGATTTTCATGCTGTGGGGAAAGATCTAAGGCAGGCTGCCTGAATTTCTCATTTTTAACCTCATAGTATATAATCTTAAGGAAAATAAGAAGAAAGAAAGAAAAGACTCACATATAAAAATAAAAATGAAATTGTTAGTGAAAATGCTTTACTTAAATAAAATTTCAATAGATGGCATACAAGTTTATCTTAGCTTTCCCTTGTATGAAGAAAAATGGAAACAAAAGCAGTTATAAGTTTCCTGTAAAGTTAAAACAAATATTTGCATGTATTTTTTTTCAAAGCTCAATTTACTGTGATGGAGGATGCGTGCATCAGAAAATGCATGTGTGTAAGAGGGTACTGAACGCACAGCACATGTCCACTGGTGTTCTCCCTTGGTCCTAGTTTCCTCTACTTATGACCGGGAAGAGGATGCCAAACAGGTTCTTATCAGTATTCTTGATTCACATTAATGGATCGGCTCCTCCAGAATGAAAGTCACATATCTACTGTCCTCATTGACTCTGTGCGCTGCCTGGTAAACGTTTGTTGCTTGGTTATTGGGCTTTGAGTTCAATGGTTCTTTATAAAATCTTCACAGCAGCTTAACGGTTATATGTGATTTGTGCCTTATTGTACCAAGAGCAGAATCCTGTATCCGGTGTGATTTCTCAGAATGCTCCCTGGAGGTCACATTTCATTAACTTTTGCTGAGTTCTTATCCTGATGGCCGGGACATTAGTATCATTGGGTACCTCTTTGATGACACTCAGGCTAGGATTGGAAGTGAGTTCTTCTCTTATTCTGAAGCTCTTCATGGGTTGAGGCTGGCTAAATCCTACACTGTCCAGTCCAGATCCACCTGCTCTCTTATTACCTAAATTCCTGATGTTCTATGTATCTCACCACTGCTCCCTGGGCCATGTGATTTCTCTTCCAACCTCCATCCACACTCCAACTGCACAAACCTTAATTTCACTTAATGTAGCAGTTTGTTCCCATATAACAACTAAATTGTTATACAATGAAAGTTGTTGATTTATGCATTAAATAAATTTTCATTGTTTGTCATTTATGCATTAGACTCTGCATTGACAGGGGCCTGCTGTATTTTTCCTCCAAGGTAACATCATAAAAAGTCAAAGGGTTAAGACTTAACCAAAATAATGGGCATTTCTGGTCGTAATTCCTGTACATAAATCATCTTTTAAATCTTTATGTCTCCAGCATTTATGGAGACATAAATTGGAGACATATATATATGTCTCCAAACATGTCTCGTAATTCCTGTACATAAATCATCTTTTAAATCTTTATGTCTCCAGCATTTATGGAGACATAAATTGGAGACATATATATATGTCTCCAAACTTCATTGACTAAATGGTACTGAGAGAATTAATTATAGTGTCTTCTCAAAGTAGCAAAAATAATGTAAATGGTCAACAGATATTGATCAAATTATTGCAGAGTCTGTGTCTGTTAATGTGGAAGCCGTGGAAGATGGAGGCCCCCTCCATGTGGACATCTCACATGTCTCCAACAAGGCTCTATCATCTGGCAACTTTTTTTACTCTGAACAGTGAGGAAAGGTGTTAGGATTAGGGAAACTCTTATTTATTGATTATCTATATATATTGGAGGCAGTAACTCACATTCATTAATTCATTTTGTCTCCCTACTAACCCTCTAAAGTAGGCATCAGAAATGGAAAAGCTGAGGTAGAGAGAGATTCAGTGAAATGCCCAAAGTCCCATAGTCACAGAGGCACAGAGTTGGGATTCTAAGACAAGAGAGTCCTGCTCTCTCTACCTCCTTGTCTCCTCCACTCTGTTGTCTCTCCATCATCCAGGTAGCCTAACTTTTTATGTGAAAACCTTATAGAGGATTGTGCCAGAGGCAGGGCTAATCTGGATTCTTTTGATCTCCCTCAGGGATCAAATCCTCAGCTGTCAGGGGAGACAGAAGAAGTGTGTTTAATGGTGGTTAGTAACATGGGCCTCAAAATTCATTCTCTACTGGGTTTAGATGTCCCAAGGGTAAAGGAGAAAAATATGAACGAGACCTATGATTCCCTTGATTTCAGAGAAGAAAAACAAGTAGATGACAATGAGGTAACATGAAGAATACAGTCCCGAGAGATCAAAGAACAAAAAATATATCCTGCTTACATTAAGTTAGGATGCTTACTCCAGTCTGTTCTGAAGACTCTACAGTTGGAAATAACTTTAAAATATCTTGCAACTGCATGCAGCAATATAGTTTATATTTTGAAATGTATTTTATCCTCCTGGTATAACATATCGGGATATTTACCTGTAAGGACAAGTAAAATAAAGAAAGAATCTCTGCTGAACACAGAATTAGCTCTCTTATCACAGGTAGGTGAAAATAGTTTCAATTTTCCTAATTCTATAAAGAATTTTCTCTAAAATCTATTTAAACTATGCCTCCTGCTTGACCTGGGAGAAGCAGAGTGGGTGCCTTTGCTAAGAAAAAAGATCTATGTTTTTGTTTCGTTTGTTTGCTTTTCTCTTTGGTGACTTTAGGCATGTTCAGGAGCAAGGAAAACAATCTAATGGTCAAATAGCTACAAAAGGTAAAGGAAAAATCCAAAGAATTCTGTGCATTTAATTTACTGATCTGATTGAATAGTCACTCGCAATCTAGTTAACTTAACTGACCCAAAGCACTTAGTGGTTAAAAAAAGTGTGTTAAATCCTATGTCTATTTTTTTTTTAATCCCAAAATTTATGTCATTAGGAGGAATATAAGCAACAATAAATAATATAACTTTAAGGCCTTTTATACTAGAAATATCTCAGGAACTCTCAGTATTATTTTCAGAAACTCTAAGAAATTGAAAACCCAGATCAAGAATCTCTGAGCTACAAGCTTGAGTGAAAAATCTCAGCAGGGTAGGGGGAAATATTGCGGAGGAACAGCAAATGTATTTGCCAGAAAAGAAGGAGAGACAGAAGTATATAATTCCCAGTGGGAGATTTATTAGAAATGGTACTTTGCTATATTTCAGGTTAATGAATATAAGTTCTAAGAAAGACAGCTTTCAGCAGCTGCAATGATGTCTTCTCTCTTGGAGGCATATGTATGATGGTTAAACATATTCTAGGGTACTACTGAAACTCTGAGAATTACAGTACCCAGTGCTTTGTGGGTTTGTGCTAACACTTGTTACGACAAGGGCCATTCTAAATGATGTCAAGTGTTAGGAGAATAAGAATTACATGGGATGGTGTAAATTCAGACTCCATTAGCCTAACTTTGTGACTTTGGGCAAGTTAACCCATTTCCTGTCTACAAAAAGGAGGGAATGTACTGTCTATCACATAGGATTTAAGTAAAATTAGACATGCATTTAATTCAGTGAGTGTGCGGCATGGGAAATCTTCAGCTGATTTTAGTACATTTCAATACTTGTAATTTTCCACCCACCATTGTTTACTTTGTATGTTTAACTCATCTAAAACAGTTTGTTATTTTCACTATTTCCATTAGCACAATACTCTGAGGAAAATTTTCTGTTTGGAGATGAGTGAAACAAAAAAATCCATGCCTTCTTTTTCATTCTTTCTGATGATGGCCATTCTATGACGTTCAAACAGTAGATTTTCTTCAAAGAAGAGGGTCCAGGTTGTACGTCAGTGCCAGTGAGATGCAGAAAGAAAGAAGCAATGTGGTGCTGAAGAGCATCAAATGATTTGGCATCAAGGGACCTATGTTCTGGCCCAGGAGTCATGACTGAGAACTGGAGAAACTCTTACACTTTGTGGACCTCATCTTACTAAAGATAATCTTACTAATAATCTTGGGCTCTTACCTGTTTCTCTCTTCCACTGATTTGTGGAAATGACACTTTGAAAGGGTTGTCGTATTCTCTACAATGTCAGGCATCACTATTGACTAGGATATTGAATGCCCATCTCAAAGACAACTCAGTCAAGATGAGCAGAAATAGGTTCTGTTGTGGCAGCATCTGCGGGAGCAGAACCAGCCCCTTGCTCACTCTTCTCCCCAGCTGTTCTCAGGAGTTTCCTTATCTCCAGCATTAGTGAAGGTACCGGGTAACTCTGACTCCATGTTTTAATTTTGGGAAGTATCAAATAACTTCTTTCTGTGAGTGGTAGTAAAGGGCATGCCTTTTCCCCCACCTTCTGAGCTATATTTTGACAGCTAGCCTAGTAAAGTTTAATCTTTTATTTGTTCATCTGAGGTCACGAAAGGGGTGAGGGGTTTGAGTGGAGCTTTTTGCTGGTTCCATTGTCTAAATATCAACTTGGAAGATATGCTCTGGGTGTCTACTGGGAGTTTCTTTTCTGCCTCTTTTTTTTTTTTTTTTTTGTCCTATATTTGTCTTCATTCCAACTTGCAAGTGGTGAATCTGATTTACATTTTGATTACTTGTTATTAAATTATCTCTCAGATTCAGTGTGGTAGCTGAAAACTTCCCCTTGCCACTTCTGATTCTGGTTCTTTTGTGAGCCTGTGACTCTGAGTGTCACTGCCTTGGCTAGTTCTGGGACCTCATCTGGGAGGTCTACTGGTATTTACAATATGATTCTCTAAATATCCGAGTGAATAACTGGAAATTCTTAGAATTTAACCATTTTTTTTCTCTGTAGATATTAACTTTATGAAATTGTGATGGGGTTCAAGGAATGCTGGCTGCATGGGAATATTTTTTATTCCTTCCTTTGGTCATTCTAGTCAATAAAGAGACCTCGTCAATAAAACATAGAATAACACTTTTAAAGTGTCATTGTACCCATCATCATATATGAACCTTATTACAAATCAGTGAAAGAGAGAAACAAGCATCAGCCCAAGATTATGAGTAAGATTATCTTTTTTAAAGTTCTTCTCCCACCACCCGAGGATATTCATCTATTTTCCTTGTCTGGTACTATTGATTAATTTTGTTAACTTTCAGTATTTTAAATTTATTTCACCAGTACTGAGTTTATTCTGTCAACTTTCTCCAGTTGTATCTGAAGTGTATGTTAATATAACAATTTATTTATCACAAAATAAGAAAGTCACATCTAAAGAATAAGTTGTTTTAATTATTCAATAAATAGTCAATGCTTGAAATGTCTGTAGTTAGTGTATGTCAGATCACTTGCCTCCAAGTCATAGTTAGGTGACAGCATACGTAGTACTCAGATACAATCTTTGGATTTGACTTCAAGTCCAACATACTTTTTATTATGCTTTTCATTTTTCACTGTTCTGTTAGAATGTATACATTTCATCAAAAATGTATTTGTAGCCCTGTTGTGTATTCATCTGACTTAATTGTATGTTCTGTCCTCTCTCTTATTGCAGCTCAAATGATCAGACATATGAAAGAAGCCCGGGGCAGAAATCAAACAGAAGTGACAGAATTTATTCTCTTGGGACTCTCAGACAATCCAGATCTACAAGGTGTCCTGTTTGCATTGTTTCTGACAATCTACATGGCCACCATGGTGGGTAATTTGGGGATGATCACACTCATTAAGATCGATCCCTGTCTTCACACCCCCATGTACTTCTTTCTTAGCAGCCTGTCATTTGTTGATGCGTCTTACTCTTCTTCTGTGACTCCCAAGATGCTGGTGAACCTTGTGTCTGAGAATAAGGCCATTTCTTTTAAAGGATGTGCGGCCCAGTTCTACTTCTTTGGCTCCTTCCTGGGGACTGAATGCTTCCTGTTGGCCATGATGGCATACGACCGCTATGCAGCCATATGGAACCCCCTACTGTATCCGGTTCTCATGTCTGGGAGGATCTGTTTCTTGCTTATAGCTACCTCATTTTTAGCAGGCTTTGGAAATGCAGCCATACACACAGGGATGACTTTTAGACTGTCTTTCTGTGGCTCTAACAGGATCAACCACTTCTACTGTGACACCCCGCCCCTGCTCAAACTCTCTTGCTCTGACACCCACATCAATGGCATCGTGATCATGGCTTTCTCCAGTTTTAATGTCATCAGCTGTGTGATGATTGTCCTCATTTCCTACCTGTGCATCCTCATTGCCATCTTGAAGATGCCTTCAACAGACAGCAGGCACAAAGCCTTTTCCACCTGTGCCTCCCACCTCCTGGCTGTCACCATATTCTTTGGGACTATTCTCTTCATGTACTTGCGCCCCACATCTAGCTACTCTATGGAGCAAGACAAGGTTGTCTCTGTCTTTTATACAGTAGTCATCCCCATGCTTAATCCCCTTATCTATAGTTTGAAAAATAAGGATGTGAAAGAGGCCGTAAAGAAGATCATTCAGCGATATAGACTGTAAAGCCTGTTACCATCACCTTGTCATGTAGAAGAAAATATATTTTCACATCAATTTTGTCTGATTGCTTAAACTCTTTCTTTGTGCTGGAGTAGATGATGTAAAATGAGGTATTCTTCTTCATCTCTTTAAATCTTAAATATGAGGTTGGAAAGTATTCCAAAGGTGGGCACAGTGATGTTCAGCAAGGAGGCACTTTCTCCAGGATGATTTTGCGAACTTTATTGCCCTACATCATATGTATACACAAGATTATCTGATGAATAAATACAGTGGACAGAGGTGGTGTTTTGATCAAAACACTTGAAATTGGCTAACCTGTGCTTCAAATTCAATTTCAACATTTAGGTTATTTCAAGCTCAGTTTTGCTACATATGCCTTAGTGTCACTTATTCAATAAAAGTACACTCCTTTCCTACCCGCTGCTCTGTTCATTAGCAAATTCCTAGTCTAGGCAGTGATATTTTATACTGCTTAGACCTCTAAAAATTACTCTTAACTCTATTCAGCATGGATTAGATGTGTTCTCATATCATGCAATTTGGGGGTTCCTTTTAAAAAATAGTATTTATAAGACTGTCTATCACAGTGTTAGTAAGCAGTGTTCTGTTCTTCTAGTGTAGAGTTACACTAAAAGAAAAATAGAAGTATGGCTAGTGTATTTCAGACACTGGGTGAAAAACTATCTGATAATTGTATTGAAAGTGGTTGACTTGAGGTTGCCGTTCACATAATGAAATGGTCAGCATTCTCCCACCTAGCTGTAGAAACATCACTACATCTTATTTCACTAAATCTGTCAATTGTCTACTTATTCTAATATTTTTAAAAACCAAACCCAGAAACCAGAAGCATATTAATAGGTTTGTGACTGTCACACCTAAATATTTGGATTAAATTAGCAGACAGACTCTTCTGATGTGCTAGTGGATTGGGGGAAAAAATCAGGCTGTAAGCCATGGCAGAAGGCAGGAACTTTAGGCTATAAAATTTAAAAGGCAGCTCTTCCTTCTTTGTTTTTTTTTCCTTTCTGTCTCTGTCAAACTACGTAACTAACATATAAACATTATCTTTACTCATTATATTAATCGTTCAGAGTGGTTGTCAGGTTGTCAAGGAGTATGGAGTTTGTGTGACAGACAGAATTTAGATGAGCAATTTTCCCATGAGCCT
The DNA here is from genome assembly GCF_000181295.1 of Otolemur garnettii. Classification (NCBI taxonomy): domain Eukaryota; kingdom Metazoa; phylum Chordata; class Mammalia; order Primates; family Galagidae; genus Otolemur; species Otolemur garnettii. The sequence goes on along the minus strand of NW_003852642.1, from coordinate 1,553,620 downwards.
GGGTAAAATCTCTGTGGCTCCCCATTTGCATAGAGAACGCCCATTCAGTATTTGCCTTAACCACTCTCCCACTTGCTACACTTCTCTCCCCCCTCGCTTTTCTCCTGCCTTTTTTATTAAATTCAAATTTTCTTTATATTGGAAATTAAGAAGAGAGAAAAAAGATAAACTAGTTAGCTTTCTGGATATTATAATTGAATCAATTACTAAAAAGAAATTCAGTACTTAACCAAACTTTCACCATATATAAGATATGGCTGTTAGGCTGTAGGCTACTGAGAGCTGGGCATCATTTCTCTGATGTCCCAGAGTTTGTCGGTTAGTTTCATCCTCTGAGAGGAATCTGATGAAAAGGTGGTGTCATTTGCTTTTATGTAGAAAATATTGTGTTGTATTTGCTAGGATGGAAAGATGCAGAGATAAGGGAGAGAATTGACAGGTGGAAATGCTTGATTCTCATTAGATTTCCCCTTGATCCCAAGCTACTCATATAAAAAACATGTACTTTTTTTTTTTTAATGCCAGAGAATTGTGTTCAATAAAAAACAATGAGGGATACTTTTTATTTTATTTATTTAACTTTTTTTTTTTTATTGGGAGACTGTAGATACTGAACTTTTCTCCACTGTACCAAGTTTTCTCATAAACACTCTTTTCAAAGCCTGTTTCACGTCCTTGTTTCTCAGGCTGTATATAAATGGATTCAGCATGGGACTCACAAAAATACAAAACACTGACACAATTTTCCCTTGCTCTACAGATCTCTCATTTGCTGGTCTCAGATACATGCAGAATAGGGACCCATAGAACATAGTGACAGCTGTCAGGTGGGAGCCACAGGTGGAGAAGGCTTTACGCTGCCCTTCACTGGAACGGATCCTCATGATAGTGATGAAAATGAAAATGTAGGAGATGAGGATGATGAGCAGGGAACCCGTGAGGTTAATCCCTGCAGACACAAACAGGGCAGTTTGCTTTATGTAAGTGTCAGAGCATGTCAGCATTAAGAGGGGTGGGTCAGCACAGTAGAAATGGTTGATGGTGTTGGGTCCACAAAAGGACAAGCGAGAAGTCAATATTACCTGCATGGTGCCCACCATGGAACCCCAGAGGTAGGGGAAAGTCACCAGGCAGATGCAAATGGGGCTGGACATTTTGCTGCTATAATGTAGGGGATTGCAGATTGCCATGTAGCGGTCGTAGGCCATGGCCCCAAGCATGTAATACTCAGTAAGGAGCAGGGTCACAAAAACAAAACACTGGGTCAGACACCCGGCATAGGAAATGGTCTTCTTCTCAGATAAGAAATTAACAAGCATCTGAGGAGAGACGTTAGTGGAATAAAAAATGTCCACACATGCTAAGTGAGTGAGGAAAAAATACATGGGTGTTTGCAATCGGGGAGTCAATCTGATTAGTAAAATCATCCCAAAGTTCCCGGTTAGGGTGATAAGGTAAATCAGGAGAAACACCCCAAAAAGAATGGGCTGAAGTTCAGGCCGGCTGGTGAGTCCTAGAAGAATAAACTCGGTTGCCTCAGTTCCATTGTGTTTGGGATAGATCTTCATTCTCATAGTCTCTAATAAGCAGAGAAGAGTGTGTCAGAAAGAAAAAGAGGGATAAATCATATGCAACCTAAGAAGAGGCAAAATCAAGCAACCTGGCTTTGAAATGAGAATTACAAAGGCTGTTTCCCTCAGTGATGGGAGACTTCAGCAGTTGATGCTTTCAAGTTGTTTGTGGTACTGGTTAAAACAGTCAGTACAAAAGATTTTGAAGTCCATACACCACACTGTGCTGGCAGTTCTGTAACGCCTACTTCCACTTTGCTAATATGCATGGAATTTGACTCAGCTCTTAGGTGTCCCTAACTATAGAATCAGAGCCCTGGATTCTCAAATATGGCTACAGCCATGGTCTGATGATGACACTGTACTTGATTTGGGAATGGGGTGAATGAATAACTGCCTCTAGACTGTTTCCATCATTAACGGCAGAGATAAACGTTCTTTAAATTGGAAGACTGTGTATTTCTTGAAAGCCTATTGTGTACACATTTGAGCTCAGTTTCATCCTCATCTCTCACTCTCCAATGGGAATGAGCATCTCACAGTCCCTTGATGTTCTTTCCATCCCAGTTTCATTTTTTTCCCAAATCAACAGCTGATCATTTGGATTTTTTTCTTCACCTAACATAAATTTTTAATTTTATAAAATTATCTGTTTCAGTAGTCTCCGTTCTACCTCACTTAAAATCCTCTATTCTCTGACACCAGCCAGTGATATTTTGTAAACATAAATCATAGCATGTTGCTGACTTGGTAAATAATCCAAGATTTACCATCACAGTTGGGCTAAAATCTGACCTTCTTACCAGGATATAGATGGACCTATGTGATGTCTCCACTCCACACCCCAAACTTTTCCTATCCCTTTTTCTTTTAAGTCCTTCTTCTCCTGTTACATTGGCCTTTTAGCTGTTGCTTGATCATGCTGAGAAATTCCCATTTCTGGGCCTTTGTATACACTCTTCTTTCTGCCTAAGATATCCTTTTCAGTGACTCATTTTATCACCTCATTTAGATCCCTCTCTTCATAATGCCTCCTCTGAAAGCTATCACTTTATCCCTTATTTAGGTGAACTCTATTCCAAATGACTCTTGAATCATAATTTATTTTTCCTCATATGATTTATAACTTCTGAAATTATTTTTTATAAGTTTTTGTTGTCCTTTTTATTATGTTAGTCATATGAGGGCAGGAGCATTATTTTTGCCATATCCCTAGCACTTGGACAAATTACTGGAATTATAGTAGCTACACGGTAACCATTAGTTGAATAAGTGGGTAAATCAATGAGGTCAATTAACCAACTTATATCAGTAGATTTTTCATTGTACATAGATCCCTTATCTCTCCAATGTTATCCCAGAGACTGAGTTACTACCAAAAAAATATAGCTATGTGAAGAATGTATAGAAGGGAGCAGAATTAGAATCAGTGAAATCAAAAAATCAATTGTTATTTGTTTTTCTTTTTAGCAATAAACTTAGTGATAATAGTGCCTGACCCCAACCTTAGCATATCAATGGTTAAAAACTTTCAGGTTACATGATTGGAAATGAGGCGGAAGTTGACCCAGGACTGCAAGAATCAGCTGTCCTTACTCCCTAAAGCAAAATTTACAAGGGCAGAATAACATAGAAGGCTTATACCTTTCAGAATAACTATATTTCTTTATTTATCACATATTCACAAACCTATTTAGATCAGTGGTTATCAGCCATGGCTTCACGTTAGAATCATGGATGAACACCGTGAACACTGATTCCAGGCTTCCAGCCCAACCCAGGTGGGGCACACACATTAGTATGACTTTTAACAAGATTCCTCCTAATTGTAAGGTACAGCCAATGTTGAACACCCTCAACTACACAATTGAAGCGACCGGTTGAAACTACATACTTTGCACCTCCTTTTACTTCCTGGCAACTTACACTTTCTGCTTACATAAGATTTTGAAATACTGCCACAAACTCTTCCTTTCCCCATGCCAAGTATAAAAATTGTTGTAAAATATACATAAACCTTTTCTCCAACAATTTGGAAGAGGGTAAAGCCTTAGCCTCTGACCTCAACTCCCATACTATTCTGTTGACTCTAGAAAGCTTGAAAAGAGAAAATCTTTTTCAGAGCCTCTGTGATCTTAACCCATAGATTTTTGCACTCTAGAAAGGGAGAAAAGGAAGAAAATTTCTTCCAAGGGTTTCATCATCCTATTATTTATTACACAAACCTCAGAGTTTGATTATTTATGGGATACAGATGAAAAAAAAAAATTGCATCCCATAAATCACCAGTTGTGAAAGTAGACCTTGGTATAGTTGCAAGTTATGAGCTAATGTGGGAGAGGATTATGTGTTATCATTCCCACAAATGTGTTCGGAGTTTTGGAATTGTCCATGCAGATAGTGTCTAACATTTTTAAATCACACATCATTTAACATAACTTGCAATACCAGGGGCCCCCACCAGATGGACACAACTCATATTGGTTGAGATTCACTCACTGGTGCTCTCTCCATCTAAGAGAAAGGTGAGAGAGGAAATTGAATGGAAAAGGAGAATAATAATTAAATGTACAAAATTACTCCAATTTAAATAACAAGATTACCCCAGTTATGCATAATATGGGGTAATATTCAAAGTTCTATGTACAACAAAGTAGAAAAAGACAACTTCAGGCTACATAGAACCCTTTCTGTGAATTTTGGTCACGTGGGAATGGGATACTTCAGCTGAAAGCTCAGAAAAATCCATCCCAGTGTTGGCAGGGACAGAAACACAGCTGAGAAAGATGTACTTACTCCCTGTGAATAAAACAATGTCAGCCTATTTTGATGATCCTGGTATAGAAATGCTGTCATATTTCAGTGCCAACCCGATTTGGAGAAACCGAAGGGCAGCCTCTAGGCATGAGGAAGGAAATTTATTTATTTTTTATTTTCATTCTTTATCTTATACTCACTTTTATCCAAATCCCCTGACACTTTTCTAATAATAATAATTGTATGAAATAATTGAAGGCATATGGTATGGGAATGTATTTTCTTTTCTTTCTTTCTTCTTTTTTTTGCAGTTTTTGGCTGGGGCTGGGTTTGAACCTATAACCTCCGGCATATGGGGCCAGTGCCCTACTTCTTTAAGCCACAGGTGCTGCCAAGGGAATGTATTTTCTTGCACCAAATTCTTGGGATCTATCATTGGAGAATTCACCCAATAGAGAACTACTTCCTGCCTTTTTGATTTATAAGAATTGACTAAAGTTCAACTTGTAAACCTACTGTAAATCTTAGCGGTATCACAAATAATGGATCTGTAACTAAGGTCGCAGATAGCTGCAGGGCCTACCTGACATCCTAATGCAAGACTAGTCACCTGCTTGCTTTGCTAGAAAGAGCATGGGGCTTGTCTGTCTGTGGTTTTGTCTCAATGTGGAAATTCCTAGGGATGCAACTAATTCCACTTTGTGGGCAAAAGAACGAAAAAGAAATCAAACAAAATTTTTTATGAATTCTTGACTTCCAAAACTTCTAGACTTACCTGTGGAGGTATAGTAATTTCTGATCCTCTTCAAAAGGCTCTGCAGTGGGAAAATTTATACCTGAATGGCTAACCTTGGGAGATTCATCCCTAAAGCATTAATCAAGAAATCACTTAGGACTGTTTTTAGGGCTCCCTCTGAAGGTGTTTACGAAAATCTCATCTTAAGGGAGTTTATCATTAGAAATATATGGTGTTTTTCAGTGAATCCCCAAACACCTGGGTAGATTTTGCTATTGGAATTATTGAGGGTAAAAAGTTTTCCATGTTTATCCCAAAAGGAAAGATAAAAATAATTCCCTTCCATCCCAGTCTAAAGATCTTTACCGTGGTTCTGTTCATTATATCCTCAGTAGAATAGTCTTTTCTACTTCTGAATGCCTAAGGTGATTTTCCTCTGCCTCTCTGGTACTATGTGCCTCCTGTTTTGAATTTTCTATTTCTTCTACTGGACTTCAGATACTCTGAAGATAGAATTAATGCCAAGTTCATCTCGGTATCCCTAGGAAGATCAACACAACATTTTATGTGCACAGCTAATGTTCATTGAAGAATTATTGAATAAATAACTAAATGATGATGATCAGTTTAAATAAAATTAGCTCATACTAGCATAGGCCACTTATACAAACAAATGTTTAATTTGTGATTCCAGAGATATATGAGCTCATATAATATTTCCTTTATGGATCCCATCTACATTAATATTTGAAATAAAAAGTTCTAGTATCAGTGGGCCAGATTCATAATAATACTGTTTGAATAACAATATTAATCACATACTATGATATATATTTCATATGATGAAGACAATCTTACTGTCTTGGACCATTAATACTCAACATGAACCATGTATAGATTACAACAAAAAGAAAGTAAAATCTCAAAGTGTGGCCCTTCAGCATGGAAGGAAAAGAGCATGAGTGGAAAGCTGAAGCAAAAAAAAAAAAAAAAAAAAAAAAAGTAAAGCTCTAGAAGATCTCTCTGAGACTGGTTGTCTCAATCTTGCTGCACTAGACTTTGGCTCTGAATTAAATTTGCCAAAGCAAAGTCAACTTTGGGCTCAGCTTATTTAAGCAGTTCCCATTTAAATTTTAAGTCAATATTTCTATGCTCTTCAGTTTCCATGTGGCATGGACAGTACTCAAATTTCCATCAAGGCCCTAATAGAGAGTAAGCAAATACCTAGGAGTTGATGACCAAAAGCTAAGATTCCAGGATCTGGACGTGTTGAACTTGTGAAGCTGAGTCATACAGCGCAGACCTCCTAGAATGGACCTAAAGGTAGACATATTGGAGAGATTTGTAGCTCCTGGGAAAATCAAGATGCAGCTAGGTCAGCAGGGAAGATTAGCAGGCTGTGTCTAGCCAAGAGAGAGGAATGGCCCTGAGATGTGCTTGTCATGAGTGACAGAAGAGAAAATGCAAACCAGGCAGATTAGAGGCCAAGCAAGACTGGAGAGCAACACCACATGCAAATCTAAGTCTCATTTCCCTATTGCTAATGGACTCAAAAGAAGGGAAAACAGTAGTAAGATGTGAATGACTGGGAATTTGAGCTCCTAAAGTTCAAAAGGAGTCACTGAAATCTCTAAGCTCAAAGCTACTCCCTAAAAGAAACACTGTTCACAATTCCATGTAATATGTAATTATGTCTTGATGTAAGAACTCAGGTATTTGGTTATCATAGTTTTATTTCTGAAGAAAGAGAAATATGCAAATTATTTATTTACTAGTTTCTATAAACATGCAAAGAATAAACAAAAAGTACATGTTAGTGTAGGGAAAGATGTTACCCCAGTCTTAAAAATATCTGGCATAGACTCTTTATTTTGTTACTTTGAACAATGTGTTTCTGTCTAGTTGATTAACCAAAATGGGTGAAAGCTTTACTGTAATATTACCTCTTATATTTTGTAACAGTGATGAAGCCAAGCTACTGTGAAATTTTGATTAAATATGTTAGTTTGGAGAAATTGTATTTTAATGTTTGACAAAGAAATGTTTCCTCACTCAAGATGATACACCGTGTTCCCTATAGAACTTTGAATATGAATTTGTTCACCAACAATTGACCCATTGTTGACGATCTTACAAATGTTTTTTACTGTAAACTTCCACTTTATAAACTATGTGCACACTTTTGGTGGTTGGAATTATATCTGGAGTTTCCTAAATTCCGGTCGGACAAATAGAATTGATTGGATTTATAGAAGATTCACTATAAAAAATTATTTGAAGCTGGGCACAGTGGCTCACGCCTGTAATCCTAGCACTCTAGGAGGCTGAGGTGGGTGGATTGCCTGAGCTCAGGAGCTCGAGACCAGCCTGAGCAAGAGTGAGACCCCTGTCTCTACTAAAAATAGAAAAAATTAGCTGGGGGTCTTGGTGGGCATCTGTAGTCTCAGCTACTCAGGAAGCTCAGGCAAGAGGATTGCTTGAACTGAGGAGTATGAAGTTGTTATATACTATGATGATGACACGGCGCTTTACCTAGGGTGACTGAGTGAGACTCTATCTCAAAAAAATAATAATGATAATTGAAATTGTGTTCAGCTGAATGGAAGAAAGAAGCAATTACAAAGAATTTAATTCTGCATTTAAAGCTGCATTTGGGTGGCACCTGTGGCTCAGGGAGTAGGGCACCAGGGAGGTGGTGGGTTCAAACCTGGTCCCTACCAGCTAAAAACAGCAGTGACAACTGCAACAACAACAACAACAAAATAGGCTGCACTTTCATGCTTTCTTTATGTTATCTGGTGATAGACCACATACATTAAAAACTTTCTTAGTATGAGAGCTATTATCATTTCTTAAATACTTATTAGATAACAGCCACTACTATGCTAAGCATTTTCAAGTTGTTATACATATTATTGCCAAAGAAAACAAACTTTAATGAACAGTTGACATGTCCTTATGATATAGATATTATTGTTTATTTCTTACAGATCAAAGGTCTGACACTCAGAGGAATTAAATAATTTTTTTTTTTTTTGCAGTTTTTGGCCTTGGCTGGGTTTGAACCCACCACCTCCATCTTATGGAGCCAGAGCCTTACTTCTTTGAGCCACAGGTGCCACACTTAAATAATTCTTTTTCTTAAGAATACAGTAAAAAAAAAAAAAAGAATACAGTAACAGCTTGGTTTCACATAAAAATTACTTTAGGGCAGTGCCTGTGGCTCAAAAGGGTATGGTGCTGGCCCCATATGCCAGAGGTGGTGGGTTCAAACCCAGCCCTGGCCAGAAACTGAAAAAAAAAATTATTATAGATATTTATGGCCCAGCTCTGAACACACCTCAAAACACATGGGTTTATTAAGATGTTTAGTGGGCAATTACATTTATGGATAATTATGTCAATGGGACAATTATAGAATTTATGATTATAAAATAGATACAAAAATTATCTATGTGCAAACATTTTATGTGGATAAGACTCAAGGGGAGAACTCAAAACTATTAGGGTTTCTAGGTAAAAAGGATAGTATCAAGTACTAGGCTGATAGTGGTTGATAAGATTAAAAGAAGTAGGCACCATCACTTGCTTTCCATGTACCGTGCACTTTCCATTCATAGCACTTTCTTAAAGTTGCCATTTACATTAATGAAATAAATTAATAACATTCTGAGAGATCTTTTTAAAAAGGATCTCTCCAATTTTCAAAGTATAATTGCAAGCTTCTTTGATGTTTCTTTGCAATTGAGTCGATTTCTGTATTCTTTTTTTGACTGTAGGAAAATTTGATTTTTGAGATAGTCAAAGTTATGGGTAACATTTGGCCATGGGATGCATTAGAAATGGGAGGAAGAAATTAAAGATGACTCAGAGATTTCTGGAATACATACTTGTAAAGGGGTATCAAGCATGACAAAAAAAGAGGGTTGAGGGAGAGGAATGAAGACTGGAGGGAACAGTCTGAAGGGCCCTTTGTGATGATCTCCCAGCACCTGCCAAGACCCTACCTCTGTTGGGGGAATGTAGATTGGTGAAAAGCGTTATCAAAACCTCCCGGCTACTAACCCAAAGCATCCTCTTCTCTTTGTGCCAAATAGAAAGATGCTGAGGCTAGTCATAGATCTGGACAAGAGAGGATGGAGCAGGCTTAGCTTGATGCACTGCTGCATTTGTGTGATTTCAATTCAGAGCAAAGGAGCAAAAAAAAAAAAAAAAAACATGTCTTAGCTATATTTTCAAGTCCAAATTTGCCTGCAATAATGCTAAGGTAATTTTAATATTAGACACTGGTGTGTGATCCTTAATTGAATCAGGATCCAGAAGGAAGTGTATCAAGTTGTTATAATAACTATTATGACTGCTACTGTCTTGTTGGGTGTCATTGGGTGTTAACCCCACCTTGTTTGAAAGCCCACTCAGAAAACTACGCTGAAAATAAATAACTCATGCCAGTTGAAAACATAAATTTGAGAATGGAGAAGGTTTACATTAACTTGGGATGAGTGAACCGAGAAAGTGCAGCCTTGTCTGGCCTCCTCAGAAGGCTTTTATTGATTTCTAACAAAGGTGCATCTACAAAATGTGAAAGTGTTAAAAGATAGGATTGAAAGAATCCCAAATTCTCAGAAAGATTGGATAGAGAGAGAGAGGCTGGGTAAATGGGAGGGGGTTGCAAACAGAACAGACAGCTGATAGTGTATTTAGGAAGAGGGAGGCAGAAACTCTGTTCTATTTGGGAAAGCAAACCAGGTTTCCTAATCCAACTACATATCAAAAATTCAGAGAGCTTAATCCCTCCCACCAGTTGACTCTCCAACACCTAGGCCTAGTCCAGCCTGAATGGGCACTTCTCGGCTCTTTTCATCTTTAGTAGAGGTTTTGAAGAGCCCCCAGGGATTGCCTACCTGCGCTTTCCTCTGGATACCCCAGGATTGAGGTACCCCACTGAGAAGTTTACCTGTCTACCTCCCACACTGCCTCCACTGCAACCCTTATTGACTACTGTCTGGATCAGAGCTGCAGCATAAAACAAAATTCTACTCACATGGTTTAGCTGTGGGGATCCAGTGAAAAGATAGGGGATACAGGCCTGGTTAAAGAAATCGGCCCAGGAAGCTGACACATGGAGGCTGACTGTAGAAAATTGTTTCCACCCTTAGGCCTTAAGGACCACAGCTCAGTTAGAGCTGGAACCAGGAAAAAAATATCTCTTTTCACTTTTCTCCCCAATGCACATTCCAGGATTTCTCCTTGGAGGGAGGCAGGCACTCTAGCACACATATCTAGCACATATTCCTGTTGTATTGAAGGTGGGAAGGTATGAAAAAGAAACCGAGTTACTGCTCTCTCCTTCTCAGTTTTAATTTCATGTGCAAAGTCAGTCTGGAAACCAGACACCAAAAAGCTGTGTTGATGTAGTCCACAGGGGTTAAACTCCAGGTGGGCAATGCAAAGCAGAAAAGAAAAGACTATAGCTCTGGGCAGGAGTGGTAAACAGTTAACGACCAGCACACCAGTATTATCTGAACATCCACAATGTGTCTTATCATCCTTATTAAAAAGATAAAGTTGTAAGGCTCAAAATCGGTAAATAACTGGTTCAAGTTCAGCAAAAGTTAATTGATCTTCCAATACTTTTCTAGACTCTTAAAACTTTCTGTATCATCTACTGTTCTATCTCATAGACTGCAAGGAAGAGAACTTGATGTTTTCCCAAGATGAAATATTATTAAGTCATTCAAGACTAAAGTAAAACAAACAAAGATTCCCATTACTTCATCACTCTCAGGAGATTCAACTCCCTGGGTTTCTCAACTATCACCAGGGATAGTCAGCAAAATGGATGCTCCTCAATGAGCTTAGGATTTTCAGAGGAATGGAAAACTAATGGCTATTCATAATTTGAATGAATTTTTGCTGGAAATAGTTGAACCGTAGGGATTTCATCCTGAAGTGACAGTTCCCTTATAAGCTCCTCAGGTTTGGCCTCTCCATTCTGTCATCGTAAAATCCCTCTTCTTACTCAGGTAGGATTACACTATAAAATAATATTTTGGAATATAGAAATAAATATTTTAATCAATAAAAATAAGTTGAGCTGAAATACGTTCTAGTGAATTAGCAAATGTCTTCATGAAAATGCTACTATTCCCACAACAGGTGTTTACAGAATGATGTTTACAGAGGGTTTACATAATGGAATGTGGACTCCACTGAAGAGAATGTTAACTTCATCTTTACGTACTGAGAAAGCACCAGTCTGGGCTTCCTGAGTCTACAACCAGGTTAGGTAACATCCTTGTCCCTAAAGAAGCTCATGCTTTGATGTTGAGTCTCATCCTAGATCAGACCTGAATCATCCATCAAATCACACTAGTAGTCACAACTTAGGAAGTGCTTACTGCACAGCAGACATATTCTTAAAATGTCCTCTAAATTAATTCTCCTGTTATTAACCAAATTGTATGAAAGAGAAGAGTAAGACACACAGAGAGCAATCACTTGCCACAGACCACACAGTAGGAAACCAGAGGAACCTGGATTTACATCCAGAGAGAGTGACTGCAAACTCTCAGTCACTATAATACTCTGCTGAGGCTCAGGAATCGACCTTGGTTACTTTGGCTTTGTGAAGAAAAAAAGGAGTGGTATTGCATAATCTTTCTGGTTCCTTTTAAGTAAGTGCTACTTTTTGTATCTTGTAATGTCCTGTACCCCCTTCATGAAGAATGGGACACTTTGGGGCTCACCATCTATATTAATTATTTAAAGTTAATGAAAAATATATGTTATGAAAGAATGTTTTCTAAATTTGTCTTTCTACTTTAAATTGAACCATGACTACGTGTTAAGGAGGCTCCACCCTTGTTTAAGCCAAAGACTGACCTGCAGAACTCTTTGGGAGACTGAAGAGTGGCAGCGTTTAGTCGAGAACATCTCAGGGAAAGACGAATGTCAGGGGGCAAAACCTCACATGTTCCCACAGCCACTTCTCTCCATGTGCAAAGCTTCTCTCTGAGATATCTTTGCTCGAGTCCGAAGGATACTCTGTTCTTTTCTTATAAGTAAGGCGATTGCCCTCAAGTACTCAGTTAAAATTGTCTGGACTGTGTTACCTTTTTTCCCCACAGTAAAATGATGGAGATGTTAGTTATTTTGAATCTTGACAAATATTTCAATAAATAGATGCAAGTGAAAAATACCATTTTAGTGCTAAAATAATATTTTCCTATTTGGAAATTATTATTAAAATAATTGTTAAAATTTAGTAGGATTCTATTAGTTTAAAAAAAGATGAAGACCAAATAATTATGATTCCACTGATTTACTATTACCTTGGTCAGTAAGTCCAAAGTCCTCTGTACAGAATAAGGTAATATAATGGACAATATCTTGAGTGTTGAATCTACTAATTACCTTGAAAAGTGACCTTTTCCCAGTGCCGGTATGGTAGTTAATAAAAAAGCTATTGACATATTATCAGTATAGCACTGTCAAATCTGGACGTGTGTCATCAAACAAAGATGCCAATATTTCCATAATGGTCTTCATGGTTCCATTTATCCTGCCCAAATATTGGGAGATGCACTTCATGATATTGTAAGTATGGTCTCAGATGTACAGTTAAGATTATTATTTTGCCATGATCTGTTACATATTTTAAAGAACTCATATTGAATCCATATTATATTTATCTTAATTTTACAAGTGTTAGAATGAGGCAGAGTTAAAATAAAGTCATTTCTTTTTTTGTCTGAGGATATGAAAACCAATTTTTCATAATTTCTCCCTTTCCCTGAAGTATTTGCATGCACTCCTTTTCCCTTAATTGTCCCCCATAAACATCTATAGCATCACAACATATGTGTGTGTGTACCCCACATAAACATGCACACGGATATTGTCTATGCACTCTGTGTCTGTGTGTACATCTTTCGTATTGAAAATTTTTTAGAGTTATTGTTGTTCTATAACAGCCAACTTTTACCTCAGTTGGTCAAAAATACAGAAAACAATGATCTTGAACTAGGTTTTAAAAGTTAAGTTTAGACTCCCCAATTTGTAGCTGAGCTCCTCACCCAGGCTAAAGTGGGCATAGTGAGCAGTATACTACAGGGTAATGAAACAGCTTCGAAATTATCTTGGGTTGAGAGGGGCAAGTGAAGAGTTCTTTGTTCTATAAAGGTAAGCACCACACAGCAGTTCCACTCCCCTATGTTCACTCAGCTGTGAAAAGTGTAGATGAATTTCAATGCCAGATGCTTTAGATAATACATTCTAAGGTATATTGTAAAGCAAAACGTTACAATTTAAAAAAAAATCAATGTTTACCTTCAGTGTTCAAGAAAGGTCAATGAACACATATGAAGAAGACTTGCAAAAAGATAAAAGATAAGGCTCTTCAAATATGAAAGGACTTGCAGAAAATCATTTGAAATATAATTGCTTTTGCGTGTGAGGAGCTCTATATTAACTTAGATGTTTAAAGCATCAATCATATGCTCACTAGGCTGTTTATTTACAAGTTTTAGAGAAGAGGAAGAAATATTAGATGGGGGCAATGAATAGATGACAAAAGCCACATGTATTTTTATTTCCATTTCTTTAGATCTCATTAGAAGCCAAGCAAACACAATGTTAAAGAAAAACTATACAATGGTGACTGAGTTTATTCTCCTGGGACTGACAGACCGAGCTGAGTTGCAACCTGTCCTCTTTGTGGTGTTCTTAGTCATCTATCTTGTCACAGTCAGTGGCAATGTGAGCATGATTTTGTTAATCAGAAGTGACTCGAAACTTCACACTCCAATGTACTTCTTCCTGAGTCACCTCTCCTTTGTCGATCTGTGTTATGCCACCAACATCACTCCTCAGATGCTGGTTAATTTCTTATCCAAGAGAAAGACGATTTCCTTCATTGGTTGTGCTATACAATTTCACTTTTTCATTGCCCTGGTGATCACAGAATATTATATGCTCACAGCAATGGCTTATGACCGCTACATGGCCATCTGCAAGCCTTTGCTATATGGTAGCAAAATGTCCAGATGTGTCTGCCTCTCTTTTGTTGTTGCTGCTTATATTTATGGCTTTGTGAATGGTCTGGCACAAACCATCCTGATGCTCCGTCTGTCCTTCTGTGGACCCAATGAGATTAACCACTTTTACTGTGCAGACCCACCTCTCATGGTCCTCGCCTGCTCAGACACCTATGTCAAAGAGACCGCCATGTTTGTGGTGGCTGGTTCCAACCTCACCTGCTCTCTCACCATCATCCTCATCTCCTACATCTTCATCTTCACAGCCATCTTGTGCATCCGCTCTGCTGAGGGCAGGAGCAAGGCCTTCTCCACTTGTGGCTCCCATCTGACAGCTGTCACCATCTTTTATGGGACACTGTTCTGCATGCACTTGAGGCCCCCTTCTGAGGCATCTGTTCAACAGGGAAAAATTATAGCTGTTTTTTATATCTTTGTGAGTCCTATGTTAAACCCATTGATCTACAGTCTAAGAAACAAAGATGTTAAAAGAGCAATAAGCAAACTTATCCAAAAGAAACTGTTTATTAAATGACATAGATGTTTTGGTCACAGGTCACATAAAATATCCTCATTACCTGACTAAGTAATGAACATTTCAAGTTAACAAATCACTGTTATTGAGTAATTCTATCTTTCATAATTTGTGCATATGATTAGAATTATGTGTCAAATTATTAGCTAGAGTTTACAGTGCTATCTCAATAAATTTGAAAAAAAGAAAGCATAGATAGTCAAAGACAAGACCACAAGGAATAGTTAGTGCTCTGTAAAATCAATACAAAACAGATGAGCCTGGGGCGGCGCCTGTGGCTCAAGGAGTAGGGCAGTGGCCCCCAGATGTGGCGGGTTCAAGCCTGGTCCTGGCCAAAACTGCAAAAAACAAACAAGCAAACAAACCAAAAAACAGATGAGCCTATCCATAGTACTCCTGCTGATGCAAACTTTTAAAAGATATATTAAATGTCATAGAGATGATAATTCATTCAATTTTTATAGTGCTTAATAACTTCTAAACTATTTTCTAGAAATTCATCAACCATAATAGGTGAGGATTCTTTTTCTTTTTTCCTTTTACAAATTGCATAAAAATGAGGATCATGTGAGTATGGCTTTTACTATTACTCTAAGATATATCATCAGAATGATATTTTTGATCCAATAAAATTCTCTTTCATAAAGCTTTTGATAGCAATCAAATTTCCTGGAGGATTATTCAGTTTTTTGCTTGTTTTACCAGTAAAAATTCCCATCAAGATATGGCATCTCTCTCCACTATTTTATTATTATATTGTTCCCTGTTCTCTTTAAGTAGATTTGATGTTTTATCCATATGTGTATGTGTGTGTACATATATATATATATCCTTGTTTATGGGGGGTGTGTGTGTGTATGTATAATTGATCATAAGATAACATTTTCATTTGTTTATTGCTTATTTAAATTTTTTTCAGAGGAGTCCAGGTCCTATACTTTGTCTATTTTTTAAATTGTGGTGTTTATATTTTTTCTTATTCATTTTAGACTTTTTTCTTAAAGATATAAACCTGTTTCTTGTTATATATATGAACATATAAATATAAATATGTGTATATTACATTTTACCTCTTTTGATTATGTCATTGAAATGTTCAAATTTTATCTTAAAATATTGTAAAATTATTTATATTGCTTTATATGTTTCTTTGGTTTTTTGTTAGTTTTTATTGATGCACAGAGGCACATATTTTGGAGTATGTATGATAATTTCATATAGTCATACAATCAAATGAAGGTAATTGGGATGTCTGCACTTTAAATTTTTATCTTTTCTTTACAGTAGGAACCTTCAAATTATTTTCCTGTACCTATTTCAAAATGTACTATTGATTAATGTTAATTATATTCTCCCTACTGATCTATCAGACATAAGGTATTCTTTTTTCTGTGTATTTATACTCATTAACCCTCATTAATCCACCTCTTTTCATCCCCTCTCTCCCTGTTAACCACCCATCTCCTGGTTTTCCTGAGATCCACTGTTTTAGCTCTCACATGTAAGTGAGAACTTGTGATAGTTCTTTCTGTGCTTGGTAATTTCTCTCAACATAATGACCTCCAGTTCCATCCACGTTGCTGAGAATGACAGGATTTCATTCCTTGTAATGTCTGAATAATATTCCGTTGTGTACAAGTATATAAACCACATGTTCTTTATCCAGTCATCATTTGATGGACATTTAGGTTGACTCCATATCCTGGTTATTGTGAATGTTGCTGCAATCAATATGAGAATGCAGACTGATTTTTTTCTATTAGAGATATCTTCAGCAGTGGAATTGCAGGATGATATGGTGGTTCTATTTTTAGTTTTCTAAAGAAGCTCTAACTCCACTGTAGTAATTTCCATCCCAAACAACAGTGTAGGCGGGTTCTCCATTCTTCATGTTTCATCAGTATTTATTATTCTCTGCCATCTTGATAACAGCTATTCTAACTGGGAAAAGATAATATTGCTTTGTGGTTCTGATTTGCATTTCTCTGATAACTAGTGATACTAAATTTATTTTTCATGTATATGTCAGTCATTTATATGTCTTCTTTTAACAAAAGTCTACTCAGGCCTTTTGTCCATTTTTAAATTTGTTTATTTTCATGTTTTATTCTTTTATTATTGAGTTGTTTGACCTCTTTATATATTTTAGTTATTAATCCCTTGTCAGATGGTGAGTTTGCAATTATTTTTTTTCCTATTCTGTGGTAGACTCTTCACTTTGTTGGTTGTTACTTTGCTGTGCTGAAGAGTTCTAGTTTGATGAAACCCCATGTGTCTGGTTTTTTTTTTTTTTTTTTCTGTCTATGTGTTTGAGATATTAACCCAAAAAGTCTTTGCCCAGACAAATGTCCTGGAGTATTTCCACAATGTTTTCTCCTAGCAGTTTCATGTCTTAGATGTAAGTCTTTAATCCATTTATATTTGATTGTTGTATGTGGTGAGAGATAAGAGTTTGTATTTCATTCTTCTGTATGTGAATTTCCCAGCACCATTTATTAAAAGACTGCTCTTTCCTATCGTAGGTTTTTGGTATCCTTGTCAAAAATGAACTGATTGTAAATACATGGATTTGTTTCTGAGTACTCTGTTCTGTTCCACTGGTTTATGTATTGTTTTTTATTGCAGTGTTATGCTAATTTGGCTACTATAGCTTTGTAGACTTTAATGTCGAAAAGTGTGATCCTTGAAGCTTGTTCTTTTTACTCAGAATGGCTTTGGTTGTTCTATGTCCTCTGTGGCTTCATAAAAAAATTAAGATTTCTTTTTCTATTTCTGTGGAGAATGTTGCATGAAACCTACTTTTTTATCCTATAGTAGTATCTATAAGAATGAGAAAGCAGGAAAAAAAAAAAAAAAGAAAAAAGGTAACTATACTCTCTCAGTCCTGGACCTACACTTGTGTCTTGATAGCCAACATTGGTAGAGTATGGTTTAACATGCTCTGTGAGCTGTCATCAGGTCTGCATGCTTTGATCATCATTTCCTACCCAGACTGGGCCAGTTCCCAAACTGGTAGATGTGTGCCTTTGACATATGAAGAGTGATTTCAAGAAAAATAAAGCAAGAAATGGAATGAGTGAGTGAAAAACTCCCTGACAATATCAGAGCAGGTCTTAGTAGGACCAATACCTACTCAGTTTGTGAAAGTGCTTTCTGGGTATATGCATCATAAATATGAAAGTCCTGACACATCACCCTCTTTAGTTTGTTAAAGGAATAGTGAGGAGACAAATATATACATGTAGGCACATATAGTGACAATATGATGGAGTCATTGAGGCTAGGGCTGACATGACATAGCTGGTCTGGTTGGTTTGGGTCCTAAGTGATTTGTACCTCATGTCTCCCATTCTTCTAGTTTGTGAACTCAGTTTTAACTGAATGCAATTGATGTAGGAGATTAACTTTTGAAATAGAAATTTTGTTTTGGGTCATGAAGTATGTCAATTACTGTCTATTATAGGTAATGGGTTGTGGCAATTACTATTGTTTAAGGTAAGTGTTACTTACTGTTGCTTAAGAAAAGAGTTAATATAGTTCTTGTTTTTAATTTTTATGTATGAAATTGTGATTTTGGAAATGGAAAAACAGTCACAGAGAGGCTGTTCTCACTGTTCTCCAGAATCACTGGCCTTCTGACAAATGAAGTTTGGTGGACCTATTCCCATCTTTGCATATTGATTGACAGTGACAGTTGTCAGGACCCTCTTCATCTGGTAACATATGGATATGGACTAGAGGGAGCAAATAAAAGGGCAGGGTGAGAATTGCAATCAGGAAGAATAGGAAAGAGCAGAGGATCACATAAAGCCAAGTCATTCATAAGTGGGCTTTGTACTTTACTTTTTCACACTAACCTATGAGAGTCTTCTCTCCCCATCTCCAGACCATGAGTTTCATGAAGGATTAATTTTGTTGGTTATTCTGTCAGTACATAGGATAGTACCTACTCCATAAAACACATTCACTAAATATTGCTGAATGAATATATAAATTAATGAATGAAGTGAAAACTATTTTCTAGTAGAAGTGAGTCAGAATCCTATTTTAACTTGATTTTGAAGATTGGAGGCAGTATCTGGTCAAATCTATACTATTTAATTCAATGCTGTACTGAATAGAGTCTTGGGACCATGAAAGATATTTTATTTTCCTCCAAATTCCTAAGATACCCTCCCAGGTACCTGTGGTTCACTGGAGAGAAGGTAATTCAATTACCTAAGTGAGTGATAAATGTATGCTTTAATTGTGAATTAACATATTTCAGATTTTGGACTTTTTAGTGTCTTGTGGTCACTAAATCTCATAAGAATGATCTCAGCCTTCATGAGGTTGATCCTCTTGTTTGGATTCTGAAGCAGCACTTTCTACTTTTTGGAGAATTAATTGACCATCTCTTAATTCTGTCTGATATTCCATTATAGTCAAAATTTACATATTATAGATACTTACAGATGTTGAAATTCTTTCTGTGTAGTTATTTACTGTTCATATACTTTTTTTGTGAAGTGTCTGCTTACAACTTAGAATTTTGTTAATTAACCTGTTTATATTTTGATCAATAAATTATGGGGGATATTTATATATTCCGAATACAAATCCTTTGTCAGAATTATTTAATGTGAATGAATGACTTATGGCCCTCCTGTTCTATAGTTTATCTTTCCATTATCTTAGCATAATTTTAGAGAATGTTGCCATACGGGTCTCGCAGAAGAGCAATGTTACGGAGAATAAGCATGCTTATGTGTTTTAAATAAAGGTGACCATCTGCTTGCTCAGGCAAAATGGCGAGCTTCTTTATTTGTCCTTGGTTTATATAGGGAATTTTGTACATGTGCATAATACAGCAATGACCTCATTGATCCATTTAAACATCATGTGACTACCTCATGATTAGCTTCCAATAATCCACCCAACATACACCTTTTGATATAACCCTTTCAACATAACCCAATTTAACATAACTTAATGGAGAGCATGTTGTTAGCCATTACTTCTTTGCTCTTATCTGATGATGTCTGAGGCTATGGAGGAACAAGATAGATTGGATACCTGCCCTTGCTGGCCTTGCAGTTTGGAGGCTGTTACTTCGGATCTTTAAACAAGGCATAAAGAAACTTCTTGGGCATACAGGAATTTGTGTGCAAACCTCTGCTCCCATGTAGGTCTTTTTTGCTGGAACATTTTATAAGGAATTTTCAGGCTGGACTTCTCAAAAGCCTTTCATGAGCCCTAGTTTCATCTGTGCCATTAGATGAATGGCATTAGATACCTGTATACATTGGGTAAATTCCTCTTCTCTTGAGGTCTCCGAGCACATTTCCATTCCCAGACCTGTCATCAAGCAACCTTTGTTACTTACCACAGATCAGGAAATGTTATTGATGGGTATCTGCCCAGTTTTCCAGAGAGCTTTTTTATTGGCCTTATAAAACCAACCTTAATTCCTTAACACAGTAAATGCTATTCTAGCTGAAGCCTTGGTCATGTTAGGCTCACAACCAACCTGGCCACATGGGATTCTGCCTCAGTTTCTTACAAGTATGCCTACACAAATTCTTTTCACTGCTCTCTCTCAAATGGCTTTTTGATCAGAGGCATATAGGCATTTTGCCTATAGAGAATACATGTTTTAAAATTTGATGACACTCATATACACACACACATGTGTATATACATATATACACACATATATAAACATGTACAAACATATATATTTAAAGAAGACCATGAAGCATGTGTCACTATTAATGCTGTTCTGACCTTCCTAAAAAAATCTTTGTTTTTTTCAAGATTATTAAAATATTCTTCTATTTGTATTTATTTTCCTAGAGCACTTATAGATTTAGCATTTACATTTAGATATATTATTCCCATGAAGTTAATTCTGCAAGATTGACATATGGTGTGTTATAGAATTTAAAGTTAAATATTTCCATCCAAATATCCAATTTTTCCAGCAAGAATCTTATTAAAATACCTTTGACCTTTGTTTAAAAATCCATTGGCTGTTATATGGATCTATTTCTGGAGTCTCTGTTCTGTATCATTAATCTATTTATCTTTTGACCTGCATTTTAAGTATAATTAAGTTCTTAGTAACCATTAGGTGTATGATATTAACACAAGGAAGAATTTTACTCAAACTTATTATATTTTTCTAAGAAATCCTTCTGAAACCTGTTCAAATTATGCTTGAAGACATTAAATATAAAGTTAATGTCATTTTGCTTCAATTAAAATGACCTATTGGTGTACTGTTAGAAATACCTCTAATGAATGAGCTATGTAATTATTATAATGGTCCAATAATTGTATACAACCTACTGACTGTGTAAGTTTAGGTAATATAAATTACCTAAAGTTTTGTATTCTCTCTCTCTTTCGCTAATCTAAGTTTTTAAAATATCATGATGTACTTTACAATCAGCTCAACAAATTTTGAAAAATAAAACTACTGAAATATTGATGGGACTGACATTAAAACTATTAGTCTGTTTAGGAAAAATTGACCTATTGACAATATTGAATATTCTGATCTACCAAGTAAGATTTATTTCTTCATTATTTCATTCTTCTTTAATTTCTCTTTGCAGAGTCTTGTAATTTTTAGTGTGTATCTTTGCACATCTTTATTGTATTTATTTCTAACTAATTTATGCTTTTGATGTTATCACATTGAAATTTTACAATTTAATATTCCATTTGTGTTTTGTTTTTATACAATTAATTGTATAACTATAATATAAATGTTTTTGCATATCAACCTTATAATCAACATAAACTTTCAAAGTATATGCTTAACTTCTTTTTCACATATTTTAAAAGATTTTATATAAGGATGGCCCAGGTGAAGAGTTCTAGCTTTATTGTGCAATACTTTATGATCTCATGGGAATTAAATGGCACAAGTAATGAAAGCATGAAAAATTTTGCAAAGCATTAAACCTTTCATTTATATTTGAATTTATTAAAAAGCAATATGTTCAGGAAAACATTAGGATCTCACCCCTAGGGACAAACTTACCTGCAGTTGTTCTGAGAGCCCCCAAAATTTAGCATTTGTATGCTTGGGACTGAACTTGCCATCTGTCCTAATAAAGAATCTTCCCTATTAAAAAAAGGAGAGAGTTTTTTTATGAACTGTTATTTCAGCTGTAAATAACTTATATTTTTTTTTCTTTTCAATCTGGATAATTTGACCACATCACTATGGCTTTCTATACCATGTTATCCCTATTATAACTTTTAAATAAAAAGAGCCAATTAAATACTAATAAATACATAAGTCAAACTCTTACAGGGTTAGCAGGATGTATTCAACTATCAGAACGTTGAGACATTTGTACAGCTAAATTCTGTAGGTATATTTCCAGAAGACATGCATCCTTGGTCATTGTAGTTGAAAGAAAGTGACATGAAGTAAATAATTAATGTCTTTAAGTAATATAGAAAGAGCCTCCTAAGGGCTTTCTAGAAAAATAAAATAATACGTGTAAAATTCTTTTTTTTGAGGTGGTATCATACACATAAATAAAGTCTATATTCTCTAATCTTATCTGTTGCTATAAATAAACATTGCTTTATTATGAATGGGCATCTGATCTTGTGATCCCATAATTAAAATTATAAGTTATTTGTTCTTTTATCTAAATAGCCAATTCATTACTTTTAGTTTATCCATTCAGTCATTATTGAGCCAATTTTATTTATTGGCAGAAAAGTCACTTTTCAAGTCTGATATTCTATGACAATGTCATTTTATGTTAATATACACACTTTGGAGGATATGTTCTTTAAACTGAAAGCTACCTTTCTGCTTAAAGGAGAGCTGAATATTCAACTACTTTTATGCAAAAAAAGGGACCTCCACGTTAAGGGGTCAGGACATGTGAGACATCAGTTTTATAATCTTGAAAGGCTTTTCATTTCATAGAAATATGTGAGCAATACTGTTATATTTTCAAATTTCCTTAGTGGAAGGAATCATAATAAAGGCAAAAATTCAAATAGAGAAAACTTTAAACTTCAATGTGAGGGGGAAAAATATTCTCAAATTCCTATAATACACCAAATCTAAGATTTGATTCTGATATACAGCTATTTTTCATTGACTGATTTCTTTTCTTTTCTTTTCTTTTTTTTTTTTTTTTTTTGCACCATAACCCACCATTTGCGATGTTAAGGAAATTAGGGATATCCAGTCAGAGTACACTTTGATTCATTTCATTCTATTGGCCTGAAAATACCTGTGTCCTGAAAGATAAAGACTAATGAAAGCATCCCTGGCTCTCTTCATCCTCTAACAAATGTCTCAAACAATATTAAAATTTCTTTATTCTATTTTTAGCCCTCTCCTAAACTAATAATTTTATAAATGGACCTGGTTCTCAGATCTTTAATTCTCAGCATATTGATGACATTAATTCAATAGGGCAGAAAGGTTCCAGTGTGAATCACTAATGTCCATCCTCCCAGGGACCTCTGCCCTGGCCAACACTTCCTTCTATACTTCCTTCTATAGATTATGTCACCCTTCTGCTCTCTGCAGGCTTTCCAACTTTTTCTCTCCTCCAATCTCTTACCCACCACAACCTCCTGCCCCATACTCGCGTTAGATGCCTTTTCCCTAGAGTTTGTATAGGAAAATGGAAGCCATGAATGTGAATTACTTTACCTTTACTATAATACAAATACAAAATTTACTTGCTCAGGTTTTTCCCCTTCCATATTATTGACTGTAATAGCTAATTTCTATATTCGTGGTGAATTTTCATGTTTGTGTATACCAAACAGTGCATTCACTTGTTACACAGGGGTTTCATCCTCAAAAGAGACTCTAGGACCTCAAAGCATCAAATTAAGGTTATGCCCTTGAGGAACAAAGAATATCATAAGTGGTGCTTTAGAATTAGTTTTAAAATACTCTAGGGAACATACCTAAGAAATATATTATACATCTTCTCTCCTTGTTCTGAAGAAAAATATAGTGAGTCAACATTTGCAGGTAAGTCATTTTCTATGTTTATTAAAAATGCATCTTTTATACAATGTGAAATGCTTACATTGAATTGATTAACATTAATTGTCTCTGTGGTAAGACAATTATACTCTTTTCTTAATAGTTTTGAAATGTACCATTGCATTATGTACACTAAACTCCATAAAGGCATCAATGTACACTGTTATGATTTAATAAATAAAAATATAAAATAAATAAAATGATAAAAAAAACGGGGGACATGGAAGCTTGAAAAAAAACAAAAATAAAAATTCACCTTTTGTGTATAAGGCTACCTATATGTTGATATATCACTGACTTTCTAAAAGTCAATTATTGTATGCAAGCTTCTCTGATATGTGAGAGTAAATAAATGATGGCTTTAGGGTGCAATTTTTGAGAAGTAATTTTTGTAGTCATATTTTATTTTCACAATGGCCTGAGAAGGCTCTTAGCTGGAAGCTTAGTCCACTTTTAATCATCACCTGTGGTTCCCTAAACAAACATTTTCTTGAATGAATTGGTGTCACAAAAATGGCAACCAAAAATATTCATACTCTTCTTAATAAAACAGAATTGTTTACCTGCTGTTAAAATGCTACTTTTTCAGAAAAGTCCTCTCTAAAAATTCATCTAAAAGCATATCACCTTCATTTCTTTAATAGAACCTACTTTACACCTTAAATTATGTCATGCATTCTTTCTATGTGTTTAACATGTTTCCCTCTACTATAATGTATGTTCCATGAAAATAGGAAATGATTACTGTTGTTAAAGCCCAGAAATTGGAACAGAAAAAATATCAAGCTCTGCTGTGTACATGAATATATGGGTGGATAAAGTGACAAAGGAAAAATAGAATTTGTAATTCTATACCTTCTTACCCATATACTAAGAGTTAAATTTTACTACTTTAATGTTCTTTCTATGAATAAAATTAGGCCAGACAACTAAGAATTTTAAGTAAACATGTTGTAATAAATTTAATTTCCATTTCTATCTGAAACAATAGAATCTCAGAAATGAAGGGACCCTGGTGACTGAAAGTCCTTTATTTGTCCATTTGAATGATGCGAATAACCTGTTACTGATTTTCATTCATTTGGGTTTTTGCTTCCTTACAAAGTTAGAAAAAATTACCAAATGTGGAGTTCCCCAAGAAGACAGATATAAATGTATACATATGAATGAACGTGGCTCTTTCTAAATGTATTTATAATATGTATGTGTGCATGAGAGAGAGAAAGATAGGACATGTTTGTGTGTCTGTGTTTGACATGTAGAGAGAAACAGAGGGACGGATAACATAGAGATACAGGGTGAAAATGCTAGGCATGAATTTTGCTGTGTTTGTCAAAAGGAGAGGAGTACCTGTCCCAGGGATGAATGAATGAACAAGTGAGTAACACACGGATGGAACAATCACAGAATATGGTTTAGATGGAAATCTTTATACATAGTCTTTGTCACTTTCAGATTTCAATGGATAAGAAGATGTTGGCCCCAAATCACACCATGGTGACAGAATTTATTCTCCTGGGACTCACAGACGACCCGGTGCAGGAGAGGATTCTGTTTGGGTTATTTCTGGCCATCTACCTAATCACACTGGCAGGGAATCTGGGCATGATAGTGCTGATCAGGACCAGCTCCCACCTCCAGACGCCCATGTATTTCTTCCTGGGCCACCTCTCCTTTGTAGACCTTTGTTATTCCTCTAATGTCACCCCACACATGCTGCGCGACTTCCTCTCGGACCGCAAGACCATCTCCTACAGCGGCTGCTTCGCGCAGTGTCTGCTCTTCATCGCTCTGGTGATCACTGAGTTTTACATCCTGGCTGCGATGGGCCTGGACCGCTACGTGGCCATCTGCAGCCCTCTCCGTTACTCCTCCAGGATGTCCCCGAACGTCTGCGCCTCCCTGGTCACCGCCACCTACGTGTTTGGCTTCCTGAACGGACTCTCCCAGGCGCTGCTGACCTTCAGCTTGCCCTTCTGTGGCTCCGCTGAGATCAACCACTTCTACTGCGCGGATCCTCCGCTTCTCCTGCTGGCCTGCGGCGACACCCGTGTCAAAAAGATGGCCATGTTCGTGGTCGCCGGCTTCACCCTGTCTAGCTCTCTGTTCGCCATCCTTCTCTCCTACCTCTTCATTGTCGCCACCGTCTTGCGGATGCGTTCCGCGGAAGGCGGGCGCAGAGCCTTTTCCACGTGCGGTTCCCACCTGACTGTCGTCAGTCTGTTTTATGGAACGCTCTTCTGCATGTACGTAAGGCCTCCCTCGGAGAAGTCTGTGGAGGAATCCAAAGCAATCGCAGTCTTTTATACTTTTCTGAGCCCAATGCTGAACCCCTTGATCTACAGCCTGAGGAACAAAGATGTGATCCTTGCCATGCAGCAAATGACTAGGAGAATTTTCTTTCCTAAAATGGCAGTTTAGGCTTCAGTTTATTTGTAATTACTGTGTACCTGGGATAACATAGTGGTTCTTGTTAACAAACAAGCCTACTATTCCATGGTCATGATTTGTTTAACGCCATGGAACTCAGGGACCATTTTTATTAATTTCTTCTCAAAATTCACACCTGGAAGACGGATTGTCCCTAACATGTGGGTTTCTTATTTTCCACTTATTACTTATTGGTACATGGAGTTGATCATGAACATAGTTGTTTATTAAATTCTCCACAGATAAAATATATCCTGAAGTAGTGTAACAGACTGTTCTCTGTGGAATGCCTGGTACAACACCTGGTCACCAGTAGGGAGGCTCTTTAAGTATTAAGCAAGGCTCCAATATTAAATTATTGCATGCTTGGAGGCTACTGAGAATTAGAGATTAGGGTCACGTGGAGGATGAAGATAAGTCTATGAACTATCAAATCATCTTTCTTCTTAGTTTTCTTAGTTTTTGGCTGCATAAGAAAATAATTTAACAGCAATTATCATGATTTGATAAATATACATTGTAGTCTTTTATCAAAACATCTCATGTACCCTATAAATATATATGACAATTATGTACCCATAACAATTAAAAAATTAAAAATGTAATTCTACCTGCAAAAATCCTCAACCCTAGCCTAACTGGTTTTGCCTACTGCTAGATTTTAAAAAGTGATATGAACATGTGTGTCTGAAAGCCCAATCTTAGTTAAATGATAATATGCAGTATGAACAGGCAGGTGCACTTGGAATACCAGTGAGTTTTGTTACTGAGCACACTATAGGATCTCCAAAGCCATTTAAGGATTTGGGTTTAACAAAACATGTCCAGTATTTAGTCAGATTTCCTTCTGAAGCTATTGATTATAAAATACAAATCATAACACTATCTTGTCACACATGTATGGAAAGATGGCATAGGAGAAGAGAAAAAAGGATAAAGTGTTCATGTTGACAAAGAAGAGAAGTCTTGATCTGTGATCCTGGAAAAGCTATTCACGTCTAGGACATTGTCTTCTTCTGGGAGGAAGTCTTATATGATCAGTTTTAACTTGAGATTTCCTACAGATGTGCATTTCCCAAATCTGGATGGGTCCTCTTGTGTTGAGAGATGTGGACCAAAGGCTCAAGGCCTGAAGTTTTGTTATAGTGTGGATCATGAAAAGAACTTAGCCTCTTCACTTCCAAGTTAATTTTTTTTTATTAAATCATAGCTGTGTACATTAATGTAATCATGGGGTATAGTGTGGTGTTTTCATATACAATTTGAAATATTTTCATCAAACTAGTTAACTTAGCCTTCACGTTATTTTCTTAGTTATTGTGTTAAGATGTTTATATTCTACTTTTAGAAAGATTCACTTGTACCCTTGTGAGATAAATCATAGAGGTGATCCCTTCAATCACCCTCCCTCCACCCATCACCCCTCTCCCTTCCCATCCTTCTCCCCCTTCCAGATATCCTTAGGCTATAATTAGGTTATAGCTTTCATATGAAAGCTAAAAATTAGTTTCATAATAGGGCTGAGTACATTGGATACTTTTTCTTCCATTCTTTTTTTTTTTTTCTGGAGACAGAGCCTCAAGCTATCCCCCTGGGTAGAGTGCTATGGCATCACAGCTCACAGCAACCTCCAACTCCTGGGCTCAAGTGAGTCTCCTGCCTCTTGTCTTCCATTCTTGAGATACTTTGGTAAGAAGAATATTTTCCAGCTCCATCCATGTAAACATGAAGGAGGTAAATTGTCCATCTTTCTTTATGACCCCATAGTATTCCATGGTACACATATACCACAATTTATGGATCCATTCATGGATCAATGGGCACTTGGGCTTTTCCCATGACCTAGCAATTATGAATTGGGCTGCAATAAACATTCTGATACAAATCTCTTTATTGTAATGTGATTTTTGGTCTTCTGGATATGTACCTAATAAAGGAGCTACAGGATCAAATGGCAGGTCTATTTTTAGTTCTTTACTGTTCTCCAGATATCTTTCCAAAAGGAGTGTATGAGGTTGCATTCCCACTAGCAGTGTAGAAGTGTTCCCTTTTCTCCACATCCATGCCAGCATCTCTGGTTTGGGATTAAAGATTTAAACTTAAGACATGAAACTATAAAAATATTAGAAGAAAGTGTAGGGAAAACACTTGAAGAAATCAGCCTGGGTGAAAATTTTATGAGGAGGACCCCCTGGGCAATTGAAGCAACATCAAAAATACACTATTGAAACCTGATCAAACTAAAAAGCTTCTGCACATCCAAGAACACAGTAAATAAAGCAAGCAGATAGCCCTCAGAATGGGAGAAGATATTTGCAGGATATGTCTCTGACAAAGGTTTAATAGCCAGAATCCATAGAGAACTCAAAAGTATTAGCAAGAAGAGAAGAAGTTGTCCCATCTCAGGCTGGGCAAGGGACTTGAATAGAAATTCCTCTAAAGAAGATAGGTGCATGGCCTACAGATATATGAAACATTGCTCACCATCCTTAATCATCAGAGAAATGCAGATCAAAACTACTTTGAGATATCACCTAACTCCAGTAAGATTAGCCCATATCACTTCCAAGTTAATCTTAAGAGAAGTCTTTTTTTTTTTTCATATAGTTTTCAGAAGACCCACTCTTAATGTTCAAGAAACTGAAAGGTCTATTTCTTAACATTTTGTGACTCAAGAATGGCTTCCTTTACTTGATAAGAATATACTTTGACAAAATCCTATGAAACTTTGCAATAGTCAGTCATGTAAAGTATGTGAGAACAGGAGATACATGAGATCATCCAGTAACTATTTAATAATGTATTAGTGTTTCGAGTATGGGTGGATGTGATGGCCATTGTAGCCAGTGATAATAGCATTGGGTTCTGGAAATCCAACAAATTTAGTTAGTTTTGTCAATTTAGTTTTCAGATGCTATTTTTTCCTGTTGACTTTCCTAGATGACTGAGGATGATAAAGACAAGGGTAATATCATTGTTTTTGTAATACCTTATATAACTGTTTTATAACTTGTCCAGTGAAAAGAATAATTTTGTCAGTGGAGATCTCTCCAGGGATGTCCCATAAAGGAAAGACATTTTCTAATAACCTTTTAGCTACTGTTATAGCCTTGGCCTTTCTGTGTGGAACAGCTTCTATCCAACAATGCTATTGCAAATTCATATTAATATCTCATTGAGGGTTGAAAATAAAATCCATCTATAAATGTTCAAATGTTCCAGCAGGTGGCAGAAATATACCATGTGAAGTTTAGTCTTTCTAGAATTAAAGGTTTGACAAAGAAAAAAACATTGGTTACATATAAATCATTTATGAATTTTAGACATTCATCCCACCCACTTTTTTTTTTGTATCATAGAATTTATTACTTTATGAGTTGTAGAGTGCAGATCTTTTAAAAATAAAAGCTTTGAGGATTCAGGAAAAATCAGGTCACCATCCTAATTCTCCATTAGAACACTGAATTTATGTTCCTCTAATTATGTTTTGTTTATGTAATTTAGGTGCATAGCACTGTATAATATATAGTGAATTTATAGTATTTTGACTTGGAGCAATCTAACAAAGTTCATTAAAAATTGATACCTTAAAAATTTCAGTACCTGCTAACTTTGTAGGACAATAGGTCAAAACATTTTCTCAGTATTCAATTACTTCTTGTTTTTCTTGATGTGGGTTTTGTAGTTTTATGAAACAATTAGGTTATTCACTGGAGTTATAGACATTCTTACCCAGCCAAATGGTGTGATCTTGAATTTTTCAGAAAGTGATACTTTTCAGAATCCTTTCTATAAATCTCTTCAAAGACTAAATGTTTTAGGTTTATCATTGCTTATAATGGTTTTCAGAAAAAGTACCAGAGTAACAGGTAAACATTTATGAATGACAAGACTTAAAGTGGCTGTAGTTAAAGATCTGATGATAGTTCAGTGTAACATAATTGACTGGGTAGTTTTATTATTTCTGTGATGTAAATATTTTAAGATAATAACTAGAATGATGATAGCATTATAGCAGGAAAATCAGATTTCTAGGAATTGTATGTAATTTTTGAAGCACATAATTTTTGAAGGACAACCACATGCAATAAGACTTAAGGAAGAATCAACACCCTTTATATTTGACAAAGCAATCAATGCAGTTTAATATATCAGATAAGCCCAGTTGGTTTAATATCTCTATTTTTACAAAGAGAGAGAAGAAATTATTTTAATACATTTTAGGGTCCCATCTGAAAACTACCTAAGTTATTTTAAAGTGAAAACATCTAAGTTTTAAATTTTATTCCAAAAAATTGTTAAAAATGTCAAAAAGTTTAAAATACTGAGTAAAATAGGATCATAGGTTACTTATTCATTTAACTAGAATAGTAATTTGAACACTTGAAAGGCAAATATGAAAGTCACATAGTTGTACAAAAGCCTTATTTTATGAAAATCCTGATAAAGACAATGTCAAGTACAAGAAATTATCTTGATAAAACACTAAGTCATTGTTTCCTATTCCAATTACTTAAAAGATTAAGAAAGCTTTGACAATTTCTTATTAATTTAACACATTTAAGCCAGAGTTTTAAATTTTTGAATTGTGTGCATGAAATTCACATATATCACCTAGGAAAATTCAAGGAACAAGAATTTGAAGAGAATAAAATTTTATTTTATTCTATTGTTGATTTGTGTTGTGTTCCAAAAATGAAACACTAGGCAAACTGTTTGCTACATCATACATAATGTATAAAATTATGTTTCTTATCTCAAGAGGTGGTGAAACCTATTCAGTGTATTCAACAAAACACCTCACATATAAGGCACTGCCATGTTTTTCACATTGACAAGTGGTGTTCTTATGACAAACACTGTGCTTGCTTTCCCTGTTAGACTATCACATGATTTATGCCATCGTAACATGAGTCAATGTGCTTCAGAGAAGGTCTTCTTTTTGCCTAGGGCCCATGGGTCTCCAGATAGTGGCATACCACATGTCTGTGAAACTCCAGAAAATCCACTGGCTTCTCATCTTATATTTTATGCAGTTATCAAGAATTTTGTAAGACCAATTTGAAATCACACAAAAAGGGGGTTGAATACCATTTCTTTCCATGGATTGATGCCCCATACGTTTCAATGTTATCATTAGCTCTGTCTATGCCTCCCATGAAATGGTTATACACTTTGATCATATTTGGCTGCCAAATTTGCATCTACTTTTCAGTTTTTTGGAATAATGATTGGCAAGAAACAGGGGATGAACATCAGCACCAGATGAGGCAACAGTGACAACACTGTTATCATTCCATTTACAGAGAATATTGCCTTTGGCATCAGTTTGGTTTTCAAACATGCCATTCTCTTTTCTTCAGAGCTTCATTTGATTCCAATGAATCTTTGTCAGTGTATCTGTCACTGGGACACCAGGTGGCGCTGTGATTCTTTGAGGAGATGGAGAACACAGCTGGCAACTTCCGTGGTTTTTATTCCTAACTTAGTTGCCCACAGTGATTGCTTGACTGTTTCCTCAACATTCAGACCCCTCCAGTTTGGGATCCAAGAGCTCTCCAGAATTCTCCAAGGGCAGGTCTCACAGTGGCCCCCAACACCAGTTCCCTGGGTGCAGGAACTGCTAAGACCTTCTCAACCTTCACACAATGGCAGCCCCTGGCTGCTCAGACCTTCCCAGTGTGACTGTCTCAGTAGCCACCAAATGATGGCAATTTCCACTCCAACAAGTGTTCAAATTTGATTGCTGTACACTGTTCAATTCCACCCATTCCTCCAATCTTTCCACTCAACATGGAACTTCCCCTCAAACCCCAAAAAATTCAGAAAGGCTTCCTCCCATCCCAGACCTTTTTGGGGAACCAGTCAATCCTGGAAGCTTGTAATTACTTGCCTTATGAGTCATTTTCTACTGCTCTGGGTCACATGCTGTATCCAGCTCACTACCTCCTTGCTGTGCTCACCGAACTATGACTCCAGGTAAGGTCCCAGTGCTAAGTATGGCTGGCTTCTCTCTTTTCTTCCAGTTGTACTAGGAGAGCTCAGCTGAATAATCCTTCTGGCTTGCCATATTTCTCTTCACCTCCCCATGGTACAAATCTTAAATTGAAGATAGAGCAGGAAGTCATAATGAAACCCTCCCACAATTGTCCTCCCATAGGTATAGCAATTCAAATAACTACCCATGCAAGAAAATATCTTCACAAAAGCTAAGGAATCCAGATGAGAGATCAAAGTACCTAGTTTTATCATAATTATAAGAAAAGACATATTAAAAAGGGTAGAAACAATAGTTTTGTATTATCTACACTACACCTCTCCCAAACCTCGGCAATGCAGTGCAGAGAGAGACTCTGCCCTCTACAAGTAAACAGAAAAATTGTGTGTGTGTGTGTGGGGGGGTATGTGTGTGTGTATGTGTGTGTGTAATTTTGCCTTGGAACCCAGTGTTGGTTCCACTACATTAAAACATAGCACTGGGCAAAATTTACAACCCTTGATTTCGTACCCATGGATAGCTTCTAAACACACCCAAGGCTAGGAGACAGTTTATCACATGGTCGAGATGAATCTAAGGTTAAGCTCACTTTACTGAGTGTTAAAGTAATATTTCACCCTGAAAAATTTTAATGGCAGTCAGGCTATAGCAGCCATGGGGCTTGGGTAGAGTCATGGTGCTGCAATGGTCTGGGAGGTTATGGACATTGGGTACAATATAATATGGCATCAGCTATGATGGCCATGGGAGACCTGTGTCCTCCTTCCACATAAATTAGGTATCATAGAATAAAGAGCATTTTATTCTGTTTGGAGGAAAAAGAGGGAAGTGAGTAGGGGACTTTCTCTGGGAACCAGGGAGTCACCTCTGAACTTTCTGAGATACTTCAGGGCAAGGGATCTCAATCTGCAAGAGTCATGGCAAAAGTTGGCATGTCATACTCTCTAAAATGCTAAAATGGCTGTGCTGACTACAGGCTAGATAACTCAACAGTCAGTGCTCTTGAAATTTCTGGAGGACCCTATGAGAAGGATATGAACAAAAAAGATCATGCAAAAATAATTATATAGATCCCTGATATCCAGATACTGATGTTTGTTCATATGCAACACGAAAATTCAGGGAAATACGAAATAACTAGACAGACTAAATAACATGCCAGTGACTGACCCTGAAGAGATGGAGATATGTGATGTCTCAGACCAAGACTGCAAAATAGCCATTTTAGGGAAGCTCACAAAGCTTCAAAAAATCCTAGAGAAAAATTTAAGAAAATTAAGATAAATTTAACAAAGAAATTGTAATAATTACATGGGGAAGCCCCAGAAATCCTGCAACCGGAAAATATGAATGAACAAAATGAAAAATGCTTTAGAAGTTCTCAACAACTGGTTATCAAGAAGAAGTGTTAGAAAGCTTGATGATAAGCTACTAAAATATGCAAAGACAAAGGAGAAAAAAATAGAGAAGCAATAAAAAGAAATAAGAACAATGTATGAGATCACATCAAAACAGTAAATGTAAGAGATACTATCATTCAAGAGGGAGTAGAAAACAAAAAAGGGGCAGAAATCTAATTAAAAAAAAATAAAAATTTCCAAAACTAGAAAATGATGTAAATATTCCATACCAGAAGAGCAGAGGATTTCATTCAAATAAATTACTGCATAGTATATGATGATAAAATTATTAAGATCAAGGACAAAGAAAGCATCCTAAAAACAGCAGGAAAAAAGAGGCAAATAACATATGAAGAAGTTCTGATATGCCTAGAAGCGAACTTCTCATCAGAAACCTCATAGGGAAGGAGTGAGTGGGATAACATATTCAAAGTTTTGGGGATAAAAAGCCAACAAATAATAATGTCCTAGAAACATCCTTCAAATGTAAGATGAAATAGATTTTCCTCAATGAACAAAAACTGAGGGAATGCATTAATACCAGAACTTTCTTATAAAAATTACTAAAGAGATTTCTTTAATCCAAAAGAAAAGGACCATTTACTGAAACATAGATCATAGAAAAATAAACTTATAGTGTCCAATGGAGAGAATAAAGAGACCAGAATTAAACTCACACATATACAGTAAAGTGACCTTTAATAAAGGTGCCATGAATACACAGTAGGGAAATGATAATTTCTTCCATGAATGAATATCCATATGCAGAAGAAGAAGACTGGACCTTTATCTTATACCACATACAAAATCAAGTCAAAATGGATTAACTGAAAATGTGAAACTCCTATAGAAAAGCATAGAAGAAAATTTTTCTGATATTGGATATGGCCATGATTTCTTATATTTGAAAACAAAAGCACAAGCAATAACAGCAAAAATAGATGAGTGGGACCATATCACACTAAAAACCTTCTGCACAAAGTGAAAAGCCATTTATGGAATGGGGAAAATACTTGCAAACTATGTATCTGATAAGTAGTTAATATCCAAAATATATGAGGTCCTCCTCCAATTCAATGGCAACAACAACAACAACAATAAAAAAGAAACTAAATAATATAATTAAAAGGGGGACAATGAACTTAAATAGAGAGATCTCCAAATACAGGTGTATGAAAAGAAACCCTGCATCCCGAATCATCTGTGAAATGCAAATTAAAACAGCAATATGACATCAGCTCACACCTCTTAGTGCTGTAAGCACTCCCATCCCTCTTTCCCCCACCCTCTCCTGTTCCCTTGCCCTCTACCATTCCCCCACCCTACACGCTCTCCCAGCCTATTCCTATGTCCCCCAGAGTTGAAGCATGGAAAGTCCCAAGTTTCGCAATCCCCCCGCCCCCCAAGTTCTCAGTAGATAAACAATGGTAGAAATCCACCAAGGGTGTATTAATCATGGTTACATAACTATAACCAGTGTGATTTGAGATATATCCATTGTCAACCAAGGCTGTATTAATCATTGTTACATAACTGTAACCATTACTGTATCCATGACTATTCAAGCTATAACTCCCCCTAACCAGCCTACATTTTGCTTCTGTAGTATACTTGCACAAAAATTATATAAGGCAACTTGCCCATTATTGGGATGAAACTGTCTCTCAAGGCAGTCCCCTGTGTAGATTTAATAAATTTCTGATTGATCGCAATTAAGGGGGGTCCAATTCTATCTTTTCAGGTCATAGGGGGCACAACATTAGTGTCATCAGCTAATCAAATGATATCAAGTATATTGTATATAAAATCAGCGCATTGTACCCCATAATTGCATTAAGTTACACATCTATGATTTAATTTAAAAAAATTAAAAATAGGACTACCATATGAGCCAGCAATCCCTGTTTCTGGATATATATTCAAAATAATTAAAATCAAAATTTCAAGCGATGTCGTCTGTCCCATGTTCATAGCAGCTTTATTCAAAATAGTCAAGATATAGAACTAACCCAAATGTCCAGTCCACTAAGGGAAGAAGGGACAAGATTGTGAAATATATACATACACTGGAGTATTATCCAGCCTTAAAAAAGGATATCCTGTCATATGTGACAGTGTAAATGAACCTGCAGGACATTATGCTAAGTGAAATAAGACAGTCACAAATGGACAAATACTACAAGGTTTCACTTATACAAAATATCTATAATTATTAAACCCATGGATACAGAAAACATAATGGTGGGGACCAGAGGCTTTGAGGACAGGGACATAAAGAGTTTCTGATGTGAGGCATAGAAAGTTTTAGTCTTGCAGATTGGTTAGGTTTTAGAGATTTGTTGCCTATAGTGAACAACACTGTATTTTATAATTAACAATTTTTCAGAGGGTAAATCACATGTTGAGTTTTCTTTCCACATGTATAAAACAAAAGCAAGATGAAATCTGTGTATGCTCTCCACCAAACTCATAAATATTTTCTCTCCACAAATACTCATAAATGAGGAACTACTAAAAATATAGCAATCATATGATTAGTTTCCTGATCCCAGAGTGTTCCAATTAAACCCAATAGGGGTAATTACTGATGTAGCATCACTGCTGCTCCTCAGAGCCTGTGAGATTTGCTTGAAGAGCAGGTCATTATCTTTCACATCCTGGTATAAATATGACTATATTTTGTAAGATGGAGAGGCATCAAGAAACTTCCTCAATCAAGTTGAGAAAATAAATGTATGTCAGAATCAGAAGTAAGTCTTTGCCTTTTTATCTTATTTTTAGTCAAGAAGAAGTTATACTAAAGCGTCAAACTGAAACCCACAAATTATATACATGCAGCATTCTTAAGAATAAAGTTTTCCTTGACTTTTCAAATGACTAGGGAGCAAGATTGGTTTTTATCCTTGAAATAAGGCATGCCATCTCTCAGGGGCTGTGTGCAAAGAAACAGAGAGGGAAGAGGAGCTATGAAAAGTGTTAACTGCGTTCCTAACAACACTCATCATGTGCTTGCTTTATTTGGACTTTGTCACTTGAAGACTGCTTCTTAAAAAGTAACTGTTCATATTATGTTTCTGTTGTTCATCTCAGACATAGTGCTTATTTCTACCTTTATAATCACAAATTGGCAGCAGTATATTTTCTTCTGCACATTGCTAAGATAAAATTAACTTTGATGCATCTTGCTTCTTAAAAATACAGGCTTTTCTGATTTTAGTAGTAGAGTTTGATCCTCAATTAATTCCCTTTACAACATGCTTACTGAAATTGGCTTTGATCTTTTTGATCCATAATTTACAGAAATCTCATTGTTGCAGAACATACCTCAAAGGCCAGCACTCCACTCATCCTGAAGACATAAGGCTATTTTTCAGGCATCATACGGGCCTTATTCTACGCTTGATCTTAGCCAAAAGGCCGAGAAGCGATACATGGGCCTTATTCTAATGAAGGAGTTAAATACTGAAATGCAAGTAATTGTTGAACTCCTTACACTTGGAGATGTAAGATTTTGAGTATGTACATTTATCTTGGTAAAGAAGTGATAATTTTATTGGATTTTTGAAGAAGTTAATATAAATAGACAAAGAAATAAAAGAAACAAGATGCTTAAGAACCATTCTCACAGTGAGATATTGCTAAAGTTTTTTTCTTAACTTTTTTTTTTTCTGAGAGAAAATCTCTGTTTATTTATTTTTAATTGAACAGCACACAAAATTTATGTAGGCAACTTACCCTTGGAATGGGTCACCTGCTAGTGCATCCTCATCTGGGCTGGGTGTATTTTCTCAAGTTTTGTTTCAATTTAAGGGAGACTGGTACTCTCCTGCTTCCGTATCCATTTTCAGTTCTGATAGCCTATGTGTTCCAGCCTTGTGCTCAGAGGGCCCAAGCTTTGGTGTCATGGTCACAACATCCTTCAACATCCTTAATACTTGTTGAACAAGGCTTCTTACATTTACTGGACCCAGTATATTATGTAGCTCATCAACGTTCCACATTTCACAACTTATATCTTCCTCCTAACCTTCCAGCTAACCCCTTTTCTCCATCAGGTAGAGACTAACCTGGGAAGGGACCTGGACAGATAGATGTTCCCTGTTTATAAGGTGTTTTCCTTTCAATCTGTCAACAGCCAGCCCGCTGTGGCTTTCTTTCTGAGTACACACATCTGGTTCATAGTGTTTTTTCTTCTCATGCCTCCTAAGTGCCTCTGCCCTGCTTCAATGGGTTATTTTAGGATCCCAGAGAAGTCACAGATCTTATAAATGAAAACTATTTAAAATCCCACAGGTGGTTATTAACTGACCTAGAGCAAATTAAACCTCAAGCACAATTTCTGGATGTATCGTATTTTACATCTGAAAATTTCACACCCTGACCTTTTTACTCCCAGCTTTCTCTGTTCCTGTTAAGTGACATCGATTCTCTGTTTGGGGCTTCCTGGGTGTAGGGAAGCGTGAATACATCCCCTTTACCACTTTGCTGCTGACACACAAATACCTCTTATATTTCAGAATGTTTTCTGCTAGATGTTTCTTGAAGAATAGCTGCAACCAACCACTGACCCCTATTCTCCAGGGAAGGCTGTGCATGCTCTTAGTGGTAAAGTGGTACAGAAAGTTGTTGGTAGAGATAGATCAGACTTTTGATTAAGTAAATGTTGTGTTTTATGGAATCTAGTCAGTTTTCTGCACTTTTCTGTATAAACGCTGTGCACATACACACCACTAGCACTTCTAAAGAAAGATCATATATAGGATTTTTACATCTGCTTTTATTCTTCCTAGAACACTTTCCTAAAATGGCCTTGCTTGATTTTCCTATTTGCTATTTGAAACATCATTTGTTTACTTAAAATTCAGTCAGTATCTGTCCACTAAGAAGAATGCAGAAAGGCAAGGATTTTTAAGATTTGTTCACTTATGTATTTACAGTGTCTAATCACATGGTATCAAAAGCATTGCTTAATGAAGGTTTAGTTTGATGTCCATAATGACTTGAAGGAAGGCAGGTCAGACCTTATTATTAGCACTTTCAGAGGCAAAGCTTTTCAATTGCAGAAATAATAATGTAATCCAGGGTCCCTGACTAACTCCTAACATGGAGATGTGTCGTTGCTTCTACCAGCATGAGTTGTCCACACAGTAGAACATGCCTGTGTGCAGGACAGTGTGTGTGACAAAACTGTGCTCCTCACACCTCACTGTGTAAGGACGTCATGGTTGTCTGAGTCCCCAGCTGTTTCTTACCATCATATGTCTGAAAGCCTTCTGAGTCTGTGTATGGAATTTCATAACACAGGTCAGCTTTTCAGAGCAACGTCTACTGAAGGAGGTTCTTATGTTAGAAAATCTTCAGGTCATAGCTCAGATCCTGTAACCACTCAGAGGGAGACCTTTCCTCAATTATTTAATCTTTTTTCAAAATTTCAGGTTAATGTGAGGATACAAACAACCAGGTTATAACATTTACATTCGCATATTTACCTTTTTATACTTTATTTTCAACAATGGTAACTTGGGAAAATGATAGTGTCTGTCACATCAGGTGTTGTCAGTATTAAATCTCTAAAACTAAAACCTAGAATATGGTTACAAATCCATTTATTATCAATAACGTTTATTGGAGTATTCAACAAATAATTACTAAGTACTTATGCTTCCAGGTAAAGGAGATAGAGCAACAAAGAGATACTTGATTACTACCCTTCTAAACTTATAGTCCAGTAAGTACAGTGATTCATTTCAAAATGAGATTAAAATTATGGGAAATAAAGCACAAAAGAAATGGTAAAATGCAAAAGCAAGAAAGGAAGAGGGACTTCAGTGCTAACACTGAGGTGCGTAAAAATAAAAAGCCGGAGGGAATTGTCATATCTCTTGTTTGATACAAGTTGCCTTGATTAGCTTAACTACTATGAATTTATTGATTAACAAGTTTCATAAGAAATTTCTTAGTACACACAATTTTAAAAAATGCTTAAGTCTTGTCAGTATGCTTTAGCGATATAAAGGTAAGCAAAATATTGGAAGTAATTTATTCTTTTATACTTACACTACTTTTTCTCCCTCATTCTTTTAAATTCAGCATGTAAATGTGTGATAAGCAGCCCCAATACAATAAAAAACTGGACTTTGTTCCTTTCCTGGAAGAATTAGTGTATGAAGAGTAGAATGTAGGTACATTGTTGTGATTTAATGTGCTACAAAATATGTAAATGATATTTAGGGTGTGCTGGCAGCATAGAGCAGAAAGTGATTGATTTATTCTCATGCATGAGAAGAGCAGGGTGAGAAATACTTCATAAAGCAGTGGCCTTGAATCTGGGCCATGTAGGATGAACAGAGGTTGAAGGGGAAGATATAGTTGAGTTGCAATTATAGGTATAAATATAGATGACATAGATATAGATATATAGGTATAGGTTTAAGAATAGGCATGTAGAGTAAATGAAATACTAATTTAATACAATGGCAAGTAAACTAATGACTTAGTAGAAATACAAAGTGGGGGCATAGTAAAATTTGTTTTGCATGATGTATTTTTAGGGGAAATAATTTCAGCTGTCACTCACAGGGCTTCAGACCTGACCCTTTGCTTTCTTTTCACAGTATGAAGTGCAGACAGAGTCTTAGAAGATGTGGAACACGACCGGCAGTGCAGTAACCGAGTTCATTCTACTTGGGCTCACGGATCGTCCAGAGCTCCAGCCTGTCCTCTTTGTGCTGTTCCTGGCGGTTTACCTTGTCACCCTCTTGGGCAATGTGGGCATGATAACGCTGATCAGACTGGACTCCCGCCTTCACACGCCCATGTACTTTTTCCTCAGTAACTTAGCTTT
>NW_003852642.1:1468254-1512791 GCF_000181295.1 Otolemur garnettii | reverse complement strand
AAGGCCTTCTCCACCTGTGGTTCCCACATGTTGGCTGTCACCCTGTTCTATGGGACACTCTTCTGCATGTATGTAAGACCACCAACAGATAAGACTGTGGAGGAATCCAAAATAATATCTGTCTTCTATACCTTTGTCAGTCCACTGCTTAATCCACTCATCTACAGTCTGCGGAACAGAGATGTTAAGCAGGCTTTGAAGAAGGTGCTAAGATGAAATATCATCACTACTGTGACAGTACCTTCACTTTCCAATAAAGCATAACTCTTCTTTATTTATTTAGGAACAGAATCTCACTTTGTTGCCTTATGCTAGAGAACTATGGAACCAGCCTACCTAAGGGCAACCTCATAATCCTGCTTCAAGCGATCCTCCTGCCTCAGCTTCCCAAGTGGCTAGAACTACAGCTGCCTGCCATAGTGCCTGGATAATTTTTTCTATATTTAGTAGAGATGGAGGTCTCACTTTTTGTTCAGTCTGGTCTTGAACTCTTGAGCTCAAGTGGTCTTCCTGCCTTGGCCTCTCAGAGTGCTAGGATTATAGGAATGAGCCACTGTGCTAGCCCACAACTCTAATTTTGACAAAAAATAATCCTCAATATCCAATAGTCCCAGTACCATTTATTGAATAGGGCTTCTTTTCCCCAGTCATGTTGTTGTCTGCTTTGTTGAAGATTAGTTGTTTTAGGTAGATGGTTTTATATCTGGGTTCACTATTTTGTTCCATTGCCATATACAATGTCATATGTCTCTATTTTATACTAATATCATGCTGTTTGGATTAGTATCACCCCATAGTATAGTTTGAAGTCTAATAATGCGATGTCTCTAGATTTGTACTATTTGCTTAAGATTGCTTTGGCTATTCAGGCTCTTTTCTGGGTCTAAATGAAACATAGAATTGTTTTTTCTACATCTGTGAAGTATGATGTTAACCTCCTAATATTTTGAAATTAAAAATATATTAAAGGTTGATTGTGAGATTAAGTATTCTCTATAGTTGTGTTGAAAGCTTCTCAGGTAAAGAACCTCACACTTATGGAAAAATGAGATGCACTTTTTTTTTTTATGGGGGAGGTCTTGTTTCTCAACCAATGTCCCATGAATCAGCAGCCCATGTATTACCTTGAAGGTTGTTACACATGTTGAATCAAATTCTGCACCTCAGCTTTACTGTATCTAAATATGTATTTTAACTAAATCCTCAGGTGATTTTCAAGCACATTAAATTTTAAGAACTCTATTTTAGGGAGTAAATCTGAACCTGCATGCCATGAAACTCTCATGTGCTCTTATTGCTTGCAGTGGTAAACAGAATAGGCAAGCTCTCAGCTCAGTTTCTTGAATTTATTCTATTCTTATTTTCATCTGTCCTTTTGATAGAGGAGTCTTTAAAAAACATCCTTCTGGGGGCGGCACCTATGGTGCTGACCCCATATGCTGGAGGTGGTGGGTTCAAATCCAGCCCTGGCCCAAAACTGCAAAAAAAAAAAGAAGGAAACATCCTTTTGTACTTTTCTCCTGACTCTGAACATTTGCAGTTCATGGTGTTCATTCCCTCTACTTATGAATACACTTATGTAGTGAAAAGGAGGCAATGATCGTGTTTTCCGTGGAATGGAGTGGGTGGATCTAGGTCTCTGAGCTACACAAGCCCATCTCTTCCTCCAACCTCTAGTCCAGGGTGACCAATTTTTCTTTCCCTTAAACAGGTTGATCAGATAGTAAGAATTTAAGTATTTACCTTGTTTTGACCATATTTTCTATTCCTAATTATGGTTAGGTAAGCAATATTAAATTTTTCCTTCCTGAGCATAGACCCAACACAGCCTCTTTATATGTGCCATGAAGGTGAGGATTTGATCTGGGAGGAGAAAATAAGTTGCGTCTTTCATACACCCCAACGAAAGAAAATGTATTTTCCCCCAGGCTTTGTGTGAAATCAATGGTTTAAGGGACAAATACATTTGTTCAAAAATCTCTTTAATTGCCTCAGAATGCTGAATATTTCCTAAATTCATTACTTGGAAGACAAACTCTACCATGCCACCATTAGAAAATAAAAGGTGTACAATGGTGTACATATAAAAATATATATTGAGTTGTAGACTAACTGCTATATTAGTAAGATCTCTACAATTGTTTTTGTTCACTCAAGAATAGAAGATATTTAAAAAGCTAATAGAAATAGGATAATAGGGGACTATTATGAAAAATATTAGCATAAATTAAATGGAAAAATTCCTTGAAAGACATGAAAGACCAAAACAGACAATAGCAGAACATCTGAATGGCTCTCTATCTATTTTTAAAATTGTATTTACAATCAGAAACTTTGCACATGGGAAACTCTAGACCTCAGTAATTCTACTCATAATTCCTAACACATGTTTAAGAAAGAAATAACACTACTTTACTCAAACTTTTTCAGAA
The DNA here is from genome assembly GCF_000181295.1 of Otolemur garnettii. Classification (NCBI taxonomy): domain Eukaryota; kingdom Metazoa; phylum Chordata; class Mammalia; order Primates; family Galagidae; genus Otolemur; species Otolemur garnettii. Next base: position 1,510,359 of record NW_003852642.1, on the reverse strand, counting down.
AAATGGAGGAAGGAGGAACATCTCCAATTCATTTTATGAGACCATGATGATAACTCTAATATCTCTCTTTTTAAATATTTTCTATTCCTGAGCTGAACAATTGTGGCTTTTTTTTCTTTTATTGGTTATTCTGATAGTAGGATTATTTATTTAATTAAACTTTTAAATAATCAATTTTTAATTTGTTTTTAATTGCTTATTCTTTTCTATTTTCTTAATTTTTGCAGTTGCTGCCTTATTTTTAGGTGTTGCATGATTTGATAGGGCTGAAGATGCAGAGGTAAACTAGCAGTCAGAATGTCTTGGAAGAGGAGGTGGCTGTAGCTCTCTCTGGCACGGAGCAACCCTAGTTTATTTCTTACTAACTTATACACCCTAACGATAAAGCATTCTGCATGTACACACATAACCTTATATTTACAATATAATAAAGTTACAGGAAAGTCACGAGCCTTATTTATCCCTTTTTGCTTGAAAGAACAAAATATTCATCTGTAAAGGAGAGATGTAATCTTTAACTTAGCAGCACAATAACCTTATCTTGATTTAGCACTACTATGGTCTCTTCCAGGAAATTCCTGACCACAGCACGCTCTGTTTTCAGTGCCAGCCTCCCACTAGATTAGTTTTTCTAATCTCTCTGGAAGGTCTTCAAAGGAATATTTTTTCCTGCAGACCTTGAGATAGTTTCAATCAAGAACAAAGTTATGGCAGCCTTTAATGTGGCTCAGCTACATTAGGTGTTTAAGTTAAACTTTTTAATGGATATTTAAATTGAAAGTTTGGATTATTCTTTTGAGACTTTCTTCTTTTTTCATGTAAGTACACATTCCTGCACACATTCCTTTAATTTATATAAAATTTCTATTATTTAGTTTGCAAGATATATTTTGTTTTTATTTTTTTGATGACTTATATTACAATATGGCTTATTGAGAGAGTGTTATTTAATTACTCATATTTGGGGATTTTAAAATGTATCTTATTTAAAAATATTTTATTATGTTTCTAATTTAATTCTGTTATCTTCTAAGAACACATCCGTTATAATTTTAATCAGTTAAAATTCATTGAGAATTTATTGTACATCTTAGAATATGGTGTAGGTTGGTCAAAATTTCTTCTATAGTAAAAGAAATGTACGTTCTGAAGTTGTAGGGAAGCATGTTAGGTAATTGTGATTAAGTAAAATTCAATAATAGTACTTCAGATATTGTATATCTTGCTACTTTATGATTTACTTACACTAACATTTACCGGTGGTGTTAAAATGTCTAACTTTGATTGTGTCTACTTCTTAGTTTTTACTTTAGGAAATTTCAAAGTTTTTCAGGGAGTGCGTGCATATTTAGGATTTTGATGACTGCCTTTGAATGGGCCTTTTCCATTATGAAACATTTCTCTTCATTTCTGGTTGTGCCTCTCATCCTGAAGTTTATTTTTTTATACTAACATAGCTATATTAGCTTTCTTAGGCTCACCTGTTGTATGTTACCTTACTTTTTTTGCTACATGTCCTTTGGGAAAATTATTGTTTATTTATTTATTTATCTTTTGTTACTTAACTTACTCTTACTTGGGAATAATAACACATTGTAGAGGATTGATTGATTGATTGATTGATTTCTTTGTTTTTAGAGGTAGAGTCTCAGTTTATCACCCTCAGTAGAGTGCTGTGGCATCACAGCTCACAGCAACCTACAACCTGGGCTTAAGTGATTTTCTTGCCTCAGTCTCTTGAGTAGCTGGGACTACAGGCACCCGCCACAACGCCTGGTTATTTTTTGTCCACAGTTTGGCTAGGGCCGGGTTTGAACCTGCCACCCTCAGTATATGGGGCCAGCACCCTACCCACTGAGTCACAGGCGCCACCCACATTGTAGAGATTTTAGAAAACTTTATTTTATTATTCTATAATTTACCTGAAACAAAACATATCTAACTTTCAATTATAAGCAATGTGTTTTGACCAACCTGTACACCTATATACCCACACTATAATTGAGATAGACAATTTACATCACCCCTAAAATTCCTTTTTATCACTTTGCAAACAGTTTCTTCCATGGATGCCAAGCCCTTAATTATCATTGATCAGCTCTCCTAACCAAAAAAAAATTTAAATGTATTTTACCATTTCAAATAAATGGAATCAAGTAGATTATTTTCTTTTGTGTCCAGATTCTTTGATTTCATTATATTGTTTGGAGAATGTGCCCTTGGTGAAGGACACACGTGTCTGTTTTGTCTTTATAATTAGACTAGATATTAATGCTATTTGAGCTCATGTACATGGTACATCTAATTCATATTTGTAACTTTTGGATAGAAGAAAGTGGACATTTAGGAAAATAGAAAGCAAAGGTATACCAAAAAATTTTATCTTTACCTTCTTTGTTTTCATGTGTTGAAAAATAAATGGCATATTCCTAAATTTCATGCTCACTTGGTTTTCCATAAAATATTAATTTTTAATTCTTAATTCAAACACACTTAATTTCAAGTAACTCTACTACAACTTATTTTGAGGTATCATACAAATTACTCACTGGATTTTATAATTTAACCACTTTAGTATTTTGTGGGTGGTGTTGTGCAATGCACAATTCATACTGAAAAGGTATCCCAGGAACATTGAAGTTCATGAATTATGTCATTGTGTTACACATTTATTAATTGCTCTATTCAATTAACTGGAATAAATGGGGAGCAAAAATGCAAAATTCATTTGAGAATAATTTCCTGATCAACCAAAGCAATTGCTTCAAATGATTGTTAGACTGATGTAATCACATTGCTCAAATCCTGAGTCTATTGGGTGTGAGTCTGTGCCAATTACTGTTTTTCCCTGGAGTTATCTTCTGAAGTAATATTGTCATTATTTCTTCAGGGTGTGTTGAAAAAATACTTTGGGTGAAAAATGCTCCCAATTACAGGTTGGGTATAAATCATTCTCCTTAACTCACAGATTTGACCACTAGTGTCTCTCAGAGAATCTTCCCTGGGTCAGGTAGGAGTGGAAATTCTGACTTGTATACTTGTATTTTCTCTTTTTGTTTTAGTTTTAGATTTTTCTCAGTAGTGGTCAGATGATGACAAAAGCTTGAATGCAGTCTTAGATTTTCAGTTAATAAAAATGAGTTAATATTTATGGTTTTATCTATATTTATCACTAGAAAAAGATGACTTAATTAGAATTATACATTTGCAATACCCATTTTACAAGTAGCATTCTTACCTTCATTCAAGATTGAACACACACAGAAAGCCATGCTAGGAAAAAGAACTGACTGTTAACCTTATTAATAATTTTAGAATAATATTTGTTTGAAGGGAAACCTCTCCATAAAAGTTCTTTATCAAAAATTTAAAAGAAATTTCATTTTTTCCTGGCAGAATAGTATTCCACTCTATCATGCATGGGCTAGGAAGATGTCATGTTAAGGGAAATCATCCAGAAATATAAAGTTAAATACCATTCATATTCTTATTCATATGTGGAAGCTAGAAAAGGTCACCTCACAAAACTAGACAGTAGAATGGAGAATACTAGAGAATGGGAAGTATAGGAAGCAAGTGGGATAGGTAGAGGTTTTTTTAGGGAGTATAAAATTACAGCTGTGTAGGAAGAATAAGTTGAAGGGGTCTATAGGACTGTAAGATAATTATAGCTAATAACACATTATACACTAATAGTTTCAAATACTTAGAGGGAAAACATTGAATGTTCCTAACAAAATAAATGATAAATTATTCAAGTTAAGAGTTATGCTCATTTCTTTGATCTGAAATTAGCATATGGATTAATTTGTTATACATTATAAGTATCAGAGTAAATCTCACTATGTACAACATAAGTATGTACAATTTTATATCAATTAAAAATATAAAGCAAAGGGAAAAATCAAAAGAGACAGATAAATTCAAGCAGAAATTTTATTTTAGCAAAAACAGCATTTTATGGAGCTTTATGTATCTCTCTTTAAGTTATTGGAGAGAGAAAATTTGAGGACAGATTCGAAATTCACTCAGAAGTGCATGAGTAGGTAGGATTGGTAAGCAGGTGAATGCAAAATAGGAATGTTATAAATGATTGACAATTTATAAATTTTTTAATAAATGTCTGAAATAAGACAAGGACTCTATGACCATCAAAGGAAAGTCACTGTATACAGGAAAATAGATTTCTAAACAAAGACTCAGAAGAATTTTACTGACCTATCATGGGTGAATATGAAGCCACAATGCATATCATGACATAGAATTTAGGTTCATGTATTATGATCAGGTAACGTGCCCTTGTCCTTGAGTTAGTAAGACACTGGAGTAAGAAATTAAAAGAGGAGGAAGGCTCTGTAGTATGGAGTAGACAAGGGAGGGTCTTCTTTCTGGGAAATCAGCTTTTATGTGAGACGCTTGGGTCCACCAATACAGGACTATCCACCTTTGCCTTCATCTCCTTCATTATTATTATTATTATTATTATTATTACAGGCTTAGCTACATCTTAATGTCCAGTTGGAGTGGCTCTTGGGGCAATTACCAAAATTAAACTTCAGTCATCCTTATTTCTATTTTATGTGGCCTTTCCTCTACTTCAACCTCTTCTAGTCTCCTAGTCAGTCCATTTTGTATAACTATATAACGGTGACCTTATACCCAGAAGGGTTGGTAACCGTGACAGCAGTTCCATACTTTCCTGGCACACTGAACATTTGCATTTTAACTGTAGCCTGAAGGGAACAAACTTATCCCCAAATGAATCTTTCAGCAAGTCATATTTCAGATATAAGTGACGCTTGTAGAGGTGAACTTGGCACTTGCGCTGATTGATTGTAGTTTGTGTTTTTTCTGTTTTTGAGATCAGGGAATAGTAAAATCTGGAAACTCTGAATTTATCCACATGTTTACTTCATTTACTAAGTTACCAAATGGTACCTCTAATTTTCTGCTCAATGACAGATACTAAACAACCTACAAAAGACAAGTAATGATTTGTTTTATTTATATTTTTACATAATAAAAATAAGCATGTATATATAGTCACCCTTATGAATAAATTCATTAGCATGAACACATCACCATTGACTTTATTATCTGGTATCTTCAATCGTTCTAATCCAGAAGAAAGAAATTCGATATCATTGAGCTAGTGAAACTGTGTGTGGAGTTTTGTTTGGGTAATATTTCTTGTAAGAAGGAATGTAGACTTTAAAAAACACATTGCTATCTACATAGATTCCTAATTACCCCCAAATTTCAGATTAAACACCAATGTCACAGCAAAACTCCTTTTAGACAAATGTCTAGTTTCCTCCCTCATTAAGGTTTAATTATTTTTCTTGGTGATATTTCTCCTACTGAAAGCAAAATATCTATGGCTTTGACAAAATGGATTCAACAATCTCTTCAATAGATTAATGTGAATTACTTGTCACTTGATAATGAGATAGGAGTTTAAAAATGGTAAGAATCATGAAGGATAAATTTTGCTACTACTTGCATAAATGTCATCTAAAGGAGCAAACTTTCTCACCAAAGAGCACACTGGGCAAAGCAAACAGGAAACAGGAAACTATCAAAGGCGATCCAGTGAGCCCTTCAGATATTCCATCAGTGCCATCTCAATAGCATTTGTTTACAGAACCAGAAATAATCTTCCGATGTATTTCGGTCAGATATTTCATAATGGTTCAGATATTAACTTTCAGGGGAATAAAGGCTTTAGCTCTAATGCACCAAGTTTGAATGTATCATGAGGATTCATTGCAGTATTTTAAATTTGGTAGAAGTATTTGCCATATGCACATTTTTAATAATCTCATTTATTGTAGTATACACACACATATAGGCATATGTACATGTTACTGTGCTTACACTAACATCTTCTAGAAATGAACCTGGATCTTTTTAATATGATTTGATATGTGAGTAGAGCACCGGTCCAGGTTATAAAGTCTTAAAAGCTCAAAGAACTTTTCTTTATTTAGGTATTGATGATGATGTTTCCCAAGTACTTTTGGTCATTAAAATGTGAATAGGGCAACTAGAGAGGGTCTTAGGAAGAGGGTCATGGATAATAAGAGAAAAGGAAGAGAGAAGAAACTGTGGATGTACAAAATGCAATTTAACTTGCAAAAACTTCAAGAGAAAAGTTAAAATGCCTGCTAATTATTTGAGTATTTTAAATATGTGAAGCGTGGCTCTCGGGTTTTATCCATATATACATGATTTGACTTATGCCTTGCCTCAATAGATACTGAATAAGCAACAATTGTTATTTGTAAATGTTACATGATGAGGAAACAAAGACTAGTTAGAATTCTGCTGCACAGATCACACGTTTGAAGGAAGAACAGATTTGTGTCTCCCTGTGATTAATGTTCAGAGCTCTGATAGCATATTCTATTCTATGTTCTGAGAGCATATTCATATTTTCCTCAGAGCTCTTTAATTTTTCTACTTGTTTCATTTCTGCCTCTTCCAGGCTCTTTTTGGAGTTGCTCAAGTCTTTTCATTTGAAAATCATTAATAACTTTGGAAGCGCTTTAGTGTCCTACCAGTAGCCAAACTGGAATGAGGGTGGTTTTCCAAGCAGTGCAGAGTATAGCTTACTTCCTTGCATTTTGTTTAGTTGTTGAGATTTGAGGACTTGGGCATTCCCTGATGCTAGTTTGGAATTAGGGATTTTTACCCTAAAGAGAAAACTACAGTTCTCCCGTTTTTGAAGAGTAAACTTGGAAAATGCTGCACGTTCTTTTCCCCCTTCTGTAGGTTGGCAACGCACATACACATATGAAAGGGTCTGAGGTTTCCTGCAATGGAGAAGTCTTTCTTTTTTTTCTTTTTCCCAAATCCAACATTTTCAAAAATTATTTTACCATAGACCTATATTGTTGTCTACTATGCAGTGGTTCTACAGAAAAAAAGTTTTGGAAATTGTTAATGTATATTTTAACCCATTTTCCTTGTTCTTATTTGTACTTGTTCTTTATCAGTTGCTGGAATCTTCTAGAGATGAAATGAAATATAATCAGTGTAGTTACTTGTAAATCCGGAGTGCCTATGTGCACATGAGGAAGCACTAGTATCAAAATAGAGTTTGTTTCTTTTTAAAATATGAGGTGGGTGTTTTATCTATTTGAAGGAGAATAGGAAATAAAAAATTAAATTACAATTTCTTTTTTTCTTTGAATTTATATTTTCTTTATCATTATCTGTTAAATATGATAGAATGAATAACCAGGTAATGATAGTTAAGGTTCATTTCATAGATATAAAGATTAAATAGATGTCTAGTCATCGTTGTGCTATTGAAACAAAATATATATGTAATAAGGTAAATATTTTCAAAATCATGCATCTAATGGGGAGTGAGGAAAATGAACTTTTACTCTTTTATAAACATCTTAACTTAGTAATTATAGAATTTTTCTCCCCAAAGCCCTAATTGTAGATTTAATCCCTGAAGTTACTTCTGCTTCAAAGTAACAGAGAATGGCAGTTCTAACTCATCATCATAGGCACACAGACTTATAAGTGAAGTATCAAAGACAAATTTAAAGATATCCCTCCTTGTACATTTCAGGAAGAGTGTTCCCATTTCTTGGCTATTGATGAAGACTTTGAGTTTATTTGGTTTCTTACCACTACCTTACATTTTTATTTGGTATAACAGAAAAATCATTCTTATTCCTATGTGGAATGTTTGGGTTTTCTCTTGAAAGCCTCCTGAGAAAAGTCTCTGCATGAACTGTTCATAGTTCCTAAAACTCTCCCCACTCTTGTACTTGGAGAAAATTCCTAGTTACTCTCAAGCCCCAGTTAAAAGTTATTGGTCTTTTATAATTACCTTAATTCTGAAATATCCTTAGCTACATTGTTCAAGTGTTAAGTAGAGAACTAATCACATTTAACATTACTTTTGTGTCATAACAATGAAGATGAACAAGCATTTTCAAGGCAACCATGGTTATCAGTACTTAGATGCGTGTGGTTGTCCACTGTTGATGTATGAAGTTTAGCCTCTTATAATGATGAAATCATACAGGGTCCTAAAAACATCACAAAATCAAAGTAGCTTATTTGTAAGGGTGCTTGATTCAATTTCCAGGAACACACTGGAAGTAGATAATTAGTATCATTGGCAGTCTATGGAATTGTCATTCATATCACACTTGATCAAGCCTACAGACTTCTGCTTCTTCTTTGGTGAAGGATAGATTTAAAAATGTAAGCTAGAAGGGTTATTATTGTTATAATAACACTAAAAGAAAAAATCTAATTAACTTCCAACAGTATCTTTGATATATTTTACATAAAAATAATGAATTCATTGAATTCTGGTATTTAAAATCAGAAGTTCTTAAGATCTTAGAACAAGGGACCCTGTTACTAGCTTGCAAAAATTCTGTTGGCCCCAATAGTTGCTAAATGATTCCTTTTACACTGGGCACTGCTCCCTATTTCACTCTGGTTGACTCTTAAGCCCAACCTATACCACTCATTTTTATTGTCTAAATGCTTCCCATAGGCATTTGAGTTTCGATCTCTGATCTTATTTGCTGTATCACTTGCAGTACAACACAAAGCAACATTGAGATTCCATAACAAAATTGTATTCTCTAGAATGCCAGAAAAACAATTTTCCATTTTTCCTTTCATTATACTAAGTATTATCTGAACTAATAATAGTATCTGAAAGTAGAATCTGTTCATTGTAATTAGTATTGTTTGAACTCTGTACTGAGCATAATTCTGTCTGCCTGATTACCTGATTAGTGTTTTGCAATGCTGCCCCTTATAATGCTATAATAAAGAGGTTTGAACTATTTAAAAATGCTCCTAGAAAGATGAGCCAAATTCGTGTTCTGACAGCAGCGCAAATTTGCCATTTTCTGTTACTTGCTGTAAACCCCTTACTTTCTTCAATAAAAAGGATAAGCACAAAAAACTAAGATTTAAGAATTGAAAATTTCTCTTTCTTCTATTCATGTATTTCTTACTTTATCCATACAAAAACTGAAAATAACCTTGAACACCACAAGTCTTTGTTATTCTAAATTCCGGGGCCTTATCCTTGGTCTGTTCCCATATGACTGAAATACTATTGTGTTTCATTGTTATAGAAATTGAAGAAGTACAAAACCAAATTTCTTTCCCCTATGATTCTGGATTCTTCAATACAGCATCAAAGGAATGAAATTTCCAAAAGCAGAGCTTCTATATATGCACACAGTGTTAGTAACTTCAAATTTTTCCAAATACGTGCTGTCTTTTTGTCCAGGACCAGTCCTGGGCACAAATTTCAGAAGCTGGTGATTTTATACTAAACTATAAAGGGAAGTTGGCAATTCAATCCACTATTAGAAATATTTCAGGTCACAATTTCCTCATTCCAAAGCAGGTTGGTAGATGGCAGCCATTTTCTTCAGGAATTACCTGCACATTATCTACCCAACTGAGGTCCTGGCATTCTTAGGACACCATTCCCTATGTTCTCAGACTCTTCCGGATATAGCTGTGTGAGGGTGAATGAGAGAGAAATAGAAAGAATCAAAGAGAATAAGAGAAGGAGAGAGGAAAAAGATCTGATGAGATTCTTATTTACCTTCTTAATTTGTTTTAAATCATCTAAGTGAAAAGTGCTGGTACCTAGGAAAATGGTCAGAGGAAATTCCACCTTGGTGACGGAATTTATTCTCTTGGGATTAACGGATCTTCCAGAGCTTCAGCCCATCCTCTTCACCCTGTTCCTGGTGATCTACTTGATCACCGTGGGGGGGGACCTGGGGATGATGGTGTTGATCAGGATAGATTCACGTCTCCACACCCCCATGTACTTCTTTCTTGCCAGTTTGTCCTGCCTGGATTTGTGCTATTCCACTAATGTCACTCCCAAGATGCTGGTGAACTTCTTATCAGAGAAGAAGACCATTTCCTATGCTGCTTGTTTAGTCCAGTGCTACTTTTTCATTGCCATGGTGATTACTGAGTATTATATGCTCGCTGTAATGGCCTACGACAGGTACGTGGCCATCTGTAACCCTTTGCTTTATAGCAGCAAGATGTCCAAAGGTCTGTGCATCCGCCTGATCGCTGGTCCATATGTCTATGGGTTCCTTAGCGGCTTGATGGAAACCATGTGGACATACCGCTTGACCTTCTGCGGCTCCAATGTCATTAATCATTTCTATTGTGCCGACCCACCCCTCATCCGACTCTCCTGCTCTGACACTTTCATTAAGGAGACCTCCATGTTTGTGGTGGCAGGATTTAACCTCTCCAACTCCCTCCTCATAATCCTCATCTCCTACGTCTTCATTCTTGTTGCCATCCTGAAGATGCGTTCTGCTGAAGGTAGGCGCAAGGCTTTCTCTACCTGCGGGTCCCACCTGGTGGCCGTGACTGTGTTTTATGGGACTCTGTTCTGCATGTATGTTAGACCACCCACGGACAAGTCAGTGGAACAGTCCAAAATCATTGCTGTTTTCTACACTTTTGTAAGCCCTATGCTGAACCCCATCATTTACAGCCTGAGGAATAAGGATGTGAAACAAGCTGTTTGGAAACTCATCAGAAAAAATGTGCTTTCTAAGTAAAATCACAGTGTATTTTCTTTTAAATCAAATAAAATATCTACCTACTAATGAGATCTATATTCAATTTTAATGTATTTCAACTTTAAATTCACCATGAAAAACTATAATCTAATAACAAAACATAAAGACATAGGTACAGAAGACTTACAGTTTACATATGACTTATGAGCACAATTTGTGCTTGTGTGAAGGGTGTGTGAAGTAAGTACTGGGAATAATTACACTTAATTTCTTTTATTTACTTTTATATGTATAACTTTATATATTTAATACATTATTTTATCAATATATTATAAAACTATATGTTTTTATAGTAAAACATTTGGTTCTATAGAAATGTATAAAGTAAGCCAGTAAAATATTTCCTTTCTTTCCCCTACTCTGGTCGTTCAGTCTCATTTCTAAAAGTTACTAGTATGCAACAGTTTGTATTTCCAGCAAATTTCTATTTGTCTATGGACAAATGTGTGATTATATATGTACACATATACACATGAGTAAAATTGTTAAAACACAAGTTCGCTCTCATGAGTTACTTTTCAGAGGTGTATAATTCTGTAGAATTTACTATTCAGGGGCTTCGATCTCATGTTCTAGAGAAATGTCATAAGTGTTGATGAAACTTACTCTCACCTCTAAGAGAGAAAACTTACAAAAGCTTCATGTTCAGGCCTGTCATCCGTTTATGTGTCCTCACTTGTGAGAGTTACTTTCAGTAAGACCTCCTCCAGCCATGACAAGATGTGCTTTACCTCAACTGTAAAGCAGTTATTCTTTAGATATTAATTCCTAAAGCAGGCAAAGAATGTCTCTTATAAAGATAAATGGCCTTAAAGACTTGTGACTTCTGTAGAGTTATCAGTGACTTTCCACACCTCTGAGGTCTGGAGTACTTCATGCTTTTCCTCAACTCTTTCTTATTAATCTATATTTCACAATGGACCAGATGCTTAGTATTTGTCCCATAGTCCAGTTTTTCCCACAGTGGTCCTTTGTCACCATTAGTTATTCTATGTCTAGTTTTAGAATGAAATATGTTCACTTGTGTCTATGTTAATGCTAATGAGAGCAAATGGCAAGTTGATTTTTTAAAAATGTAGCATTTCCAATGAGTTTATTATTGCAGAGTGTAAGAAAACTGATGATTGTTTACTGAGTATCATTGTCTATAGTAAGTCACACTGCTTCTAATACCATTCTCAAGGAGTTCTAGCAAGGTATGTAGGTGTCTGGTCACTGTGAAGAGAAAAATCAACCCAAACTGTTAAGTGTTACAATGTACGAATGTGACTTGTTGATGCAACACTGGGAAGAAGCAATTAAACCTGAGCAATGAAGCTGGCTGTAAGATTTTACAAGACAAGAACTTGTTCATCATTTGTGCACACTCTCCAGCCTGGCCATAGTGCCTACGGGCAGGGGCTGAGCAAAACTCGTGATGGGATTAATTGATTACTTTCAGTGAAAAGTAGAAAGCCACAAAACTATAATTAATCACCTACAACAGGCATAGTTTTCCTTAGTTGTATTTCAAATCTTTCTACTTTAGAGTTGATTTCTTTAAATTAAAAAACCACAAGGTGATGTAAATGTTTTAGGTTACATAGATCATTTTTGCAATGTGTGCGTGTCAGCTACAGGCGTGTCTGTCACTCAAATAGCATTCATTGTACCCATTAGGTAGGTTTTTTCTCTTTCTCTCCTTCTTCTTTCTTTTCTCATTCCTTCCTCCTCCCCCTTGACTGAAGTCAGTGGACTGACTTTTCTGCTCAATTCTTTCTACAGGAATTTTCAGATTTATTCATTTTACATCATCCCATACAATTATTTCAATTTTCTATTACCAGATGTTATTGTCTAAATACACATGTATCATCTTGAAAGTCACATTGCTTACAAATTCTGTTAAAACACATGTGTAAAAAGTTTTTGTAACTTTTTTTACATTTAACTAAGCTTGTTGAATTCAACATAAACACATATGACATACAGGTTTGGTTATACAAAACAGCCCCTTTATTATTATGAATTTTCTCATCTCAGGGGTCCAAGCTTCTGTCTTTACAGCCGACCTTGACACCAAACAAAGATTCAGCAATGATCATAGTTTAAAAAGTAAACGAGTCCCCATTTGAAAAGTTAACAAAGTATATCCATTTTAGGATATGCAAGAAAAATGTCTTTGAGTGGACTAGCAAAGGACTCAGAAAACATTATTAGTCGTAAGCCAAAGTATTTTTCAGAAATACAACTGCCCATGTCATTCTTATTTATGAATGACTTTAATCTCTGTGAAACCCAGGCCTACATACGCACAAGTCTAAGATAGAAGAATTAAACCAAGTTCTTTTATAAATTGAATCGTTGTCAGGGATAGTGCCATCTACCTGTCAAAATCATCTATTTTATAATTCGTATGTAGTGTAAAGGACATAGAATGTATGCTCATAAAATTTTTTGCATTAATAAATTATTTTACTAAGCCTTTGATTTTATCTAAACATTGTAGAATACTTTTCTTAGTAATGACTTATTAAAAATTCCCTCAAAGTCTCTTATGAAGGAATTTAATAAATCACCACTTTCATGCCCTTCTTTTAAAGTTAATTATGTTAGATTTTGTATTTATTGATCAAATTGGATAACAGTATATAGAAAGAATCTGGAAAAAATAGAGAATTTTTATTGTACTTCCCTAAAGTACAATTATCATAAAACATTTTACATTTATTTCCCTACCTGTCTAATAGATAACTATTCTAGTTGGTATTTCTCTTAGGAAACCTTATCCATGTGTATACAAAATTAAATGTTCTAGGAAATGGTAATGTAATAAGCCTAATATCTTTATTCGTATGTTAGGTATTTTCTAGGAAGCAATGTATATGTAAAAAATGTTTACACACTCACATTCACACATGCACACACAAAAAAGAGAGAAAGAGATAATAATTTTTATTATTATAAAGGTTCAGACACTATTTCAATATGTGTTGTTCCACTTAACTGCCCTTCAGCATTATCAGCTCAGTATTGCGGTACCCACTTTAAAGAAAAGAAAACAGAGACTTAAGATTAATTGTTAATGTAAAACCACATAAGTAGATCAAAATGAAGAGTCAAACTGGCCTGACTTCAATGTTTGTTGTTAATTTTCCTCTTTTAGAATATAATTTTCCCCACTATACTTTATTGAATGGAAAATCCATGCAGTGTATAATACAATCTTTTCCTGTTTTCCAAAAATGTTTTTCATCGGTATTTAACAGCCATATACACATTGAATCATACAATCCAGTATAAAAATACATCGTGTTTTATAATAGACAGATAAAGTAACTTGTTCAGTAAGGTGAGCTTTGTAGACAGATCTTGACTCCATCACTTATCAGCTACATGAATATTTAAGAGCATGAACTCTGGAATCTGACTTACTAGTCAAATTATACAACTTCTCTCTGGCTCAGTTTTCTTTGTTTTTTTTTTATAGCAAAGACATGCCGTAAGGTAAAAACTTTCTCACAGGAGTGCTGTGTAGGAGATAATGATTAATGCATACAAAGCACAAAAAACAGTACCTGATAAATAACATTTATTCAATAAAGGTGATCAAACTACTGATTTAATTCAGCTTGAGTTTGAAGGCCTGAAAATCAGAGAAGTTTTTTATTAGTGGACAGAAAGTTGCTTCATCTAGCTTAGACTCAGTTTCTTCTTATAATTTTCTACATTTTCCTGAATAAATTTATCACTCTTTGGCTGTATTTGGTGTATGTGTTCTCTACAATACTATAAATGCTGTGAGGTTAAAAAACATGTTTTGAAAGCAATTATTGTGTATTACGTAGTTCATGCTTTTTGAAAAAAAGGTAGAGGAAAGAAGGAAAAGTCAAAATAATCGGAGATTATAACAATTTTTAAGGTGAGGGGGTGTTTCTATAAAACATATCAAATACACTGACAATTTATTAAATGAACATACTTTATTCACTTATAATCTGTCTGCTTTTATTTTATTAAATAGAAGAATTCATCTGGAAATGTTCAGAATAAATTGGACCAGAGAGAAGAAATTTAGCTTCCTGAGGTTGACCAGTTGTCCCATGCTGCTTATCTTCTTGATTTTATCTTTAGTAATTTGTGTTCTCATTTTGATGAAAAACTTGGACCTAAGTCTGCATGTCACACACTCACACTATCTCCTCACAAATCTGCCAATACCACATATTCTAGATAACTTTTTATTTGAAAGGATAATTTCCACTACCAGTTTATTTGAACAACCTCACACAGTCACATCCCTGTTAAGGCAATGTTTGGTCCTTGTCGCCATCTGTGACAGTCATGCCTATGTGGTCATTTATGTTCTATGTAATCACAATTTTGGGTCCAAGGTGCTTCATGTCTATATTGCTGCCATTGACTATGTATGTGGCTGTATGCCAACTTATTTAAGATCCTGATGGTTTTCTCCGAGAGTGGACAACATGGAACATCATGGTGTCTTGCCACCTTGTGGCTGCTCACATCAGGTAAATGGAATTTTTACCTGACCATGTTCAATCTTCAGAATGTGCTTGGACATATCTGGGAATTCCACGTTTTCATTTTACCAACAAATTTGGAATCTTTCTACTTTTTGTAAGCCAACCTCTCTGTTTTTTAATCCTACCTTATAAATATGGCTAGGTAATGTCAACTCCTTAAAGAAATCAATAGCAAAAGTAAAATAGTAACTGTCCTATTTGGCTCAGAATAAACTTCTTTAAATTACCTACAGAGTATGGCTTCTTTTCCATAGACACGATGAAGGCAGAATTACTTAGTTCAACTAAAATAATTTGCTTGATTCGCCCTCTAGTTAAATGTTGTAATAAATTTATCAGGCATTGGTTCCAAGTATCTGGAAAACAGACTTTTTTAATTTTAATCATCAAATGAGATGAATTAACATCAAGGAAGTCATGCATATTAGTGACTAAAGATAGGAGGTTCATAGTGAGGTTTTCATTTTTCCTCATCCATTTCACTCACAAGCATTTTAAATGTGGGAAAGTCGATTACTTTCTCCATGGCCCATCTCTTTCAAGATAAAGGTGATATATAATCTCATCTCAGATTTTCAATATGTCCAATAAAATTATATGTAAAAACTACTCAGTGTGTTGTTTATAAACATTAGCTACTTTATTAATCAGATATATTACAAATATCTAATCAATGAGAAATTCAACAACTGTACAAAGTACATAATGGCTCAGGAAAATAAAAAATAAAGCACTGTAAATATCATCTCAATCATTTTCTCTTGGACTTTTCTAAAAAAGAAAGCAATACAAAGCCCCTCTACCCCCCAAAAAAACCAACCAAACAAACAACAACAAAAAATCATTTTCTGTAATGACACTGTGTGGTAGGATATGCTATTGCTTCATTAGAGCCAAATGAAATATGTGAGTGACTCACTCTGTTTTGCAAGTAGCCTTTTCTGGTGAGCAATGGAGAGAGTAAGGTAGAAAGATGCCCCATAGTAGGCAGTAGATAAGGTGCCAAGAGAAATAAAGGATGTGACTCAGAAGAGATTCCAAACCATTTCTAACTCCCATGTTAAAACCCTGAGCTTTCTTTAGGGAACTTTAATTAGCAGCGATGATTGCTTCATTACGATTTTTCTAATGCATTAGAGAAAAGGAATTGACTTTATAAAAATACAAGCAAATTTTCTGTATTATTCTCAGAGGCCCATTGGTTTTCTTACTTCTTTATAGATAGAGCTGTCTATTTTGTGTTGTTATGAACTAAGCAAAGTATTATTATTTCTACTCAGAATCCATATGCTTATTTGCTAGAAAAGAGTGCAAGGTTAGAGAGAGTTGAATGATTTTATAGAAAGGAGTGTGATTGGTTGTCTGTGTAATGCCAATGTCTCAAGTCTGAGAATTTGTATTTGTTCTAAAGATTAAACAAAGGAAAGGAAGAAATTAAATTTATTGTGTTAGCTTTACGTGTCTCACACATGTTGTCAAATTTTTACACACGTTACCAATTTTAATCCTTAAGAAATATCCCTTCGACAATATTTTAAGGTGAGAATAAATTTAATGTTTAAATTTTAGTTTTTGTTCTTTTTTGCTGTAAGTATCTTTATTCTGCTTTTCAGGGGGTTGCAATACTACATGTGTCTGTGTATTAATGTATTGATGAACATTTTGGATTTTTAGATGGCATGGAAGAGATGAACATGAGGGTTAAGGCAATTGTGAAAGGTTTCAAGAGGCTAACATCAGGATTATTTTAGCACTATCATTATGCTTTTTAAGTTGCACTATAGACCTTGTATAAAACTAGAGAGGTTAATTACATTCTAGTTAATAATGATAACTTCCTACCATCTTATATAGCAGTCAGGCTTACAGCAATCTTAAGCACTGATCTTAGAGAATTTGTGTTAGTTAGATAATGGGTTCAATTCCTGTGAAAAACAGTACAAAATAACAGTCATTTAAACAAATTCCACATTCATTTGACATTTATATAAAATTGTGAGCTGGATGTTCAGTTTAGCTCCACCAAAAATTCAGGAGCTTCAACTTATTGCTCTCATCCATGTGAACCAGTTTTCATTTCCTTTAGAAAGAAGTCATGCGAAGAAACTTCACCTCAGTGACTGAGTTCATTCTCTTGGGATTGACCGATCGCCTGGAATTACAGGTTTTCTTCTTCGTGCTCTTTCTGGCAGTTTACGTGGTCACAGTGGCAGGGAACCTGGGCATGATTGTACTGGTCCAGGTCAATGCCCGGCTCCACACCCCCATGTACTTTTTCCTGAGCCACTTGTCCTTTGTGGATCTCTGCTTCTCCTCCAATGTGACTCCAAAGATGCTGGAGATTTTCCTGTCTGAGAAGAAAACCATCTCCTACCCTGCTTGCCTGGTGCAGTGTTATCTTTTCATTGCCTTGGTCCATGTGGAGATGTATATCCTGGCTGTGATGGCCTTTGATCGGTACATGGCCATCTGCAACCCTCTGCTGTATGGCAGCAAAATGTCCAGGACTGTGTGCACAGCCCTCGTCTCCGTGCCTTATGTGTATGGAGCCCTCACTGGCCTGATGGAGACTATGTGGACCTACAACCTGTCCTTCTGTGGCCACAATGAAATTAACCACTTCTACTGTGCTGACCCTCCACTGATTAAGCTGGCCTGTTCTGACACTCACCACAAAGAAACATCAATGTTTGTTGTGGCTGGATGCAATCTTTCGCTTTCTCTTTGCATCATACTTATTTCCTACCTTTATATATTTTCTGCTATCTTGAGAATCCGCTCCACAGACAGCAGACATAAAGCTTTCTCTACCTGTGGCTCCCACCTGACAGCTGTCACTATATTCTATGTAACTCTGTTTTTCATGTATGTCAGACGTCCATCAAGGGAATCTGTGGAACAGGGAAAAATGGTTGCTATATTTTATACGACAGTGATCCCCATGTTGAACCCCATGATTTATAGCCTTAGAAATAAAGATGTGAAGGAAGCATTAATCAAAGAGCTGTCAAGGAAGAAATAATTTTCTTAAAGAAATCACTGTTATTTTGGTATTTTTTAAAGATATATTTCTTAAGCTTAAGGACAGAATTGTTGATGAAGTGAGAAATATGGTATACAAATGAAGAATATTGTAGCTATTAAAACTTTATTTTTCAAAATCCAAACACATAAAATTTTGATGAAAAAGATTTAGTGTTGTAGTTTTCATTGATTTTGTTTACCATCTATTTTAAGTTCTTTGTTTTGTTTTGCTTTGTGTTGTTTTGTTTGTGCAAAGGATGACTTAATTCCTCTACTCTTTGGGTTTAGGTGGGAGCACATGGCTATTTATTGAAAATTAGATTAGAATTCAGATAAGTCACTTTGTGGTCAGCATTGAATTGTCTGTTAGAGCACTTTCCAATGAGTCCTTTTCTTTATCCTTTGATGACCAGCAAGAACTAAGATGATGGCTACTCAGTGAGGAGACATCAACAGAGAGACCTCAGGCAACTCACAATGGTAATGCAGAATGGCTGCTACGTACACTTTGTTTTGATAAGCTTCTTATCAAATACATAGAGTTTGCTTATCAAATACATAGAGTTTGCTTCTTTCTACAGCACAAAATAGCCTCTTCTGATTTCTATTTCTTTAGTATTAACTAAAGAAATTCAGTTTGAATTATGTAAAATAGAAAGTGAACCTCACAACCATTGATGAAATCACATTTGAGATTTTATTTTGTGTTCTTCTAGTCTTTTTTCTATGTTTTTACATGCACACACGGTTAGCTAAAATTACTTATAATTATTACACACACACATATATATACATATACACACAATGGTATTCATAAGAGATAATGTATTGTTTTTCTTTCACCAATCCCTTCACCTGTAGTCTACAACCAACACTTCTTTTTCTTCATTTTCACAATGGAGCCATCTTTGAATTTTTGGTTTAATCAATAATTATAGTTAAAATTGCTATACTATAATATTAGTAATACCTTGAGAATTCTCTAACTAATACTATGAACATCACTAATGTTAATATTAATTATTCACACTATGAGAAATACTCTGATTATGATTACTTGTTTTGGTTTTAATAATTGATTTTAATTATTTGGTTTTCATAGTTAATAGTTGTCTCTAGTTTTGCTTTTCTTTTTCCACAGTAGCTACTTTTCCTCTGACTTCCCATTAAAGTATAAAGCTGTTCTTATAGGGTCAAACAAAATAAGTGATCTATAATTTCCACATTTGTTTCTCAGAATTCCTTTGTCCTCCAATGGATTCTTCACTAATTGGAGAAATGATATAATTTAGTGATAATAATCTTATTATTGGTTTAAAACATTTTGTTCATCCAACTATATCAGTTATAGTAAAATATGTTATAAACATGACACAATAAGACACAAAATGGAAAAAAAGTCCTTTATTATATTAAGGGAAGTGTACTCAGATAGATACCTAAACAAACAGACAAGGAAACATTTCAGGCACTAGTTAGTGGGATGAAGATAAAGCTGCAAAAGTTACTAAGAATGACTTGGCAGTTGCAGCAGAGAGGGTTGTGCTAATGGGTTAATTTCAATGAATAGGATAGGGCTCCAGAGGAGGTGGCATTTGAGTTGAAGCCTAAATCATGAGAAGAAGACAAACATCAGAAGATCTCTGGCATCTGTAACCAAGACAATCAATAGCAAGTACAAAGTTTCAGGAACAAAGCCTACATGTTGGACCTGCAGAAAGAAAGGCTATGTAGCTGGAGCTTAACAATGTGGAAAAATAATAGGGGACCATGTCACTGGATGGTGCTGTAGATTGCCCATCATTGCCAAGACCAGCAGATTGCGGTGCTTTGCTTACATGTCTGTATTTCAGTTATTGTTGTCTAATATGTGATCAATATTCCCTCAGGTTAGATAAACTATGAGATTGAATAATTTAATTGAGTTTTAAAATTATTATTATTTTTATTAAGTGAAAAGAATACTATAGAACAATTAATGGGTTTTTCTACTATCAATTCCATACTCACCTAGATATTTTTGTTTACCATCCGTTAAGACTTAACTGCAGGATTTTCTTCTCCTGCAAGGTTTCTCTAATACATTGTAGATACCATGTTGTGGTTCACCCACAGATTTACAGTTCTATCATTGTTTTTAAACATGATAAAACAATTATTCACATATACCTCAGTTCTTTCCACTAATGTAGAGAATTCTCAAAGAAAGTGGCCATGTCTTTTCTTTGTTTTTAATTTTTGTTGTTTTTATTTTTTTTCACATTGGAAATGTTTTATTTTTTTATTATATCACAACTGTATACATCAATGCATTTATATGGTACAATGTGCTCATTTAATATACAATTTGGAATGCTTACATAAAACTTTCAGCCCAGGATCCTGTATTCAGCTAAACTGAGTTTCATTTGGGATGAAGAAGTCAAACAGTTTAATGATATACACATGCTGAAAAATTTGGCCATAACTAAACCAGCTCTCCAAGAAATTCTCAGACCCATCCTCTGGAATGACCAGCACAATACTTCACCACTAATGTTTTTAATTTTTAATCTACTTACTATAGTCTCACAAAGGTATGATGTTCAACTCATGTTTCTGAATGAGTAATAATTTGCTATCCCTTCCTCCTTCTGCCTTTGCCTGTATTTATGTACAATTGCAGATTTTTCTCCACGATACTCCCTTCTCCCATTCTATCATGCATTCTAGGCAGGAGAACAGATGATCACTTTGGGTTAGTAAAATAATATTCATGCTCTTTATCATAAATGACCCATTGCAAGTCCCTTGAACACTGAGTAAGAATCAGAGAATTTAGAGGATATAATTTTATTGGCACCTGATAGGAAGGATCACACTGTATGTTGTTTACCATTGGATAGAGACAGGCAAAAGTCAATGCTGATTCATACATATAAATGGATTTAAGGGAATGAATTTCAAGCAAAATGTCTCTGTAGCAATGCATCTTCCTTGAGACTGATTTATAATTATCACAGTATTTGAGAAACATCTGATCACTTTTATCACTCTCACAAATACCATTTTATTTAATTTTTATAACAACTTTATAATTGAAAAATCATCCAATGTGTAAATAACAATAATGATGATGATAATAACTTGACAGAAACAAATGAGACAGCACAGGACAAAAGAAAGACTGAGATATGATTCGAGGTGTTAAGAAGCAGAATTGTTGCTCAGAATGGAAAGAGGTTTGGTGGGAATCAAGAATCACTGAGATCAAAAACAAAATCCAATATAGTGAAGAAAGTACATGCTTGTGTGATGCATTCCATGGTGAACCATCCCGAATTCATGCCACCCAACAAGCTGCCTCTGTACTTCTCATTACCAACTAACAAAATAGTCTCCTCACACTGAGACAGAAGGGTACAGTGAGAAAGGGTTGGTCTCCTAGTTATCTGAAACTGAGTTTGAGTGCCAGTTTTTCTTTCTTTCTTTCTTTCTTTTTTGTTAGCTAGGTAAACTTAGAGAAGTTGCTTCTTAGTATCAGTGAATTCAACTGCAAAATAACACTATGAAACCCATTCTATGGGGTTATTGTGAATATCAAATATTACTCTTTTTTTGTTTGTTTTAGACAGAGCCTCAAGCTGTCACCCTGGGTAGAGTGCTATGACATCACAGCTCACAGCAACCTCCAGCTTCTGGGCTCAAGCGATTCTTCTGCCTCAGCCTCCAAATTATCTGGGACTACAGGCACCCACCACAATGGCCCCCTATTTTTTGGTTGCAGCTGTCATTGTTGTTTGGTGGGCCCGGGCTGGATTCGAACCTGCCAGCTCAGGTATATGTGGCTGGCATCTTAGCCACTGAGCCACAGGTGCTGAACCTTAAATATTACTGGTAATGTACATATTCCTTCATACATTTTGAGGCACGTATGCTCTGAGCTCAATTTTGGACTTAATTTTAGGAACGTTTTTTAGATAGGGAAGCATGTCAGAAACAGTATTAAATATGAAAGTCATTAATTTATTCAGCATATCCTTAATGACTATTGTCTTATGCCAGGTGCTGTTTTTGTCCTTGATAGTTATCAGTGTCTCTTATCTGTGATATTCTCTTTGTTTTGCTATTTTTTTCTGAAAATCAATTACTTGTACTGAGTATAATCTGTTTATAAAGCACACCAGCAACATGCAAACCCCTTTAGAGGAAGGACAATGCCAATTAAACAGCACTGAACTTTGAATTTAGGAAATATTCTTGTGTGAACTTGTTGAAGGATAATTAATGTAGGAACCATGGTAGTATTTCTTGAAATGGTGAGGACCATTGCTTTAATTCAGTTTTATGAAAAGTTACTTGTCCCCAGGGTATTCTAGATTGATCTTGGGTATCATCAAAAGTACCACCCTAGTATTCATAATAAACAATTACACTGCCCTTCACGTGTATAAAATTTGGGCTTTTTTTCTAATATCTTGATTCTAGATAGTATGGTACCATTAATTAGCTTCACTCCCTCAGAGGATTTTCTCCACTGGGATTCCACTTCTAATTGCTTCTCTTTGGGAATCCTCCTGACATAAATTCTGATGTCAATATTGTGAGTATAAATCACTCAGCACAGGCCAGAATTTGACCTTTGAGGTCATCAAGGAGACATCTGTATTTTCACAGGTAGGAGAGGAAATGTGTTTGTGTGTTAGTTTTTAATATCTAGCGATTTATATATTCTCTTCATTAAATTGTATACATTTTAAATAGTATGTATTAAAATAGGTAATTTGAGGGACATTTGCACAGACAATGCATTTGCCATGAAAGAAATCTGAAGGGTGATTACTTAGCCCTATCTTTCAATTTTAAGATATTTCGGTATAATTCTTATTATGGATGTTCCAACAGTTGTGTTTACTATGATCAGTTTCAAATAATAATTGTGTATTTACCATTTGCTAATGTCTTAACGTCTACTTTTACCAATCTCCACAAGAAAAAGACAAATTGAAAATCATTCAGGTCTAGGTAACTTAATCATTTAAATATTTTTCTGACCTATAACAAGAAAAGTGAAGCTCAAATACCTTTTTCTTATGATTCTTAAACATATGAGAAAATCATCCCTGAACTTCACTGTGTGGAGAAAAGGAACCTAGGTGAACAGATCTTAAGTCCTTCTTTTTTATTATATAAGATTCTGGATTATTTCCCACTGCCTTATTTCTGTCTAGAATCTGGTTTTTCCCAAGCAATACTTGTGCTCGAGGGAAATTTTTGATTTGTTTTCAAGAATATTATTTGATTTCATTTTTTCGATCAAGATTCTTGAAATATGAATCCGTCTACTTACAATCAAATAACTCAGTTAGGCCAAGAATCTGAACAGTAAGATGATGTGGAGAATTCTGTTTCGGTAGGCTGCCTATGCAGACTCAGAATCATTCTTGGTTCATCATCAAGTTTACAGCCTGCATCTGAACACTTTGCTATTGGTGTTTCTGGCCTCTGGGCAGCAGTATGACAAACTACCCATGGGCTCTGTATTTGTATCTTAGTTGCTTCTGCTTGCCATTGTCTCACAATTCTGGAATTCAAATATGGCTAGCGAGAATAGCATCCACTAAAAAGGATGCGTGTCTAGATGACCAGTGGAGCCTGAGCAAGTTTGCAAAGCTCCTTAGAGACTCAGTCAGTTCTAAAACACAGACATTAGACTGGAGAAGTTGTTCATCACCTAAGAGTTCAAAGAGGACTTTGTCTTCCTTAATTGGCTTATTGCCAATTAAGTTACAACTCCTGGCACTATCCTAGATTCTTGGCCCAAATTTCTTCCTACTCTTTACAGTTAAGGCACTGAGACCTAGGCCGACTTTTCTTCCTCCTCCATCTCTTATCCTTGTTACAATGCCTGTCCCTATCTGTATCTCCAAAAAATCCCTAAAACCAGGAGTTCTTTTATTTTCATTTGGTTCCTCCAGTACCCAACAGCTTCAATCATTGTAGCAGGATAGGAAGATAATAGTATTAAATAAATTGAATCTTAAAACTTTAGGCAACAGTTACCCTAAGCAGTTACCTAAGCAGGCAATTCAACTGAAGGAAGAGATTGACTTTCCTGGGAAAGCAGAGTATTATGGAAGAAAATTGCCACACTGAGACCTATAATCCTTGTTCTGTACTTGAACTGTGAGTTGGGGCCAAAACCATAAATTTTATGAGCTTGGTTACTCACATAACTCAAGCTATTCCTTCTATTTTGTCCATGGCCCTAATTCTGGCATCCATTGTTTTGTTGGAACTTGAATGATAGCCAATAATTACTTGTTATATGTATGTGTACATAAATAAATGAATGGCTCACAAGATTTTACAAAGGGACTTAATACGTTTTCTGAACTATAAAATTCAATGTTAATAAAAGCTGAACAATTATTGAAAGACCCCATACTATTATATTTAATAGCTAATACATCTCCAGTAGACTTAGGGTGGGTAAACAATTAAGTATTGATTTCACCTTGATTTACTGAGCCTGCTCAGAGGGGATAAGTTTTGTGTAGCCTCTGACGAGTCCTCTGATAGTGACATTTTCTAATGTTAGCGTTAACCCATGGCAGGGGAAATATTTTGATATAAGTTTTATTTTAGGCAATTATTAGTATACTGAGATTGTTTGCAAATTAAAATTTAAAGACATACTAACACATGCAATATTTTACCTTATTTTGTTGTAATATACATCCAAAAAAGTTTATAATAAATTCAGTAAAAGTGCCCATATTTATGAATTATAAGCTACATAAACTATAAGAGCACAAATTAAACCACCACCTAAGGTCAAAAAAATGTTTCAGCATCTGCTTTGAAGTAAAGATACAATTTAATAATTTTCCATTTAAGTGATCAATTAAGTCAAGAGCAAATATTTCTTTCTTTATTTATTTATGACAGTCTCAAGCTCTCACCCTCGCATTAGCTCACTAATGGCATTAGCTCACAGCAGTCTCAAACTCTTGGGCTGAAACAATTCTCTCTCCTCAGCTTCCCACATAGCTGGGACTACAGGCATACATAACAACACCTGGGTATTTTTTGGTTGTAGTTGTCACTGTTGTTTGGCAGGAGTGGGCTGGACTCGAACCCGCCAACTCTATTGCATGTGGCTGGTGCCCTAGCTGCTGAGCTACAGGTGCCAAGCCAACAGCAAATATTTAAATAGTCTCTCTTTTCAACTCTGATCTGAAATGCTTTATTTTTCATATATCTAGGTATAGAGCTATTTTTGGAATTTCTATTCTGGAATATAGGTTACAGAATTTTTTTTCCAATTGCATATCAATAACTGACTGTTATGAATATAAAAATTTTATAATAAGTCTTGATATATAATAGGTAATTCTCTGTTTATTGTTTGGAAGATACTTTCTAGACCTTTACTTTTTATGTAAATTTAGAATCCCTTCACTTGTAAACAATTAGGTTAGAATATTGATGGGAATTTGACTCGATGCATCATTTTGAAGAGATTTATCTTTTCCTGTTCCCAATGAACAAAACATCTCTCTTGATTTTTAACACACACACACACACACACACACAGATGTTGAGCAGACCTAAATTTATGTGGAAATGGCATCAAAGCAGATCAGACCATTGAGTTTTCTGAGTATATGGTATTAACAGGGAATAAGTTTAGTTATTATTGCAGTGGCTCATGCCTATAATCCCAACACTTTGAGAGGCCAAGGCAGAAAGATTGCCTGAGGTCAGGAGGTCAGGAGCAGCCTGGGAAACATAGTAAAATCCTGTCTCTATAAAAGATAAGAAAATAGCTTTGTAGGGTGGTGTGCACCTATAGTCTCAGCTACTTGAGAGGCTGAGGTGGATCAGGAGGATCACTTAAACTCAATGGTTGAAGGCTGCAGTCAGCTATGATGATGCCTGGCTGAGAGAGTAAGACTCTGTCCCTCTAAGAAATAAATTTTTCACCATTTTAGAGTGATTGAGTTAATTCCCTTAAAATTCACTGATATAAGGCTCTTTATACAGCAATATCAAAGGGAATCTAAATCTAACTGAGGACTAAATGGTGATTCTGTGTAGCAGAATAAATAATAAATAATAGAAAAATAGCAAGGAATTGAAATGTATTACCCAATTAAAATATATGCTAAGATACCAAAAACCAATGAATATACTATCACACTTGAATTGAGATGTGAATCCATGAATAAGTATAAATATGCTTGTTCAATCCAAAAGGCAGATTGACTAAATTGTGGTATGGAAATGGAAAGAAATGTTTTTAATAACATAACATGAATGTTAGAGAGTCAAATAAAAGGGGTTGTTTAGATAGGTATTCCACAATTAACCTATAAACCTATAAAGCAAAGAAACAGCATACACATGCCCACCACCCAGAACAACTTAAATACATAGAAATTCTTGTCAGATTCAACAGTAAGAACTGATAATAAGAGTTATATTATTATCTTGGTGAGATAAGTTATATTATTATCTTGGTGAGATATATCATATATTAACAGATCACTGAATGGAAAAATAGGAGACGAGGGTCTCAATGGGAAAAGTCATTTTGCCTCCGTCGGATTCCAATTCTCAGACTTCAGATGAAGAACTTTGCTTGGGTTATCCTTAAACTTATTTCCAAATTTCCATGTATCTTCATGTGTTTATGAAACCACAAAGGTAGACCTTCTAAGTATTTTAATGTCTATTGTTATTCTTTGACATATATTATCTAGAGTTTTAAAATAAATTTCCCCAATTGTAATGATAATCCAATTTATAACTTAGTTTTAAACCTCCAACTTGTTTGCACAATATGATTATAAATTCAAACTGCATGTGAATGATTTGATGAAGACCATTTAGGCTTGCTTTATGGTATATCTATTCCTATCCAATCACAAAAACTCCACTGACATACTAAAACGAAAACCTTTTAAATGTTTTAAAACAAAGTATAATACTTAACTAGGTTTTAGTGATTAAAAGAAATCTTTTCCTATTTCTCCTTAGATAATCAAACCATTGCCTCACAAATGAGATAAAGAGATGCTCAGAAGAAACTACACTGAAGTGACGAATTCGTTCTCTTGGATCTAACCAGCCGCCCAGAGCTGCGAGTGGCTTTCTTTGTGCTGTTCCTTTGTGTCTACGTGGTCACTGTGGTAGGAAACCTGGGCATGATTGTTTTAATCAAAATCGATTCTCGACTTCACACTCCCATGTACTTTTTTCTCTCTAGTTTATCCGTTCTAGATCTGTGTTTCTCCACAAATGTCACTCCCAAAATGCTAGAAAATTTCTTATCGCAGAAGAAGACCATTTCGTATGCAGGCTGCTTGGTGCAGTGCTACATTGTCATCGCCGTGGTCCTCACAGAGCACTGCATGCTGGCGGTCATGGCGTATGACCGCTACATGGCCATCTGCAATCCGCTGCTCTACAGTAGCAAGATGTCCAAGAGCGTCTGTGTCCGCCTGGTCATTGTGCCTTATGTGTACGGCTTCCTCCTCAGTGTGATGGAGACCATGAGGACCTACAGTCTCTCCTTCTGTGGTGCTAATGAAATCAACCATTTCTATTGTGCAGACCCTCCTCTGATCAAACTGGCGTGCTCTGACACCTATGCCAAACAGCTGTCCATGTTCATAGTCGCCGGCTACAGCAACGCCCAGTCCCTCCTAATCATTCTCTCGTCCTACATGTTCATCCTTGCAGTGATCCTGAGAAGCCGCTCTGCAGAAGGGAGAAGAAAAGCTTTCTCTACGTGTGGCTCCCACCTGACTGTCGTCACCATCTTCTATGGAACCCTCCTCTGCATGTACCTGAGACGCCCCACGGAGGAGTCGGTGGAGCAGGGGAAGATGGTGGCCGTGTTTTACACCACTGTGATCCCCATGCTGAACCCCATGATCTATGGCCTCAGGAACAAGGATGTGAAAGAGGCCTTGAGGAAAGCAATAGGAAAGCAGAAACCAGGGAAATGAAAGCTCTGAACTAGTGTTGAAAAGTTCTATAAGTAGTAGGATGCAATCTTATCGGGTTAGGCACTCCGTTTTAGGCTACTTATGCACAACACTTTTCTAAATTTCTGCTGTGCTGCTGACTGAGTTCAAATTCCTGAAAAAAGTGGCGGGAAATGGGAAGAGTAGGAAGTACCATTCCCTCGCATTCCTGCTGTATGAGCTAGGGTCATTTCTTGGGGGCAAAAAGCAGTTTAAACAACACTGAACTTTTGCTTTGTTTTGTTTTCAAGTCAGAAAAGAAGTCTCCAGGCAGCAATCTTGACCTATAGGCCAGTTTTATTAGGCGTGGTCTCTAGACTCTCTGTAGCCTGTGTTACTTTGAGCATAACTTACATTCTTAAGGTCACTTCATGATCCAAAATGCCAGAAAGCCAGCCCACATGTGAAAATGTTATTCCAGTTCTCTAAATCTTTCATATAAAATGTCTGTTTTTATCTCGTATGTCAAAACGTAATTATATTCTCCTACTTCCCTATAAGACAGTCTGGGAAATGTTGATTCCAGGAAATTGTTATCAGGCTGAAAGATGAATGTTATATCTATAATTAAAGAGCAAACTATTCTGTTGATAAATAATGTGCAAAGTCACGTGGGAGGAAGACAGACGACGTAGCTCTGATGAGCTTTGATGGAATAAAACACGTTTTTATTCAAGTTAGTATACTCATGTACACACACACGTACACACAGGCTTAAATGTAAGTACAAGTCAATCCGTTCTCACTTTTTTACATCTACTTTGCTAATAACCTTCAATTTACTTTCCAGTCAAGACCTCCTGGAAACTTTTCCTAACTAGTGAAAATACTTCTAATGAATCTTTCTTTATGATACAGTAGCACCAATCACTTGGTGGGATTAAATAACTTAAAAACTACACATTATCAAGATTATCTGATCAAAAAACTTTACATAATAGTATAGTTAAGAACAAAAAGCTTGCCAATAAGGGCAGACAAAAGTTAACCGCTGTTTTGTTTGTGAGAGATGGTTTTGTCACACTACCTAACCATGGGATGATGTATATTTGTACAACCTGAAGCACTTTAGAAAATTCTGTGTCTATAATTATTATTTTAATAACCAATATTTTTATTTTTTTAAAAATACACATATCTTACCCTTCTTACTCACTTAATAGACATGTTGCTAACCCAATTCTATTGTTATTCAACAGTTGAAATCAATGACATAGTATTTCACAGGTAAGGGAAGATTTTAGATAACTAATAAAGTCTCCTCAAATACTAAGTAAAATCTCTTGTGTATTGTTTAGTCATATAAATTAAACATCTTTCCAGAGCTGAGTATTATAGCTAACTTTTTTTGTAATATCATAGAATGCTTTAATGGATGTATTTTCTAATGTAATCTGGCTGTTTTAGAAATCAAGGATTTATAGAAGAATCTTTTTCTTCATATAGGTCGAGGGCATATGTTATCTAATTTTAAAATTTTTCCTAGCTTTTTTCTTGTGTATTTATGGAATTTAAAAAAACCACAAGGCATTTGTTAATGTCTATCTCTCTAAAGTTACTTTACAAATTATGATGCTTAGGTTGATGTTGTTGATGTCAGCACGAGCATGGAGGCTTTCTCCAGTGTAAATACTTATTACTGCATTGTCACTTCCATGTTTGCCATTCCACTCTTACCATTTCACCCCCTGTCAGTACACATGGGATTCTAATATGCCCTCAACTAAATTTCAATACTCCTTAGACCTTTGAGGTTGTTTGAGAATGGTCAACGTCATGCTGTCAAATCAATGAACAGGCAGCATGCACTAAAATTTCTTACTTAGTTTCTCCATGGCCTGATACTACCTCTTAAAATATCTCAGCAGCAAAGGAAAGGTCACAACTATAATGTGTGTCAGAGGAGAAGACGTGTGTTCTTTATAGACTAAGTCATAGGAAGGTTTTTCACAAGTGAGAACCAATCTGGTGTAAAAAAAAAAATTGTAACCCATGGGTGGTGGCTTTGGCTCAAAGGAGTAGACTGCTGGCACCATATACTAGAGGTGGTAGGTTCAAACCCAGCACCAGTCAAAAACTGCAAAAAAAAAAAAAAAGAAAAAGAAAAAATATTCTAACCTAAGAATCAGGGAAGAGTTGGAACCAGGTTACTAGGTTTGAATGAATAGCACGTTACCCAGCCATCTAAAGATTGGGTCCAGACACAATCTAGGGATCACAGTCTGAGTTACTACATGACAAGAGAAGCAACTTCTGGCAAAGAGGATCAGAGTGGAATCCTAAGTACTGTCCAGTCTTACAGTGTTTCCTCTCATATCTAATCCTGCTTTCTGAAAGTTCAGGGAATGGGTAAGGCAGTAATTCACATGCAATGATTATCACCCTTTTGTTATATTAATATTAAAAAATAATTCAATTATTCAATAAATAATTCTGTGGACTGAAATAGTTTAGCCACTGCAGGTATAATTACTAATATGTTAACTGTTGTGTTTATGATAAAATGAATGTTATATGGTCTCCAGGGATTTGTGAGAATTTAATAAAACTTGTGGGCTGATAGATGGCCCAAATCATCTTTTTAAATAATGATCATTAACACTTGTGAGTCAATGTTAATTAATATTATATAATTGCTATGTCACTAAAAAAAATGAAACTTTTTCCTTGTAAAAGTTCATACACACTTCTGTGTTCTAATGTATGTGTGTGTGTTTTTCTCTTTGCCAAAAAATTCTTCAATTCTTCACAGTTGCCAATGGCCCATCCTACAATTTGACTTAATCTTATGCAATTCTGACATTATCTGTAGGTAGCATCAGATCACACAGGCTCAGGGCTCAGTCCTATAATATTCCACTGCCCCACCTCTCACTTCAGATACTGATAGCAAGTGTGGGTTCCTGATAAGCAGGCAATACTGGGGATTCTTCTAACTTCATCTTGGGTTTGATAGAATGGCCCACAGAACCTAGAAAACAAATTATTTTTCCAGACTACTGGTGTATTATAAAAGGATACAATTAAGGAACCACCAGATCAAAGATCGCTTTGCATAGGGCAATGAGTATGGAAAGCAGTGTGAAGTTTCCATGCTCTCTGCAGGCCCATCACCCATCCTTCTACCCCATCCATGTGCTTATCAATCCAGAAGTTCTCTGAACCCTATCCTTTTGGGTTCTGTGGAGGCTCCATATATAGGCTGATTGAATCAACTTTTGGCCACTGGTGATATGATCAACCTCCATTCCCTCCTCCTTCCTTAGTGGTTGGAGAGTGGAGCTAAAAGTTATGACCCTGTAATCATGCATGTGGTTGGTTCCTCTGGCAACCAAAGGAGTTACCCCATGTTTAGGGGATCTCCAAAAGTCATTTGATTGACATAAATGCAGATGTGGTTCAAAGTTATTAGTTAGAAGGGTTTTACCCTTATGGTTCTCCTCATTCAGGAAATTATAAATATTTTTCATTATACTACAGTACCACATTAGCACATTTCAAGGTAAAGGAAAGTCAGAAATTTAAAAATTGTGAAAGACATATTTCATAAGACTTCTAGAGAAATATCCTAATTTGAAGGAACAAGAGAGATAAAGGGAAAGCTAAAAGAGATCACTTATGTATGTTTGCCTGAGGAAAAGGGGAATCCCTGACTTTACCC
This sequence comes from Otolemur garnettii, assembly GCF_000181295.1. NCBI lineage: Eukaryota > Metazoa > Chordata > Mammalia > Primates > Galagidae > Otolemur > Otolemur garnettii. The sequence goes on along the minus strand of NW_003852642.1, from coordinate 1,478,510 downwards.
TGTTTCTCTAAACTGTAGTAGAAATTGGGGGGAGACATCAAAAATGTTCTATTAGGTTTGTAGAATTCAAGTAATAGAATGGCTTGTATTATTTTTCCTACTTAAATCTTGGAAGCAACAAGCAGGCAAAACAGTAATAATTGCAGTATGTGGTGCCTGGAGAGGTAGGGTCTGAGCTTCCAAAGATCCTCTGTGGTCCACTATGTTATGATCACTCCAAAACACTCCTTTCTTCTTGAAGGATGAAAAGAATTGGAAAAATTATTGGAAGGTCTCAGAGTTCTAAGTATGGAAAACTTAGTAGTAATCAGATAAGGATGTATTAAAAGAATAAAAGCTCCATGAGAGCTGGTATGACATATTTAAATTATTCCAGGTATGTAAAAAATATTAACAAATATTAATATCTATAGGTGATGACATCAAGCTTGAAAATCACATAGTACATGTAACAGTTGGGCTCAGATGCAGTCCCGTGGGAAGCAGGGAGAGAAATCATCTAATTAGCTTCTTCCACTTTACAAAATGGAACTCGATTAGAGAAATAAAGCTGCATGTCTTGTGACATAGAGGTCATGACCTGAAAATCATACCCATTGCATTTATAAACAATGTTATCTTTGTCAATAAAAATTCAAATAGTATTTCTTAAGTGTGTTTATTACTCTTCTATCTTCAGTGGTTATAAATGATAAAATGAAGAAAACAGCCTTAGAAATCATCTTTCACCAATTAAAAGGGATAAGGCATTTGTTTTTCTACAATGTTTAAAAGGAAAAAATAAACAAAGGTGGAAAGCTATCAATCTTAATCTAAGAATTAAGTTGGTTTCAGAGAATTACATTTCAGTGAAAAGAAGCCCATATAGTGTTATCAGTGCCACATGCTTAGGTGATGTATGCTCTTTTACTATTTCACTTCTTCTTAACATTCTTCTTCAAAAAGGGAAGGGATTTTCTTAACTAATGCAAATAAACATACCAGTGTTTGCCAACTGTGAAATATAGATCATCTGAATATATGTTGTGACTGCCCTATTCAATGATTATCATTACTAAGGAAACCAAGATCTTTTTTTCCTTTCCAAACAAAGGCAACATAGACCCTAGAATAGAGAGGAATCATTTTAAACAGGAAGAAAGAAGTTGTTCAAGCCCTTGTTTTTAAATGTTCTAATTGTGTTGAGAGATATTTTGCTCTTGAGATTCATTTCCCATTACACATGATGCAATATGTAACATTTAAATTGCTTCATGTTCTGATCTGTATTCTCCAGTGGGAATGTCCCAGACTGGGAAACCCAACCTTTATAAATCCTTTTGAATCATTCATTGGTGATGACAGATGGGATGTCTCCAAAACATTTTTTTTTCTTCATGCCCAGGTTGGTATATGCACAGGAGAAATATGTGTGTTTCTACAAAATTGAAGTATCAGTCCTTTAGGTTTTCCTTGTGATTCTGAGTAGGAAGAGAATGTTCTGTAGAGGGGTATTAGGAAGTGGGATCAGAGACTCTTTACTGCCACAGTAAAGGGCAGTTGTAGATGGTGCTTTGGGGTTTGATGCCCCTAGTGCAAGAACTGTAATTCATCTACTGGCAGAAATGCACACTACTTTACCTAAACAAACAACTGTAGTCCTTTCTATAAAGTGTCACTAAATGGTGACCAAATAATAGTGTCTCCATTTTTTTCTACTAAAGGCACTGTCTTGTTAGCACAAGTGTCATTATTAACTTCTCTGTCTCTCTGTTTCTATCTCTCTCTTTCATACGTGGGAACAGTCATTGAATTAAACTTTTATACGTGCTGGTATCTATGCAATACCAACAGTACGTTCCCAAGGTTAATCAGTGGCAAAGGAGCCTTCTTGTCCACAAGACATGAATAAATGATCCCACACTGCTTAGAAACCACTAGGTCCTTTCTTTATTCTTTCTCATTTGTCCTTTGTGATTGGAGCTTAACGTGGAGCCAGTCTGAGAGAACAAGTGAGTTTGGCATAGTATTATCTAGAATTCCCTGAACTGTTCTAAATAGCACTATGAAGATGTTTATAAATCCCTTGCAGTTTAAATAATGGGTTCCAACACTTCTGAAGGTACACAATCTTCTTGGTTTGCCCAGGACTATGGGGTTTCCCAGGATGAAAATTTGCATGTCTAAACCAGGAAATTTTTACCTAGGCTGAGTGATCATTATTCACTTTATATATATTCTACAACAACCGAGCTGGAGGTAAACTCAGATGGGTTTCAGAAGAGTTTCAACAGTCCGTATCTCATTTTGTTGCCTAGTCCAAATTTGTCATTGAATAATTACTAATATTTGAGGTTTTCTTAGAGTTGTTTTAAGTCTTTGTCATTGTACATTCAGAATTTGAGTGCTTGAAGATTGCTCTTTTCTTATATGTTCTTACCATGTTGACCATGAATGAAAAAGAGACAGTTGAAATGTTCTAATTAAATACAAGGTAGCCATAAAGTTCGTGCGCAATTTGAAATAGTGTGCAATTGAAAATGTTTTTTTCTTTATCACTGATAAAAATCTATATTTCTGTAAATGTTCCCTTTGAGACCCTGCATAGAATAGGCTGAGAACATCAGTAGATTTCTTGCCCAAGTATGTGAAATACAGCCAATTATATGAAGAGGGCAAAAAGAATGGTGCAGAATTCTCTGCAGAGGAAAGGGGATTTTTTTTTTTTTGTCAATGTTCTCATTTATTTCCTTCTAGTCTTTTTCATTATTTTTAATATACTCAGTTCTTATTGAATTCATTTCTGTGCTCTGCCTTGGTTAGAATCATACATACTTTGACTTGGCTTATAAATTCTAAACAAATAATTTTCAACAGCTGCGTGATATTCTATCATTTGAGCATACCATGATTAACTTGTCTCTAAATATAGCCTTTTTAGATTCCCAGTTTTTTGCTAAAACAACTAACAACTAACTTTATATTGTGGCCTATATATTTTTTTATTTCAGATTAATATGACGGTGTAAATGATTAGGTTATAATTGTGCTTGTTAGGTAAGGTCCCTGTTTCAGAAGTGTGCTTCCAGTTGTCCATGTACCCTTACTTTGTGCCCATTAAGTAGGAGTACATCAATCTTCCTCCCTCTTTCCCTCTCCCTTCTGCCTCCCTATCCAGCTTGAATTAAATTGTGTTTTTCTCTTGTGTGGACATGAATTAATTCCTTTACTGGCTTTATATTAGTATTGAGTACCTTGGACACTTGGTTTTCCATTCTTGTAATACTTTACTAGGAAGAATGTGTTTCAACTCCATCAAGGTACATAGAAAACATGTAAAGTCTCCATGTTTTCTTACAGCTGAATAGTATTCCATGGAATACATGTACTATAATTTATTAATCCATTCATGGGTTAATGGGCACTTGGGTTGTTTCCACATCTTGGTGATTGTAAATTGAGCCACAATTAAATCATCTAGTGCAAATGTTCTTATGATAAAATGTTTTTTTTTTTTGTTTTTTTTTTTTCCTCTCAGTAGATGCCTAGTAATGGGATTGCAGGATCAAGGAAGCAATCCCATTGGATTGCTGGAAGGTCTATTTTGTGTTCTTTGAGGATTCTCCATAATTCTTTCCTAAGAAGCTGTGTTAGTTTGCCATGCCATGGAAAGGGGATATGGTAATATAGATTGCCCTTTGTTTTCTCTCTTTACAAATTCACAGTGAAATAAAGTAACACTTCTCTCTGCTCTTGGAATTTTGGTAGAGGTCACTTACAATGTTTCTGTGTCAATTTGGCTTCAATCACTGCCAATGTTCTAAGAAAGAGAGGAAATAATTTCCTGTTTTTCCAATCTCTATTTTTTTTAAATCATGGGAATTCCAACAAAGAAATGAGTACTGGGGGTAGCAGATATGACAGGAAAACTAAGATAGAAAAATATACCAAGAAATAAGGAGAAAGAGCCGAAATCTGTATAATGAATAGAAAAAGGGATGTGTCTTATAGACAAGAAACGGTTCCTTAGAAATACTTATTGATGCACAAAAGGAGAACCAGTGGGTTTTCTGGGAAGCATTAGACAAATAAATAATAATAAAACAAAATAACAAAAATTTAAACCTGAATAGGAAACCAATGACATTTACCTAAAGTTATGAAATCACTGGTAAGGGTACATTCTGTTATATACATGAGCTAATATTAGTGAGTGTTTTAGTTTTGAGTGACACAATTTACAAATAAACAAAGTTACTTGCCAATAGAGAGTTCAATGGAAGGTTTATAACAAGAAGGGTTTGATGAAAATGTTATTATGAATGCATGCAGCTTGTAACAATGAGGAAAAGTACGGTAATACTAGCCAATGCTCTTTAGTATGCTAGATACTCTTTCACTCCTTTACCTTTATCATCTTGATTAAGCTTCACAAGAGCTCTATTTCTTTCAGAAGAAACAACCTTCCAGAGATGGGTAACACATTATTTCAAAGCAATCAAATCTTATTGTCCTGTATCATGAAATATTAGCCTTTGAAGAAAAATATTCTGTTTAAATCTTTATACAGGGCACAGAGCTAAATATATAATTTCTCTCTCTCTCTCTCTCTTTTTCTTTTCTTTTCTTTTTTTTTTTTGTAGTTTTTTTGCCAGGACTGGGTTCAAACACGCCACTACTGGTATATGGGGCTGGTGCCCTACTCCTTGAGCCACAGGCACCACCTTAATTTCTCTCTTTTTTACTGATACAATATAAATTTTTATTGCTTCAAAAATTTTTCTGAAAACATAAGATTTAAATAATATTATACATTCAATTGTTGCACTACTGTGGTTTAGTAATCTATTAGAGGTATTTTCCATTTAATATTTCATTCATCTTCTTTATAGCTCTTTGAGGTAGGTACAAAGTATTCACTGTTTAGGTGATAGAGAAGCTATTAATTGGGTTGTTCTTATACAAATATTGTGTGTGTATATGAGTGTGCATGCCTCTGTACACTCAATAGTTACTGTGAAAATGGCAGCAGTTCTTTCAAATTGAATACTACATATTACAACTATTTTTCTCCTTCTGAATAGGTAATACACTAAGATAAGGTACTCAAAAAACAAGCCCAGCAAATGTTAAAGACCAAAAGATTCTTTTTCTAAGTATTTTTACTGAATTCATTTCTATTTTATTAAAAGACTTTTTTTTAAATAACATGAACATTTGAGACTTATGTGAACTTTTTTCCTCCTCTTATCTCAAGTATTGTGCTTGTAGTAGCATAAGGAAAACATTCCCAGAATATGAGACAAGTAACACTCTTGACCATTAAGAGTTCAGAACCTTCTTTACACAGGTATATGATTTCCTTAGCCAGTACTGGACACACTAAAGGACTATAGTGAACTTTAATCATTTTACTATTCACAAAATGTTTCAACATAATGCTTATTGTAATAAGAAAATCACCCAAGTTGTTAATCTTTATTGTCTCTCAGCAATTCACCATCACCAGAGACCATCTATGATAGTTTTATGAAGAATTATCCATTGTGTCATCATTTGGATGAAGAATCAACAGAACATATGTATAACATTGCTACTTATAAGTTAGCTCAAATATTTAAACTGAAGTATTAGAATATACTAGAACCAGATAGCTTGTAAATTTATTTTGTGATCAAAACCCAAAATAACTCCCTCCCTATTGCACTAACAAATGTTTTTAGCTTTCTGGTATATTTTAGACATTTTATTAATTTAAGCATAAGTATTTACAATCGAGTAATATTGGCCTCACTCAGTATTTTATTACTCTATTTTACTCAAAGTTCTGAGGCAGAGAGAAAGGAAGACGCTGCCATAGAAGTTGTTAATCCTTCTAGGTCAAGGGAGAATGATGTCTAAAGAGGATGAGATGCTCAGTTCATTTTCACCAGATTTGTTTGAAACACAAAATTTAGCAAGGCTTCAATTCTTTTTTAGGTTGATTTTTTAACAAATTGATAATTGCTATATCCATGAAAAAATCATCTGTTTTTCATTTTGTTCTGATATGAGTAGTGGATATAACAATAAAGTACACATTTTTAGTAAGTCATTTTTAATAAAGTCATATGACAATAGAGTACACATTTTTATTAAGTCATTTTATAAAAAAGATATCAAATTTGCATGATTATTAAATTAGAGTACTATTTTCTGATTGTGAAGTAGTTCTTCCTTGACTGTGGCTTTGAATGAATTTATAATATGCCATAGACCATATAAACTCCACAAATCTAGCAAATAAATCAAACATAAACACATTCTAAAAGTTGAGGCCAATGAGAAGAGGTTTTTGTCTTTCTAGAAAATGGTAAGAACAAAAATTCTCCTACATGTTTCCAGGCAAGTAAAATCAGATACAATGAATTATGTGACTGTATTTCTGTATTTTTATAATATTTTACCACTTTCTGCATAAAATTCTCATGTATATGTATATGGGCATGGGAAAAATAAGTATTGATAAGAAAATATATATGAGAAAGAAGGAAGGAGGAATAAAATAAGAGCAAAGGCAATGAAATGGTTTAGGAAAATATAATATAAATGAAAAATGGCTATATTAAATGTGTATATTTACCAAGTTCTATTTATTTCATTAGATAAAATGCATCTATCTTTGGATGAGATTTAAGAAAATGCTCAATTTTACTGACGTGACAGAATTTATTCTTTTGGGACTAACTAGTCGCCCCGAATTACAGCTCCTTTTCTTTTTGGTTTTCTTGCTGGTCTACATCATCACCTTGATTGGGAACATTGGCATGATCATATTAATCAGGATCAGCCCCCAGCTCAACAGCCCCATGTATTTTTTCCTCAGTCACTTGTCTTTTGCAGATGTGTGGTTCTCCTCCAACGTCACCCCTAAAATGTTGGAAAATTTGCTTTCTGAGACCAAAACCATTTCCTATGCTGGGTGTATAGTACAGTGCTTTTTCTTTATTGCCTTTGTGCATGTAGAGGTCTTCATCCTTGCTGTGATGGCCTTTGATCGATACATGGCGATTGGCAACCCTTTACTTTATGGCAGCAGAATGTCCAGAACTGTCTGTATTCGACTGATCTCTTTCCCTTACATATATGGCTTTTTTATTAGTTTGATCTCCACACTGTGGACCCATGGTTTGTACTTCTGTGGGAACGTTGAGATCAACCATTTCTACTGTGCGGACCCAGCTCTCATCAAAATGGCCTGTGCGGGGACCTTCATTAAAGAATACACCATGCGTACACTGGCAGGTCTCAACTTCTCTTACTCGTTACTGGTTATTATCATCTCCTACATATTTATCCTCATCGCCATCCTACGAATGCGTTCAGCAGAGGGAAGAAAGAAAGCCTTCTCCACATGCGGGTCCCACTTGACAGCTGTCACCATATTTTATGGAACACTCTTCTTCATGTATCTTAGAAGCCCAACTGAGGAGTCCGTGGAGCAGGGGAAAATGGTGGCTGTTTTCTACACTACAGTCATTCCTATGTTGAACCCCATGATCTACAGTCTCAGGAACAAGGATGTGAAGGAGGCCATGAGCAAAGCAATTAGTAGAGCATTTGTAACTAAATAAAAATATAAAGCAGACAATGAGATCCATAGTTCATCAGAAGGGGTGGAGATTAACCATTTCTTTTTGATAATTTTGAGGAAATTTATTGTTTGTATTTTCAATGAATAGACAGAAATAAGATATAAGTGAAAAAGTACTAATGATGTTGAGGTAAGTGTGCTGTTGCTTGAAGTTTTTGCCCACTACAAATGACATTATCCACCACCTTTGCAATGTCACTAGTTCTTACCTGTGGAATGGAAGTACGATTTTTATATATTAAACTTCCAGACCTAGCTGTTTCAAAAACAGAGATACATCCCCACCTTTTCTGCAGTATTCCACAGCCAGAAAGTGAGGATCAAGTGACCTCTTATAAACTACACATTGTAGAAAGCAGAGGACCTGACAAGTTGAGACCCAGAATGATGGTGAGAAGAGAACCTCCTACCGTGATCTGAAATATCCCCTTGTAAATTTCATGAGGAAGAAATAAAATTCATAATACTGTATGCTTTCATCCTTTCTTGTTATTGGTGATTATCTTAGCTACCAATTTTTCCTTATGCTTATATATTCTGGCTCCATATTCTCAAGGACAAAAATTTTCATTTTGTTTTCATCAGCTCTATTGTTTTACATTATCAATATCTGCTTTCATGTTTGTGAACACCCCCCCCTTTTTTTTTTGAGAACAGAGTCTCATTTTGTCCCTGTCAGTAGAGTGCTGTAGCGTCATAGTTCACAGCAACCTCAAACTCGGGCTCAAGCAATTCTCTTGCTTCAGCCTCCCAAGTAGCTGGGACTATAGGTGCCCCCCATAACACCTGGCTGTTTCTGGAGACCGAGTCTCTCACTCTTACTCAGGCTGTTCTCCAAATTCTGAGCTCAAGGGATCCGCCTGCCTTGGCCTCCCACCTAGGATTCCAGAGGTGAGCCACCACACCCACAGGCTATGAATACCATTTCAACTGTCTTCAAGTTTATTTTTAGCTTAAAAAAAAAACCAAAACAATTTTGCTGTTAAATACTGAATTGATTTACATCCTTTCTTGTATCTGTGCCTATTTCTATGAATTTTCTGTCAGTCTCATCTGCACGCTGTGGACCTATGGTTTGTACCTCTGTGGGAACTTTTAAATCAACCACTTCTACTGTGCAGACCCCCCTCTCATCAAGATCGCCTGCGGGGGGGTGCACATCAAAGAGTACACGATGATAGTCATTGCAGGAATTAACTTCACCTATTCCCTCTCGGTGGTCCTGGTCTCCTACACACTCATCGTGGTGGCTGTCCTGCGCATGCGCTCCGCCGAGGGCCGGAGGAAGGCCTTCTCCACCTGCGGCTCCCACCTGACCGCTGTTTCCATGTTTTACCGGACCCTCATCTTCATGTATCTTAGGCGGCCCACCGAGGAGTCTGTGGCGCAGGGGAAAATGGTGGCCGTGTTTTACACCACAGTGATTCCCATGCTGAATCCCATGATCTATAGTCTGAGAAACAAGGACGTGAAAGAGGCTGTCAACAAAGCCATTGCCAAGGGGAACTTGGACCGGTAAAACTGCAATAGATATATTGGTGGTAATGTTTGTTTGTATTATAAATGACCAGGCATAAACTTCCTAACTCAAAATTCCTAGTTCTAAAGGTGATTCTTTAGAGGTTCTGCACTAAAAGTTCCAAAATAACAGAGTGATACTTCTTCATGAATGGACTCTAATTACTAAGCTTGCTTTCTCCTATAGATGCAGCCATATTGTTAGATGTGTCAGACTGTCAATCACAATGTGCTTAAAGTTACGCTAGGCATAGTCATTGGAAGAAAACACCAATAATTATTTGGAGGTACCCTTCTTATAATTGAACATTATTTATATTTTCTATATAAACATACTTATCAACTTAGGTTTTATGTAAATGTATAAATTTAGCAAAAAAGTAAAATTCATTTGTTTTCCATGATTACAGAATGCTGATGAACTCCATTTTACCTAAAAATTGCTTAAACATAATTATATATAAATGGACTTTTTCATAAACTTTTAGTACTGTTTTAACACAATCCTAAATTTGTCATCCTAAACAGTATGCATTGTTCTGTAGTTAACAATGTTTGTGTCTAACAATCTTTTTTTCCTAACCTAACTCTATATGTTAGTTTGAATTTTGGTATAAAATTTTTTTGTTTGATGTTAAAAGAAATAAATCTCTCTCTTTTTTTTCTTTTTGAGCAGATAAATATCTCTGATAAAAGATTTTTCTGCTCTCACCATAAATAATCAAAACATGAACCAGAATAAATTTTCTAACATTTATATCTGACCTCTGGAAAGATATTATTTTATTAAATGATTGATTGATTGTCTGATTTAAAACTATTGTCTGCTTTCAGCTTCTCACCAAAATGCAGTTTAATTTAATTCAAAGTTTCAGTATCTAGAGTGAATTAATCTATAAGATAAGAAACATTGGTCAAGTAAACACTTTTGTACTGGACATTGCACTTAAATATGAAAAACTATATGCACAATATAGTTTAAAAATATATCTCATTTGGATACTTTTTCCTCCATTCTTGTGATACTTTGCTCAGAAGAATGGAGGAAAAAGTATCCAATGTACACACCCCTATTATGAAACTAATTTAAACCTTTTTATATGAAAGCTATAACCAAATAGCCTAA
>NW_003852642.1:1334804-1467653 GCF_000181295.1 Otolemur garnettii | reverse complement strand
AAAAAAAAAAAAAAAAAAAAAAAAGCTGAGTGTTGTGGCAGGGGCCTGTAGTCCCAGCTACTTGGGAGGTGGAGACAGGAGAATTGCTTAAGCCCAGGAGTTTGAGGTTGGTGTGAGCTGTGATGCCACGGCACTCTACCCAGGGTGACAGCTTGAGGCTCTGTCTCAAACAAACAAAAAATAAATAAATAAAATGATAGGTAATAGAGATTCTGGGCAGGAATACGGGGAAAGGGGAACCCTCATCCACTGTAATGGAAATGTAAATTAGTGCAGCCATTATGGAGAACATTATGATGATTCCTCAGAAACCTTCCTAGAAAACTACCATTTGACTCAGGAAATGCATTTCTGGGTAGATATCTAAAAGACAGGAAATCAATATATCAAAAAGAGATATCTGCATTCCCATCTTTATTACAGCACTGTTTGCAATAGTCAAACTAATTCCTATCATCACATATACGGAAAAAGAAAATGTAGCACACACACTATGGGATATTGTTTGTTAATAAAATAAGAATGAAATTCTGTCATTTGCAGCCACAGGGATGGAGCTAAAGGACATTATGTTAAGCTAAGTAAATCACACACAGACATACAAATTTTCTCACTGACATGCAGGAACTAGAAAAAAAAGCAGATCTCATGAGAATAGAGAGACCAGATTGGTGGTTACCAGAAGCTGGGGAATGGAAGGAAGAAGGGAAGAGGAAGAGAAAATGAGAGTCAGTTTCTTGTCTATAAAATCAGAGTAATAATTGCCTCAGGATTGAATTACAAAAATGAAATTAGATTAGCATAGTATTTGGTATGTATTTCAATAAATACATTCATATTGTTACTCTATATTACTAGTAGTAATGTGTTCCTTCTTTATAGAATGAGGTAGTTGAGACTGGGCATGGTGGCTCACATCTGCAATCTTAGTACTTTGGGAGGGTGAGGCAGGTGGATTTCTTGAATTTAAAGTTTGAGGCAAGCCTGAGCAAGAGCAAGAGCCCAAGTCTACTAAAATTAGAAAAAACTAGCCAGACATTGTGGTTTACACCTGTAGTTCCAGCCACTCAGGAGGCTGAGGCCGGAGAATCTCTTGAGCTGAAGAGTTTGATGTTGTTGTGAGCTATGACACCATGGCATTCTACCCAGGGGCATGAAGGGAAACTTTGGCTCCAGGAAAAGGAAAAAAAAAAAATGAAGTATTTAAAACAGCTAATTTTTTCCTGCTTCAAAATGCTATAATTTTAATTACAGGAAATAACACTTGATTCCTTTTTCACTTGAAAATTCAAGCAGCACGGAATGTAAAGTATAAAACATAAAACTGGTGTATACAGGTTAAGCAACCCTATTAATAGATTTAATATGATACACCCTCCACACCAATTTTATCTTTGACTCCAGCGTCCATCAAAATAACTGGAGCTTTAAGGAAAATCAAACCTCACAAAACTATTACAAGAAAGCAAAAACAAAAAGCAAACAAACAAACAAAACCACATTCAACAGTTGACTCTCTCTCTAGAGATACACTTCCCCAGGGCCATTTCCAAGAGAACATTCTTAAATTGCATCTTGTTTTCCAAGGCAAACATTTAAGTGAGGCATCTCTTGTGGACTCCCAGTTTTTCTCGGCAGGTTTATGTTAAAATTATTTATCATTCCCTCATATAGAATTCTCTCTTCCACTCCACAACCTTACTAGGAATACTTGTCTTCATTCTCAGGTTGGTGAAAAATGCACTTATCTGAAACTTCCAGCTGAAGCTTGCATTATAAATTTTATTTTCCTTTATTCTTTATAATAATGATTTTATGTCATATTGTGTGTGAGAGAGAGAGAAAAAGAGAGAAACAGAAGAGATATATTTTCAATAAAGATTAGATTATTTGATTATTATAAATGTTTAATGGAATGTATTTCACTATTACTACTGGCATATGATCATAATGAAAAAGATATTATTATTAAGTCATAATAAGGAAAAGATGACACGAATAAAATATTCCCAAGTTTATAGAAATAAGTCATAGAGCCAATGTTCAACCAAAGTCTGATAATAAAAACAGAACTCTGACTGGGATATTTAACATAGATGGACCATTTGTGGATATCCAATGTGTGCCCCACCCTAGTCCATGGAAAAAATTGGTTTCCATGAAACTGATATCTGGTGCCACAGGACTGGGGACCTTCTGGGGAAAAAATCTACATTTATCGGTAATATAATTTGAAGTAGAGTCATGCAATAAAGGAAGGCATGTACATATTTTTTCACTTTAGAAGGTGAGGAAATCCTGTAAATACTTGTGTACTCCCAAATCCTGTATTTCTTTCTGGACCTTGCACCCCCTATCTACCCACTACAGTTATCCTGTAACCTAGCTGTTGCTATCCATTACCAAGGTAACCACAGCTCAAGTTTTCTTGTATTCACTCTTGGAAAGTACTAACAATGCTATCTCCTGCACTCCTACTTGTGCTAAGTCATCCTTGGTACTATGCAATTAAATCTGATTTTACAACTAAGAATTTTTCTGTTGCTAATCTTTGAAAATTGTATAGTAGTGAAAAGCTCAGGCAGCTACTCTAACAAGAAATTGAGTATAATCTGTTGACATACGTATAATCTTTGCATAGGTATGTTAATCCAAAGATCATAGAGATGATTTCAGTAACTCTGTAACAGATTTTGCAGCTTATGAATAAATATATTCCAAGGCAGTTTATGCAATTTTTAGACACCTTTAACTGTTATTCTTTTTTTAGTTAATGCTTCAAATTTTTATAAATTAGGACAAGACTTTGGAGTCATAAAGAGTCAGTCCAATATATTGTGATTGGTAGCTTTCTCCTTTATCCATAGGATTTTTCTTTCCAAGTTTTGTAGTTGAATGCCATGAGGCTTACCTTCTTCCCTGCTCTCTGATTTTTCTAGTGACTCCTAATGAAGGATACTTATGGATAGGATTGAGTAAAATGTAATCCTGCAGATTAAAAGAATGGTTTGGGGAATAATTATTCCCTAGAAATGATTTTTAGCCATCAGAAGGTATGATGTATTTCCATCTCCAGCACATGTATTGTCCTGATGAGAAGCCATCCTAAGATTTTTATTAGTTAGATTTGCAATCTGTGCCCCACATCAGTGATCCCCAGTCCTTTTGGTACCAGAGATCAGTTTCATGGAAACCAGATTTTTTCCACTCCCCGGGGTTGGGGTGTATTGGATACCAATAACAAACATGCAACCTAGATCTCTTACCTGGGCAGCATACAGTAGGGTTTGTGCTCCTGTGAGAATCTGTTGTCACCACTGATGTAACGGGGGCAGAGCTCAGGCAATGATGCCAATGATGGGTAGCATCAGTAAATACAGACAAAAGCTTCACTGGCTGCCCACCACTCACCCCCTGCTGTGGGGCCCAGTGGAGAGGACACAGGGTTTAGTGGTTCAGGACTGCAGTTCTCCAGGATGTGAATCTTTATTAGTGTTGAAGGAATCTTCCTAATATTTATATATGCATAAATATTCAAGTTAAGTAGATGTCTGGGGGAGTACTCATAACAGAGTTCTTTCCTACAGAACTTCTTATAGTTGAATTTTACTGATAGATTGTGAATCTTTAAGAGATTGGACAGAACACAAATGTGTCCTGTTATTATTTGATGGGGAAAGAGTTTTAGATTTTTCTCAATAATCTCTATTAACAACATGTAAGGGACTAGTGTTTTCATAGAAATGTAATTTGCAAAACATTGTCCAGAAAAAGTTTCATATGATGTATCTTACATTTGAGAATAAATTTTCAAAATATCTGAGAAAATTTCCTGGCATTCCCCTGGATGCCCAAAGAGAACTCAATCATTTTCCCTATTGCTGCCCCTATTATGACTCCAAGAAAGCATACAAGTTTTAGAAATTAGTTATTTACAGTATTGAAATAATTCCTCTTTTCAACTTGATCTGAAATGCTAGTTACCTATGTATGAATAGGTATTTCTGCACCTTTTATCCTAGGACATTTATTACAATATTCTTTTTACCAATTGTATATCAAGAACTCACTGTCCTGAATATCACCACATTTTTATGGGAAATTTTGATACATAACTGGTGAGATGCTGCTTAATTCTAGGTCTTTATTTTCCTTTGTAAATATTAAAATCAGATTATCTGCAAAAATTGGGTTAGAATTTTGGGAGTATAATTCACTCTATGGATTATTTTGAGATTTATTATTTTCTCCCTTTAGTGAACTATAAAAATGTCTCTCTATTTTTTTTTTTAAATGAACTCACATACACACACAGAAACACAGTTGTTGAGCAGTCCTAAGTTTGTATAGCAATGATGTCAGTGTCAGTTAAAGTAAATATTATCAGAGTTCTTTTCCACAGAACTTTTCCTACTTTACTAGGTAGATTTTGAATCTCTAAGAGATTTGACAGAACACTAGGGTGTCCTGTTATCATTTGATGGGGAAATGCTTTTAGATTTTTCTCCATAATGTCTATTAACATCATGCAAGATATTAGTGTTTTCTTAGAAATATAATTTATAGAACATTATCTGAAAGAAGTTTCACATAATACATGCTACATTTGAGAATAAATTTACAAAATATAACTGACTTCCTGGAATTCCATGGGAACTCCAACAAAACAGTCATTTTTCTTATTCCTGCCTCTATTATAACTGAATAAGAATACATACTAGTTCTAGAAATCATTTATTTGCATCAGTACCTCCATGAATAATGACAATAATGGTTTTGTTTTACTCATTTTTGAACATTAAAGAACATTAACAGTAGATGATATCTAGCGGATTATAATTGCATGTTGAATTTGAAAGGGAGTTTATGTCCAAGAAATGTGCACAAAGTATGAATGTATATTAATGGTTTACCCTTTAACTTGACTTCCATGGCTAATATGATTGGTTTATTACTTGTTTTTGGTTTGTTATTTTTTAATTTTAAAAAAGTATGAGATTGAATAACATGGCTCTATCTGATGGATTATTTCATTAAGTGGCTTTCATCTCTAATGATGAAGAATATGTTCATAATAAAAAAGGTAAGATGTAACATAACCATAATTTTTGAGTTCTGTGTAACAGAAAAGCATGACTATCATAATTAATTTAAAAATATAAAACTATAAAACCATGTCAGCATTGGAAATAAGACATATTTAAGAAATAATCTAGGCAACATGACTACTCACAAAACTTAATTCTAGAATATTTTAATCACTAAAATTGTGATTAGGTATTCACAAGGTTACTTGATGAATCTATTTATTTATCAAGTAATCTTCAGAGACCGTGTTATGTAACAGGTGCTTAGAAAATGCTTGTTTAAAAGAATGGCAAAGTGCAGTCATAAATACTGTAATGAATAAAGGAGACAACAGGGGCATGGATAAAGATATAAATTAATAAATGGACAATTTTTATTAATAAAATAATTCTTTTTATTTCATTTTAGTTTTTACAGAGATTTATAACTCATATTGACTTAGAATTCAGAAAATGCTGAATTTCACTGATGTGACAGAATTTATTCTTTTGGGATTAACCAGTTATCGAGAATGGCAAGTTCTCTTCTTCGTCATCTTTCTCATGGTCTATATTATCACCATGGTGGGCAATATTGGAGTGATCGCCTTAATTAAGATCAGTCCACAGCTGAACAGCCCCATGTACTTTTTCCTCAGCCATTTGTCCTTTGTTGATGTGTGGTTTTCTTCCAACGTCACCCCTAAATTGTTGGAAAACCTGCTCTCAGAGACAAAAACGATTTCTTATGCAGGATGTTTAATACAGTGCTTCTTCTTCATTGCTCTTGTTCATGTGGAAATTTTTATTCTTGCTGTGATGGCCTTTGACAGATACATGGCAATTGGGAACCCTCTGCTCTACAGCAGCAAAATGTCAAGGGTTGTCTGTATGCGACTGATCTGTTTCCCTTACATATATGGTTTCTTGACTAGTCTGGCAGCAACGTTATGGACTTATGGCTTATACTTCTGTGGGAAAATTGAGATCAACCACTTCTACTGTGCAGACCCACCTCTCATCAAGATGGCCTGTGCGGGGACTTTTGTGAAAGAATATACGATGCTCATATTGGCAGGAATTAACTTCACATATTCCCTGATTGTGATTATCATCTCTTATATATTCATTCTCATTGCCATCCTACGAATGCGCTCAGCAGAAGGGAGACGGAAAGCCTTTTCCACCTGTGGGTCCCATCTGACAGCAGTCATCATATTTTATGGTACCTTGATCTTTATGTATCTCAGACGTCCCACTGAGGAGTCTGTGGAGCAGGGGAAGATGGTGGCTGTCTTCTATACCACAGTGATCCCCATGTTGAATCCCATTATTTACACTCTGAGGAACAAGGATGTGAAGGAAGCTATGAACAAAGTAATCAATAGAAAATCTTTAACAAAATGAAGTAAAATTTGATTTAATGTCTTTTATGATTTGTTTGGAGACAGGTCATTGCCTAATATATGGGAACATTAAGCTAATGAAGTGTGGTGGGTTGGAAAGGAAAAAAATAAAGTGATGTAAATTGCTAAAAAACAAAAAAGAAAATAAAGTAGATTAATTCATTTCTGGTGATGTAAGTAGTGAAGGTAAATTTTAATTAATTAATTAGTTGAGAAGATAATGTGTGCCAAAGTGCACAGTACACTAGTTCAAATTGGTCAAATATTTAGCCAGAACCAAAAGATATTTTCTTATTCACAAGTCCAGTGGATGAATTTAGGAAATGTATATTTGTCCATTTAGAAACAAACTTTGGCCAGAAAAAAATAACAAAGTAACCTTTTATGAAGGCATAAAAATAGTGGTCTCACTAATGATTATGAGATTATTTACTATTTAATGATTTCTTCATTCTATTGGAATTGGGTCTGTTCACAGACTACTAACTTGAAAATATCAATGTATTGTTTTCCAACTTTTCTTCATTTTTTGGTGTTCTTAAGAGACATAACATGATAAACGTCTCTCATTTAGAGATTTCGAGATGTGCCAACTTTCAATTCAACAGTTGCCAGTGGTCCAAGTGTCCACAGGCTCCTGGCGGTGACTTTAGTCTGACCAAGTGTAGCAGAAAATTCCATTTAAAAAGGTAAATCTTTTGCCCACAAAGAAATGGGGTTGTTTGTTCTGTTCTTAGTGATTAATTTGAATTCTCTATAGATTCTAGTTATCAGACCTTTATCAGAATTATAACCTGCAAAAATCTTCTTCCATTCCAAAGGCTGTCTGTTTCTTTTACTTGCAGTTCCCTTAGCTGTGCAGAAGCTTTCTAGCTTGATCAAATCCTAGTAATATATTTTTGGTGTTCCTTCAATTGCCAGGGAGGTCCTTCTCACAAAATATTTTCCCAGGCCAATATCTTCAAGCATTTTCTCTACCCTCTCTTCTACTATTTTATAGCTTCATGTCTTAAGTTTAAATATTTTATCCAGAGAGAATTAATTTTTGTTAGTAGTGAAAAGTGAGGGTCTACTTTCAGTCTTCTACAGGTCACTACCAATTTTCCCAGCACCATTTGTTAAATAAGGAGTCTTTTCCCCAATGTATGTTTTTGTTAGACTTATCAAAGATAAATGATCATTACATGGCTGGGTTCATCTCTAGATTTTCTCATCTGTTTCATAAATCTACATCTCTATTTTTGTGCCTGTACCATGCTGTTTTCATCACTACAGATTTGTAGTATAATCTGAAGTCCAGTAATGTGATGCCTCATTTGTTTTTATTTCTAGGTAATATATTGGTTATTTGAATTTTTTTCTGATTCTATATAAAATGAAGTACTATTTTTTCAAGTTCTTTAAAGTATGACATTGGTGCTTTGATAGGAATTGCATTAAAATCTGCAGATTACTTTTGGTGGCATATTATAAATGACTTACCACAAAAAATAAGTAAGTGAGGTAATGCTTATATTAGTCAGTTTGATTTAAGCACTCCATATTGTACATCAGATCATCACATTGTATTCCATATGTATACAGTTATGATTTAATAAAAATTAAGTTAAAAATAAAATAAAGCAAAAAAACTAGGCCACTCCAAAAAAAAAAAAAAAAGAAAAACATACTGAATGTATCAATTAAGAAAGTGGACATACTGTTTCACTTTGGAGGCATTTAATTAAATATTTATTAATTTTGAAAAAAATAAGTTAAATCATTACATAGTTTAGTCAATTTTTCTTCTTAAAAAATCAAATATATAAGATGGATTATTTATTCTTAACAATTACATGTACTGTCATAATAATAGTAGCATAATTTGATATCTCTCTGTGCCTCATTTCATGAAGTAAAAATATGAGGCTGTAAATTAACAACTTAATTCATTGATGACTATGTCCTTAGACCAAAACAAATATTAAAAACAAAAAATAAATAAATTAAAAATAAAAGATAAACTCTTCCATTGCAGAAAATATATAACTAAAAAATACAATTCACACATTTAAGTAAAGAAAAATGTATCTGCAAAGATGAAGAGATAAAGCAAGATTAATACCATGTAAGAAAAAAATTCTTTGTCCATTATTGAATTTTTTTTCCTCAGGAAAAACTAGAAATACCTATGAACTCATTTGCATATACATATTCATACCATAACTATGAATTGGTACTTTATACTGAATTGTAATATCACTGTGTCTGTCATCACAAAATCACAGACTAATACCTAAAGACTTTCAAATCTAAGGTACATAAGGGTCTTTTGGAGGGTCAGGTAAATGTAATTTCTTTTGGCAATAAAAACATTTATTTGCTGTTTGGGGGGAACTTTTGATGTGCCAGATTAGTTGTTTATATATTCAAAATGTTGCTTATAAATTTCAAAATGTGTTATAAAGCATTAATACTTGTAGTCTGTGGGAGGGTGGGTTAAGATTATCTTTATTATCGCTTTATTCCTAGAGATGAAAACTTCCCTACTTACTCTTTTGTAGAGCTAGTTTAGAGTTACAGGAAGAATTATGATGTCAAGATCAATGTTAAATCACATTCCTGCTTTGAGTCTCCAAACTTTAAATGAATTGTGGAAGGCAAATAAAACCTAATCACCTCTGCTTGTTTCTTTTTTGTATTTCTCACTCTATCTCTATCTCTCTCACACACACTTTCTTTCTTTGCAATTTACATTTTCTTCAGTTATTGTATATTAAGTAAAAATTTCCTAGTACCAAGTTCATCTAACAGACTTTCTCCATAATAGGTACAAAGAAACTCAGGTGTTCTGGGTACCTGGGCACTAAAGGATGCAAAATAAATAAATGTTATTTTTATTATCATAATAACAATAACAACAATAATAACTTGGGGCACAAATCTGTCAATAATGCTCTAGACTAAGTGAAGGAAGTATATATTTTAGATTGCTTAGTCTGGGTCAGGATCTGTGTTCTTTGGCTTGATAGTGTTTAAATGTGATCAAATAACATAATATTTATTTCACATATGTATGTATACATACATTCTTCAAAATAAGGATAATATTAGTCACAATTCTATTGGGGTGGTAAGATAATACTTGTAAACTATTTAGAGGTGAAACTGGACAAATAATGTCAACTTTTTCTTTTTGCTTCATATGCTACACAGAGGGGCAGAGAGTCATCCTTACATTGTCTAAGATCCTCTTAAGCATAGCATAAGATAATAGTTTCTAGCACTCTGAGAGGCTGAGGCATATGGATTGCTTAAGCTTAAGAGTTTGAGGCCAGCCTGTACAAGAGCGAGACCCTGCCTCTAAAAATAGCTGGGGATTGTGGCAGGTGCCTGTAGTCCCAGCTACTTGGAAGGCTGAGGCAAGAGGATTGAAGTTTCTGTGAGCTATAAGCCCACACCACTTTAACGAGGGCAAGAAAGTGAGACTCTTGTCTTAAAAAAAAAAAAAGAATAGATAGTTTCTCTATGTCAGAGATGAGTGCTTTGAAGCTTAGAAGTATGTTACTTGTCCGGGCAGTGCCTGTGGCTCAAAGGACTAGGGTGCTGGCCCCATATACCAGAGGTGGTGGATTCAAACCCAGCCCCAGTCAAAAATTGCCACCCTCCCCCACCCAAAAAAGTACACTATTTGTCTAAGATCACTTAGTCCAAGTCGTATAGCAAAGGCATAATTCCAGACTTGTCTGAGTTCAAGGTTTATCTCCCACCTCAGCAGTGACCTTTACTGGTGGTCATTCTCCCAGATACTGCCAAGTGATTTATTCTCCAAGGCATCTGGCATCTGAAATTGTCAGATGGAACAAATCGCTGTGATCATCAATCCTGAGAGATAATGCTTTTAGAACTTTGGCACAATGATAAAGAAAATGCCTAAAAATTTACATGAAACAAATCCACCATATTTTCCTGAGATGCATAATTGTCAATGTGTGAATGAAAGGGGTCAGAACCCAGTGAAACTGGGAGACAGATTATATCATGATCAAGAATTTGATCTCACTTTTATTTAAGAATGATTCTTCCCATCAACGCTCCTTAACTTCTACTACCACTAAAATGTTTCTAGAATTTAGTCAGAATATGTGTGTGTGTGTGTGTGTGTGTGTGGGTGGGTGTAGTGCATGTGTGTATTAGCTGGTTAGTTCCTTAGGGTAATGATCCCAGTGCTCCTAATGTTCAAGACATCAGCCCTAAACTGAGTGTCCAAGCCAAATCCAGGCCATCATGATAGATTGGCAGACTAATAAAGCAGAGGTGGTATTTGAACGACAGACTGGAGACTATACACACACAATAATATCAGGGCTGGTAATGCATCCCTTGTTTTTTAACAGACTTAGGGAAATTTGTTTTCAAGTTGACACTGACTTGCTGTACAGGTGCCTCAGTTTTACTCTGTGCCTGACTGCAGGATTCCACAGGGTACGTGGGGGAATGTAGATCATGCTACTGGAACACTGGCCTTAGTTGAACATTAACTGCTTTAATCACCCATTTCTGGCACTTTAATTCTCTCTGGGTCTCAGAAACTCATTTTAAACTTGAGCATTTTTCCAAGAATTTGTTTGGTATCTGCCTCCTCCACACAGGACTGAGAAGTGGGGGCATATGTGTCTGCTTGTCAAGATACAACACAGTATCAAGTATGTGACAGACATCAAACATGAAAATGGATGAATGAAAAAATGGCAAACTATTACGGTAGAGTTGGATTATGTTGCCTTGTAATCATCCCAGTTTAGAACTCTATTCTTTGGCCTTGATCACTTGGTTTTAAGCTTTTCCTTCCTGATCTACCCCATTGTAATTTTATTATATCACCACAATTTCAAAGACTCTTCATATACCACTGATTTACGTTAGTAAGTTACAGATAGGACTGCAGTTTTGCTTGTGATACTGTAACAAAAGACAGTATTCCCTTCTAATAATTTGGACTCTTGGATTTCTATATGAAAATGACATCTTTTCAAAAAACTTCATACGTAGTACTCATGTGTATTAGTCAGGATTCTGCAGAGAAACAGAACCAAGAATATATCCTATTAACACACACACATGCACACACATGCATACACACACATTAGCTCAGATTGAAACCCTAAACTGTTTTTCAAGCCAAATCTAGGCTGCTGTATATATATATATATATATATATATATATGAAGAAATGTATTATGAAATTGGTTCATATAATTATGAAGGCCTACAATATGCTACCTGCAAACTGGGAGATCAGGAAAAATGGTTTTGTAATTCAGTCTGAATCGGAAGACCTGAAAGCTAGGAGAGCTGATGGCATAACTAACTCCTAATATGAGGTCAAAGGCCTGAGAACTGGAGTGGGGCATGGTGCTAGTGTAGGCTAGAGTCTGAAGCCCAAGAATCAACAGCTAATGTCTGAGGGCAATAGAAGACAGGCATCCAGGTAAAGAAACAAAACAGAATTTGTTCTTTCTCCACCTTTTTGTTCTTTTGGGGCCCTTAACAGATTGGATGATGTCTATCCATATTGATGAGGGTGATCTTCATTTATATTACTGAGTCAAATGCTAATCTCTTCCAGATACATCCTCATAGGTACACTCAGAGATAATATTTTGCCAGATATATTGGCATCCTTTAGCTCAGTCAAGTCACACAAAATTAACCACCAAGTTGTTAAATTTCAGGGAGTAATTAGTGAATGTAGTGATGATTAGAGGCAGAGTAAATGATGATGGTTAGTATCTTGGTATGGGATGTACACAGAATGACATGGGAGTACACAAGACATTCAATTCCTTGCTTCCTCCTCTATTCTCTAGAATATACTAAACAGAAAGAAATTTGAAATAAGTAATTCAAATTCAATTCTTATTAAAAGCTTCATAGGAGCTTCTAAGTCAAACCTATCAGAGTAGTATGTCTAAACAGTAGTAATCTGTTAAAAACTTTAATTCTTCAAATCCATCCAGGTTATTAGAAAAGATACAAAACTTATGGCTTTTTAATGGCTGCATGGTATTTCATGGTGTACATATACCACAGTTTATTAATCCTTTCATGTGTTGAAGGGCACCTGTGTTGTTTCCACATCTTTGTATTTGTGAACTGTGCTGCTATAAACATTTGAATGCAAATGTCCTTGTGGTAAAATGATTTTTTTCTAATAAAATCATATGCATAACATGTAGTCAGTACTTAATTAGAATCAGTAGATTAACACCTACATAACTTGTGTGAGAGAAAAACTCAAAATACTAGGTATCTACCTAACTGAACAAAAATCATTTTACAACAAAGACATTTGCACCTGAATGTTTATTGCAGCCCAATTCACAATCATCAAGTCATGGAAGCAGCCTAAATGCCTATCAACCCATGAATGGATAAACAAATTGTGTTATATGTTTACCATGGAATACTATGCAGCCATAAAAAGAGGGGGACTTGCATCTTTTATGTTTACCCAGATGGAGCTGGAACACTTTCTTAGTAAAGTATCTCAAGAATGAAACAAAAAAAGTATCCAATGTACTTAATACTACTATGAAACCAATATATAAACACTTACACATTCATATGAATGATAAAACACAAAGATAGTCCAGAAATAAAGAGGGGAGAAGAGAAAGTGGGGAAGGGAATGGGGAGAGCAAGTGGAGGGAGGGTATTTGATGGGATCTCACCTAATGTACACAATGCAAGGGTACATTTCAAAACAACTGAGAGTATATTATAAATGTCTTAACCACAAAAATAAGTAAGGGAGGTGATGATTATGTTTATTAGTTTGATTTAAGCATTCCACATTGTATACCAAATCATCATCTTGTACCCCAGAAATGTACACATTTTATGATTTAATACAAATTAAGTTAAAAAAATAAAATGACTTCAGGTAAGGGGAGGAAGGAAAGGGGTTGAATAAATTCTCACCCAATGAGTATAATGTCTAGATATGTTGCACACTTCCTGGGTGAAAGGCACAACTACAATCTGGACTTTACAAAAGCAAACTATGTAACCTAATCACATGTACACGTATATTAACCTGAAAATAAAAAAAAAAACCAAAACAACTTTAATTCTACTCCTTTAAACAGTTTATCTTATTATAGATTTTATGAATAACAAACTCAAGTACACAAGAATTTTACTCATATAAAGAATGGTCAAAATGAATGTACCCCAGTCAAAGATTTTGACAACATTAGATATACATGTGGCACTGTTCCAAGTCAGGAAATCCCTTTCTTAAACTTTGTTAGAGGCAGGATATACCATCTTTCAATAGCTTTTCTCAGGGCATTCTTTACCT
The DNA here is from genome assembly GCF_000181295.1 of Otolemur garnettii. Lineage (NCBI taxonomy): Eukaryota > Metazoa > Chordata > Mammalia > Primates > Galagidae > Otolemur > Otolemur garnettii. Next base: position 1,453,836 of record NW_003852642.1, on the reverse strand, counting down.
CTTGATTCCTCAAGCTGTAGATCATGGGGTTCAACATGGGGATGATGATTGTATAGAATACAGAGGCCATTTTGTCTGTGTCCAGGGAATGGTTGGATTTGGGCTGCAGATACATGAAGATCAGAGTCCCGTAGAATATAGTCACGGCAGTCAGATGAGAGGCACAGGTGGAGAAAGCTTTGCACCTCCCTTCTGCAGACCGGATTCTCAGGATGGCAGCCACAATGTATAAGTAAGAAATGAGGACGGTGGTCAAAGAGCTGATCATGTTGAATCCAGCAAAGATGAAAATCAGGATCTCTTTGAGGCTGGTGTCTGAGCAGGCCAGGGCCATCAAGGGGACATCATCACAATAGAAGTGATTGATTATGTTGGGGCCACAATAGATCAATTGGAAAGTCACTACCGTGTGGAGCAAAGCAACAGAAAAGCTGTATAAGTAGGGGCCAGATACCAGTCGCATACACACTTTTTGGGACATGACTACCATATAGAGAAGAGGATTGCAAATGGCCACATAGCGGTCATAAGCCATTACCGCAAGGAGGAACATCTCCGAAATCAGGAAGTTCAGGAAAAAGCCCAGCTGTGCTGCACAGGCATAGAAAGATATAGACCTGTGCCCAGTCAGAAGCGTCTGCAGGAACTTGGGGGCTATGGATGAGGAGTAACAAAGGTCTACAAAGGCCAGATTACTGAGAAAAAAGTACATGGGTGTGTGAAGCCGAGAATCCAGCCGTATTAATGAAATCATCCCAACGTTTCCTACCAAAGTTAGAGTATACACACCTGAAATGAGCAGGAAGAGGATGATTTCAATCTCTCTCTGGACTGAAAAGCCCAGAAGGATGAATTCTGTTACTCTAGTGCTGTTTCTTTCAGCCATTTGTTGGAGTTTCTCATCTGCTGAAAAGACAAGAGAGGACCAAAGACAAATTTTTGGCAATAGGACATTGTAATTAGAGGCCAACTCTTGTGTATTGGGCTGATTAGAAGACACTGTTTGCTGAAGTAGAACATAAGAGGAAATGGACACAACCTGTTTCAAACTTTCCTCTCAGGCTGCTTATAATTTTATAAGTCAAAAATTAATAAGCGATAAAAATAAATCAATTGAATGCTACACAGTAAAGATAGTAAAAAACCAATGAAAATGTTGTTATATTTGTAAAGATATTTAATAGTGATGTTTAGAGAATATTTTTTTTTTTTGAGACAGAGCCTCAAGCTGTCCCCCTGGGTAGAGTGCCATGGCATCACAGCTCATAGCAACCTCCAACTCCTAGGCTCAAGTGAGTCTCCTGCCTCAGCCTCCCAAGTAGCTGGGACCACAAACACCCACCACAACGCCAGGCTATTTTTTGGTTGCAGCTGTCATTGTTGTTTGGCAGGCCCAGGCTGGATTTGAACCTGCCACCTTAGGTATATGTGGCTGGCGCCTTATCCACTTGAGCCACAGGTGCTGAGCCAAGTTTAGAGAATATTAAATCATATTGGACAAGAAGAAGAAAATAATCTTCTCTTTCCTGCTGCTTTATTTTATTTTTGGTGCAGCAAAACCTTAATGCATAAATTTGTTATTTTTCCCAGATTTGTATTTATATTTTAACAAATACACCTCATGCTAAATGAAATGTTAAACAGTATATTCAGTGAGGAGAAAAAAGGAAGCCACTAAACATTTACATTTGCAAATCAGGCAAATTTGTATGTATCTAATTTTCAAATATAGTTTTTCTAAAAAGAAAACAAATACATCTGTGAGTAAGGCTGGGATATATACTGTTCAAAAGCATAGTTATCTAGATTAGTGGAAATTGGAGCATAGTATTCTATTTTAATTATTTACAGCATTTATAATCAGAAATGTGTTCTGCAATATCAGGTTACTTTTCAATGAGAAAATAGCACAAGTCCCAGCTTTTTAAATGTGGTAATCTCTTCTATGAGAGAAAACAATCATTTTCAGCAAATAACCCTTCTATTTTATGTGATCTGAAAAGTTGTTTTCTTTAAAGCAAGGAACTTTTGTTCACAATTGCGAATGTATCTATTGCTTCTTGGGCCATGTTTAAGGGTCTGAGCCTTCTGCAACTTGGGTGGTGCTGCTATGTCCTCTGGGCGAGTGTCAGGAGGAAGAAGGAGGGAGAGCAGACCCAGCCAGGAATGAGCAGTTCCCCTAAGTTGCTGAGTCAGTTCTCCTTATTTGGACTCTGCATTCATAGGAAAGATAGAGCCATGTCCTCCTCCAATAGCCACCACCTTCAGGGCATCCCCTTAGATCCTCGGCTGTCAGTGCCCTCATTCAGTTCTCATTTCTCTGTCCTTAACTCTCCTGTGGTCATCACACCCTGCCTGATATGGTTACTGAAAGTTATATGGCTCATTCTACCTTTGAGTATGAGAAAGCTAACTTTAAATTTGGGAGGAAGGTAAAACATAAGTAATTCTTATCATATTACAATTTTAAAAAAGGATATAAAATAGAAAGAATAATATCCTTTTCTTACCAAACTTACTGCTCAGAGGGAAACTTTTTTCTTCCTCATAGTTTGGTGTGAGTGGGCAGAAAATTTGTTCTTTTAATTTTCTCTTCTTCCTCTGTGGACCCAAGTTTAATGCTGTAATTAGTACCTAATATGTTCTTTTTTTTAAATTTCTTATAGCATAACTGTGTACATTAATGCAATCATGGGGTACAGTGTGCCATTTTCATATACATTTTGAAATACTTTCATCAAACTGGTTAACATAACATTCATGTCATTTTCTTAGTTATTGAGTTAAAAAGTTTCTGCACAGCCAAGAACACAGTAAATGAAGTGAGTAGACAGCCCTCAGAATGAAAGAAGGTATTTGCTGGTTATATCTGCGACAAAGATTTAATAACCAGAATCCACAGAGAACTCAAACATATTAGCAAGAAAAAAAATAAGCAATCCCATCTCAGGGTGGGCAAGGGACCTACTATGTTCTTTAATAACAGAACAAATACAGCGGGTGCCAAAAGAAGGTATACACATTTTAAGGAAGAAAAAAACTGTATAAAAATTGTAATATTTAAGTCACATTTAACTTCTGCAATTATAAGAGCTACAAGATACAATATTCAAGAGAACAGAAGAACAGACATTATCAGTATATACTGAATATTACAATTTTAATACGATTTTTTCCTTTCTGAAAATCTGTATACATTTTTGGCACCCTATGTATATACAAATGCAAAGTATTTACATTACACAGAGACATACACAAATACACATATATGCATCTACATGCATACATACATACACACATAAAATATGGCACAAAAATAATTTTCTCCCTCAGACATCTTAATTTGTGGAAGCTAAGGCTCATTTCATTAGGATGAAACTGAGATGTCCTCCTGATGAAGTCTTAATACAGTTCACAGTCCTTCAGCTCGCTATTCTGAGTGTAGAATAAGAAAACAAGTAAGAAAGTATTGATTTAGCCAATATTAGCCTGCCTTTAGACATGGGGACATGCTGATATTAGTTCCACTTTTGGTCTTCTATGGTAAACATCTCTTCATATGTCTAGAGGTAATAAGTGAGAGCTTTAATACGGGGTTGCTTTTCTATAAACATGCCCTAGAATCAGGCTCATTTTCCTTGCTTATTTATGCATAATATAAAGAACAAGTGCAAAACCTATACATCGTCTTTATTTCAAATTTGGAAATAGTTAGCTCTCATTTTTGTGTATTACTTTCAAGTATAAATGTCTCTTTGATACACATTGTCTTTTAAACAAGCACTATTTTCTTCTAAGAGAAAAGCAATTCTCACTAACATAAACCCTCTAGTTTCCCAGGAATGGGCTTCTGAAGTTTTATCAACAGATAACAAATGTTTTCCTCTTCTAAAGGAAATCCAAGTCTCAAGGAACAGTTAAGAGAGATGTTTTATTGGGGAGAGTTAAAAGGGTTATTTAAAGCCTGAGTGTGGACATCAGCCTCATGCAGCTGAAGCACAGTTAGGAAGGTCATCTAGGCTGTTTTTTAATGAGGAAAGTTATGTAAGACTTTGGGAAAGGACCTGTTAGAAATGACCATTTGAACCTGTCAACCTACCCAGTTAGAGAAGAAATCCTCCCTGGAATGTTTCCATAGGGGTGTCCTTTCACTTGACCATCAGGGAGAGTATATGAGTGGGTGATATATGCCTTTATAGTGTGCAGTCTTTATTCTTTCAAAGTTAATTCCAAATATTCCCCAGACATGATTCCCCAGGGCCACTAGCCCTGCTGGGCCCAAATGTCATAAGGAAATTCTAACTAGAAAAACATAAGCCTATGAAGACAAAGGCAAGATTCCATCATATTTGAATTAGAACCATCTCACCACTGAGTCATTAGTCTTTGTTTATATATGTGAAATTCAGTTTATGTAACCAATGCAAAGCAAAGCAGAAACAAATGGCGCACAATGTAAAGGCCACGGTCCTCTCTAACGTAGTGTCACTACTTGTGCACCCATGTTGCTTCCTCTCCCTTGCTCTGAAGGAGGGGGATTCTCATTTAATCATTTGTTGGGCCATCACCTGCTTTATATGTAGAAGTTATACGTTTTTGGCAGATTTATTTATTGTTTTCTTTTCTATAGGTGAACATGAAAATAACAATGGCTTCTCTCTACTTACATCCTATAGAGTTTACAGTTAGTTTTACTTAAAATTTAACATTTAAAAATCACATGATGTTTTATTTGTCGTATGGCCTTAGGGGGGCTCTAAGTGGTATTTGTCCACAAAGCTAACCAATTGACCTGACTGCATAATCCATCTCTTTCTTCCTAAGTTAGAATTAACACAAATTTAAAATGTTATTTTATTGATGAAAATAATGTAATTAAATCAAGTACCTTCTATATACATAAATAATAAATGCCTTATAGTTTCAGAATTCTTGATGGGTACCAAGTATTTTTATATTTTCTTTCTTTTGTAAAACAAAAAGAAAAGACTTTTCTTGGCATAACGTATATGCATGCTTGTTTCTAAATTTCATATACATACAATATGAAACAACATATAAATTATCCATTAATAGCAATTTCTCTTAAATTTGGAGATAATTATTTGTCTACCACATTGTTTTATTTTTAGTTTTTGATTACAGTAAAAGCATTCAACATGGGGTCTACTCTTAGCATTTTTTTAAGTCAGCAATATTAGTCAGCCTTAAAAGAAAAAAAAAAGAAAATTCTTCCATTTGGGACAAGATGGATAGACCTTGGGGACATTATCTTAAGTGAAATAAATCAGTCATAGAAGACAAATTCTGAGTGATTTCTATGAAGCATCAAAATAGTCTCCCTCATATTTTTGCATTATTTATTAAATTCAGCTCATAAAATATATGAAAATTTACTACATATAATTACTGCTATTCATCAGCAATATATATCAGGATTTTACATGATACTGAATATTCTTCCAAAATCATGTTTTCTAATACATGTAAATATAACAAAACATATGATGACATTTTGTGATTTTTTTCTAATTAGCAAAATAATAATGCTATGATAAATTACCTTATTGTAATTTGCTTATAATGACCACATTTTTTAGATAAAATTCAAAAAAAGAGAAATGTTGAGTAGTGTTATATCTGTAGTGACCTGAAAAGATCAACTTGGATCCCACTTAGGTGTAATTAATTGGTAATTTAATACACCTGCACAGGGGACTGCTACCCTGAGAGGCAGTTGGCCCTGAAGTGGTGGTTAGGTTGTCTTTTATATTATTTTTTATGGGTTGCTAAGCAAACAGGCCAGTACAGAAGTGAAACATTATGGTTAGCTTGGGGCAGGGTTACAGCCTGGGTAACAATGAATATAGCTTGGGTAACATAGCTTAGAACTTCCCATGCTTCTTTGTTCTGAAGCCTTTTCTCATATCGATCCTGGAGGGGGGAGGCAGGGAAACATCTGGGAGCTTGCCTGTGGGACAGGGGAAAGGGCTGGGAGCTTGTCTGTGGGAATGGGCTGGGAGCTTGCTGTGACAGTAGGAGAATGCAGCTACTGTAAAACTTTTTAGTTGTTGCTAAATTATCTTTTTCTGATAATGCTTCTTTAAAAGTTGTTTTATATGTTGCCTCCTTTTAATGTGTTGTTTTTCCTGAAATTATTCTAATAAAGCTTTTACACCCTCCTCTTCACTGATAAAGTCACCTTACTGAAGTCATACGACCTCCACATTGCATAAAACCAAGATCAACTCTCCTTCATGTTCTGTAACCTCTTAGGAATATTTGCCAAAGTTCCTCATTCCTTGGTTATCTTTCCTCACTTGGACATCCACACACTCCTGGATTTCTCCCACTGTTTCTTCTCTGGGTTTTGTTGTTGGTCCCTCTTAATTGTCTTCATTTGCCACTAGCAAAGAGCCACAGACTCGATTCTTTGTTGTTTTGTCTTTTTATAGCTGCACATCCTTCCCTTTTTGTTAATTTCATTTAATGTTAGTATTGAAATACACACATACACACACAGAGAAGGTCTTCAAATAAGGTCATTTTATGAATTGCTCCCTGCCAGAGCATAGGTTTGCTCCCAGTCCTACAGTTTCCTCCCATGTCCTAAAAAGGTGCATGTTAGGTCAGTTAACCTCAAGTGTCTGAACGTGAACGTGTGAGGATGTGTGAGCCCTAGAGAGAGAGACTGAACCTGAAATCCTGTCCAGGGCTCCTTCCTGCCTCATGGACTGATTTACCAGGATAGATTCAGGCCACCTGTGACTTGAAGAACAAGGGCTTTTTATTATTATTATTCTTTCTTAAATATATATATCACTAACATTTATTTTGATTTCTGATATTAGAAGTGTTTGGGTATTTATTTATGAGTCTGGTGATATTTTTGTTACTAGACACACTGTAGGACCAAGGTCTCCAGTTGTTTTTGGCACCAGGCACTTGTTTTGTGAAAGATAGTTTTTCCATGGATCAAGGGTAGGAGGATTAGATTCTCATCTGGAGTTTGTGCATGCTAGATCCCTCCATGCAGTTTATAGTAGGATTCCTCTTCTCTGAGAATCTAACGTCCCTCCTTATCTGATAGGAGGTGGAGTTCAGGCAGTGATGTAAAGAATGGCCATAAAAACAGATGAAGCTTTATTCGCTTACCTGCAGCTCATTTTTCTGCCATAGGGTGGACTCTAACAGGACACTGATGAGTACCAGTAATGAAGATTTACCACTGTGCGTGTCTATTTCCTAATGTATCTCCTCACCTCAGTTTTCTGGACTCTGGACTCTGGACTCCCACATTCAGTATCCTCTTGACACTTTTACTTGGATATATATTAAACATTGTAAATATAATGTCTGAACTGAATTCCTGATAACCCATTTCCAACTTTCTTCTTTCCAACTCTCCCTGTCTAAGGCATGGAAACTTCCTGGTTACTTCTGGCAAAATCCTTGTAGTGAATCTGGCCTCCTCTTGCTCAATATGCTCACATTAATGAATATCATCTTTTAATTTTTACCTATGCATTATAATTTTATTGTGGACAAGTTTCAATCTATAGAATTTTAAATGAATGCAAATACTCTTCAGCTCTTTCTTGTCTCCTGTAATGTTTCTCTATTTTGCCCTTTTTTCTCTCTCTTCCTCTCTCCCCTCCTTTCCTTCCTTTCTTCCTTCCCTCCCTTCCTTCCTTCCTTCCTTCCTTCCTTCCTTCCTTCCTTCCTTCCTTTACTACTCTTGTCGCTCTCTCACCTTCCTTTCTTCTTTCTGTTATCTTTTATCTGTTATCTATTTTTTTCCTCTCTGCTAATCTAGAATTTCTTCATTATACACATTATATTAATTTTCAACTGGAACATTTTATAACTTTTTAAAATATACCTAACCATTTAATCATTAATTTATTTTAGTATGGGCAATAATTCAAAGATTCTACATTTTAATGCAGGATACAGCATACGGTTAAAAGTGCTAGGCTGTAGGGACAGAGTGCTCTGGGAAAAAGCCAAGCATCCCTGCTGGCCCTGAGCACTAAAACCAGTACTCACTAGACACAGCACACTGTCCCAGCCCCAAGTCATATTGAGCAGTGATAAAGCCAAGGCAGGACAGAAGAGCATTAAGCAGGATGTATTAGAGATAAACTTGTTTTGTAAACTTGACTCTCTCTTTGAAGCTTTCCACTATGCTGTATTTTCTCATGTCTGACTTCAATTCAATTTTAATAAGAGCCTGTAAGGAAAGTAGAGAGGGCCCTACCTTGTCTCTCCAGACAACTGGTTGATTGTCAGTCTCATTTGGCATTTAAAATATTTTTTCTCATTTATTCAAAATACTATATTTTGCCACATCCAAAGGATGAAAAGTAAGGATGTGCATCATACAGGGATAGTACTAATTCTGTATCCTATATAAATGTTTTAAATTGTTTTAGTTGTGCTTAAAATATAAGTCTATAGAGCAATAGTGATATCTGTATGAAAAATAATACCTTGGAATCTGGTTATAAATCTGGAAAAAGTTATAAAATGTTCCAGTTGAAAATTAATATAATGTATATAATAAAGAAATTCTAGATTAGCAGAGAGGAAAAAAATAGATAACAGATAAAAGATAACAGAAAGAAGAAAGGAAGGTGAGAGAGCGACAAGAGTAGTAAAGGAAGGAAGGAAGGAAGGAATCATGACAACTCCCCCATGCTACCCCTCTCCCTGGCTACCTCCCACCAGGGAGGTACCACAGCTGCAGGAGCCTCCAGCCAGCCCAGCCATCAGGCTGGACTCCAGTGTGGCCAATGGTGACTAATGATTAGCATGAGGAGGGCCAAGGAGGCCACAACTGGCCTCTTTGTCTCACCAGAGGCACAAGGTATGAAACTGGCCATTGGGGTAAACCCGGTGAGAATGGTCTAGATGACCTGAGAGGCCAACCTGCTCAAACTGTCCTCTGCTAGCCCACTCTCATCCTCCCATCCTCTGATTTCTTATTTTCACCCACATCTGTAGGTAGGTCTACATCTGCTCTGCTGAGAACCCCTGTGGGCTTATTTCCCAGGAAGCCTGTGTGAGGGCCTAGGTCCCGGCCTGCTGGCCACAGACTCCTCCTACTGGTTGAACCCTGCCCTTTCTGGGTTGCCTTTCTTCACAAGCAGCTGATTCTGTTCTGAGGCCCCCAAACACACTGAAGTGGCAGATCCCTGAGCTGGGGTCTGGGAGACCTGGCTTCTGAATCACGTAGAATGCTTGTTAACTGAACGAATACCCGAGTCATTCTCCTGGAGAATTGATACAGGGTATTTGAGTGTAGTTATGGAATCTCATTTTAACCAATCCTCCTGGTGATTTGTAGGATTTGGAGAAGGCTGGTGCCCTTCATGTTGACATTACTGAGTGTCCAAGCTCTGGATGGCTCAAAAAGGTCACGGCCTAGTCACTAAAAAGAAATAAAAATGCAGGGTACTTCTTCATTTGGATATCATCGGAGAAGGCTTCCTAGGACTCAAGAGGGTGATAAAAATGTATACACATTTTAGTAAAGGAAAAATCTTTATTAAAGTTGTAATATTGAAGTCATATTCGACTTTTGCAATTACAAGAGATATAAGATGTAATATATAAGATGATAAATGTTATCGGCATATAGTGAATATTAGAATTTTGATGCAGTTTCCTTTCTTTAAATGTCTATACATTTTCTGTCACCTTCTGTATATTTTTGTGACTGGCCACGTTAATAACATTTTATTAATTTTTTAAAGTATTTATTAGTTTTCTATTATATCACCCACGTATAGTGGGATATCTCTCTCCTGTTTACTGATAGTTAAGTTTTGATTTGTTTTGCTATCTTTATTGCATTTGGTCTCTTTCTGCCTACTGCCTCCCATCCTGAAAAGGATCCCTAGGCTAAAGTTTAAGAAAAATATGGTGACAAAAAGAATTCCTCTATTTCCTAATTTTGACTGAGGTGATTCTGCTTTTTCTCCATTAAATATGATAGTGACTATTGATTAGTGACAGATCATCTTATTACTGTGGCAGTATTTCTGATATTCTGTTGCTGATTTCTAGAAGCTGTAGTTATGAAGAGGTTAATTTTTAATCAAATACTTATTTTTAATTCCTTGAGACACCAGTGCATTCTTTTCTTTTATTTTCAGTTGATTTTTTGAATTACATCAATAAATTCAAACAATGAAATAAAATTAATTAGAATAGAATGTCAGACACATAGCTATAATGTCTTGAAAATAAATTCAGACTTTTTACCATTGAATTACATCAGATAGCATTCTAAGTGTTGATCTTTTTCTCTGACAATATCCTTTCTGCTCATAATACAAAAACATTGTTGAAAATAGAATAATTTTTGCTGGTGTGAACCACTGCTAATATCTAGGCAGTGTGCTTAGGCACTCTGCTAAGAACTTCTCATGAAATGTGTCACTTAACCTTTTATAACCACCCCTGATTTCGGTAGTAATATATCATTTGTTTTTCTGTTTTCTATTTAGCTGTGAAGAAAATAAGGCTCAGGGCTCAGTAGAGGGAAGAATAAGGTGCCCAATCACACATATGTTGTGTAGTGCAGATTTGATATAGAGAATACAGTTATCTTTTCGTCAATCTCCACATTGATCACATCAATCTCTTAACCATTTATTATACAGACTTCTATTTATTAATTTTTCCCTTTATTTTTAACTTTAAAATAAATTCACTTGAGCCTTTTTTTCCTTTCCTCAAATTTTGGTACTTAATTGCTAATGTACCTGGTGTTATTTTGTTGTTGATGCTTGCTTAATTACAAAAGTATGAAAAGGATGCATGGTGGTGCATGAATAATCTCCTATTTATGTTCTCATTTGTAAACAAACACACAGATTTATTTTCCTGACATTTTAAACCACAAATTTAATACTTTGCTTCAATTAAGTTTATTTCAATCGTTTTCACTAGAGTGACTAATTACGATATCTTTGACATAATTTTTGCTTTGCAATGGAATTTTTTTGTCTGCCACGTTTCTGGAAAATGATAAGACCATAGTCATAAAATTATATCTTAGTTCCATTTATAATCCATACCCTAAAAGTATGCAGAAACCAGTGCTCTGCTCAAACAGTATAGACATGGTGAATAGTCTCCTATATTGTTGGCATATATATTTCCACCTTTGATATTAAAATTCTATCTATATGTAACTAGGGCTTTAACTGGCTGTCTTAGATGTCGTTATTCAGGAAAAAATGAAACATATTTTAATTTTCTTTCATGCAGTCTCGTTAGGCCTTCTAGTCTTAGTATATGTCAAAATGCTTAATTGTGATAAAAGTTGTAGATTGTCATTGAATCTGGAATATTAATCAGTGATTATGCTCTCAGGTTATTTGATACAGACTGATATGGAGAATCTCATCAGAAAATTTAGGAGTTCCCAAATACCTGTTGCCTTCCCATACTATACAATGTAAAAAGGAGTTCGTTTAAAATTCTATCTCTAGTCAGGCTTCACAGATCTACAGTAGCTGGGAAAATTAAGAAAAACCTCAATTTCTTTAATTATCATTCCTCCTCTGCTAATTATAATTAAATTACCATTTATCATTAAGTAAAGAGAAATGAAGTCAGAGTTTGCTTAGGTGATGATCATGAAACTGTCTCTCTGGGTCCTATTACAGAACTCTTTCTTGCAAACAGAATTCCCTACCATAATTGCTATAAAATTACATTTTCTTACTAATCAGTTTCCAGGGGCCTTATTAAAATGATTGGTTTATGAGATTTTTTTATGGGCACCTATTCACTGAGAATCAATGTCAACAAATACAAATATTCAACTTTTTCATTAAGGTTAATGACTATGCAGGTTAGTTTGAGTGGGTTGGGATAATTATCTGATTCTTCAGGGATGGCCATTTCTTCTACCCTGAAGCACCTTCCTGTGGGAGACAAGATAGTTTCATGGGAAGAGAAAGAATTTGGAGCCAGACCTAAGTTTGCACCTAAACTCTTCTCCTTTTTACCCATGCACTCTTGGGAGCCTCAATTAGGAAATGGAAATACAAGTTACAGCAGAGGGCTATTTATAAGGAGCAAAGCTTATATTGTATATTAAGTTTCTTTGCAAACTGCAAATTAATGATAACACCGACAATAATAATAACAGGTTCTCACATTTATTCATTGCTGGTCATGTCCTAGGCAAGCTGTTAAATATGCCCACATACATTAAGTTATTTATTCCCATCAGAACATCGCGATGTAGGTAAAATGATCCCATGTTTCAGATAGGAAAAGGGAAGCTCATATACTTTAAAACATCTGCATCAAGACGTAGCTAATAAATGTGTTAGCTAAAGTCCATATTTAAGGTGTCAATTGTAGAATGGTTATTTTTAAGTACTGTTTGCTTTCTCTCTCCATATGTTTTTTCCAAAATTTATTCTAAGATGCTCAAGCATATATTATGATAGTGTTACTTTCAGTAATAAATCCTGTCTGCTCCATGTTATTTGTAACCATAGGATGAATACTGTATGGACAGATTGGTGATAGATGTCCATCCATCCACACATACATACAAGAAGGGTTCTTCACTTGAGCAGCTTAAGTGTGGCTCCTAAGCCTTCTCCTAAGCATATCTCTTTACTTCCTTATAAAATCCAATTTTAGCAAAAAACTCTGCTAAGTAGGTGTGGTGAAGAAACACCAAACAAGGTACCTGCTCCCCCCACTATCTGATCAGGTTCCTCATCCTCCACCATCCTCCAGTCATATCTGATGACCCTCACCTGCCTTCAGCAAGAATCCTACTAGGTCAGTTTAGCCAGATTCCCTCTTGCAAATTATACTTTCTCTAAGTTATTGTCCATCCACCGACTCTGCCTAACTCTTGGCTAGAAATTCTCATTTTCCTGTGTTGTATTCAAAGGCAAGCCCCAGTCTCTCCCATTGCAAGACTCCACTGTTGTGGTCCCCATACTTGTCATGGCAGTTTTATAGAAAGTCATTCTTACTGTTCTTTCATGAGTATCATTGACCATTTTTTCCCCTTAATACAAACGCACATTTATGCATGTATCACTAAATTATTTGGTATACCCTAACCAAAAACTATTATATTCCTCAAACAAGATTCCTGCTCCTAAATATGAATCCAACAATGGAATCCAGGGAATAGTAAACTAAATACATAAATCTCCACACTTTCTATTTCTTTTAGTCTCATATTCACAGGCTGTCATGTGCAATCTTTTTAAATTTTGAATTTTAATTTTATATTATTTTCCCCTCATTCTAATCTCTTTCAAATTCACTGTATTATATTCCATCATATTAAGCCCCTATTTTGTCAAAGGATTTTTTGAAAATTCTATTTCTCATTATAGCACTCTTGTATAAAAGATAATTCTTCTGTTTCTCTTTACTGTAGAACTTAGGCCATTCTGTATGACTTACAAGGTTTCATGTGGCCATGGTCCTTTTTGTACAACTTCTTCCCCTGACATTTTCTTCCTTCTTCGGCTGCTATGAAACTTCTTCCTTTCATTGGCTGTGGCTGTATTTCTTATCTCTGCACTTTCTGTATCACTGAAATACTTTTTAATGTCGCAGAACTTCTCTAACTTGAAGTACAAGTTCAAGAGTCCTTCTTGGAAGAATTTTGCCATATTTAATCACTGTTCTTACCTGATCCTCATTGGGGATAAAAGTTAATCATTTCTTTTTATTCCTTTTTGCATTATTGTTATTTTTTGTATGGTATTATAATCCTTTCTGTAACTGTGTCCCTATTAGACTGGGAGCTTTCTGAAGGCAGGAACACTGACAGAGTCACTTTTTAATCTCCAGGGCCTTACTTATCATGGCAACAAGATTGTTATTATCATTTTTAAAAATTTGAAATATATTCAAGAAATGCCTCAGAGTGATAGCATGTAAACATTTTTGCTACTTTTTTGAGTCAAAACATTTTAATGATTTTGGCCTTTTTATCTGAATATTTTTGATGTCTTAATTCAATAAATGCATTATATTATAAATCTCACACTATTATAAATTGGTTTTTCCCCATTGAGTTTTAAAAATTGTTTTATCTGCAATAGATAGGAGTTCCATTTTGGTGAAATATTAATATTCTGATTCACTGATTTCTTTGGATTTTATTGATCACATTACTTGTAAAAAATGTTTTGTTTTTAATTTAAAAATTCTGCTTATCATTTGTCCTTTGTATAGATTTTCCAGCTTCTATAATAATCTGTTTAATATAAAATTACTTATATGTCAAATCCAAAGCTAATCCTAGTATTTAAAAAATAATTTTTAGTGTTTTTTTACTAAATAATTTTAGTGGTTTTTTTAACTAAATAATTATTATATGATGAACTTTTTACAAACATTTCACATAGAAATTTTAAGCCAACATAAGATTTAAAGAGTTGATATAATAATCCCACTAAAATTATGACATAACTTTAATGTCTCAGTTCACAGTCCCATCCATACCCTCACCTCATCCACTAGCCCTCCAGTGTTATTTTGAAGTAAATCTCAGAATTATTACCATTTCATATATTGGTGTTCTCTGGGTGAATATTTTCTGGAACAAATGTGTAGTCAAAGTTGTTTCCAAGTTGCTTGTTTCAAAGAGAAACTATAGGCCATGGGAAATAGGAGCATCTCAACAAGCAGTTTAGAAGAGATTAAGGATAAGGCTTGCTATAGAATTTGAACCTACATTATGTTATTTAGGAGAGTTCAGGAAAGCATGATTTCTCTCTTTTCTGAGTGTTGCTGGAATTTGGCAACATTTCCATGATTGGAAATCTAATTGTTCTTTTTTAGAACATGGATAAAGCAGAATGAAGCTAAAGCTATAGTTGGTAAAGTACCAGCATTCTTTAATGTTAGCCAGGTGATAAGTATATTAGGCCATATTTGTTGGAATAAATCACTAAAATAACTTTAGACATAGCTTATTGGGAGCTAACATCATTGCTAAATGGAGTCTGTATTTGGAGCCAGTAGTCTACCTTTCACCTGTACCCCAGCTCCTCGTTAGAAATTTCTCTCCTTGTTGAAGTGTGGTATTAAATGGCATTGGACTGCATTGTAACTGTATTTCATACATTCATACTGTCTGCTTTACAGCAGTTTCTGAAGGATACCTATTTATACTAAAATACTATGTTATTCTCATGTGCTCTCTTTCTCTTACACACACACACACACACACACACGAGTCTACACCTGGATCTGCAGCACAATGCCCTATGGTCATTCATGAGTTCTTTGAGCGGATGCCCTCTGGAAACCTGATGAACTGCTGTTTCTCACAGAGCTAGACACAGAGGACTCAATGACCCCTCGTGTCATTAAGATGTTCATAAGCGACCCTCTTTTGTATCACAAGTAACTTGGTAAGTAAGAAAAATCATACATCTAGAATGAAAATTTCATGCATCCTGGAAATAATGGAGGAAACCCATCTAAAATGAGATAATAAGGTTTTGGCTCTTTCCCTCCTCCAGGTGAGGGTAGCCTCTAGAAGCAGGCTTGAGTTACATTTGTAAGAAATAGTTTATGAGAGACCCTTCCTAGCACTCCAAGGTAAGTATGATAATATAACCTTGAATAGAGAAAGCAGAGTAAATCAATATGTCAAGTGCAGGGGGATGATGCCACCCACTGTGCATGAGTTTTTCTCTATCAGGTCCCCACTCTAGTTGGAAGCAGAGATTTAGGAAAGATCCTATGAGTTGCCCTTATAATGCACACCTCAAGAACATTGTCAGGAGTTAGAGCCTTAGGTCCATTATAGCAGACCAAACTGGTATCCCGTGGAAGAAGAGGCCCCAGACCCCAGTGGATGGTCCAGCCTTTAAGTACCTGTTTAAGAAGAAGGGAGAATGACAACATTGATATTTTTTCTAACCTTTCTTTGATTATTTGTTCTGTCTAGAGGATGGGGAGACAACTTCTTAGTGAGAATCTCCCAGATCACTGCCTCTTCTGTTGATCTGTCTTGCTGCCAGGTTTGCTGTCCTGAACCTTGTTCAGTGCAAGCATTTCTGTATATGATTCCTAAATTTGCAGAAGCTGGTCCCTCCAACCACCTCTAAGATGCAACTAATAGCTCTGTACTTGGAGGTCCCATGTTTTTTCTAACTTATGCCTGTGTCAAGCACTGTGTATGAGGCCCTAGTCCCTTTCTCCTTGCCCATCTTCACGCTTGTAGTTGTTGCTTTTGACTTTTTTCCACTCAGTAATCTGTTGCATTTTTTAATTTTTTAAGTCTACTGTCAAAACTTTACAGTAGAATAAATAAGTCACTTGGCCTTTGTTGACCTTCGTCACTCCTCTGCTATCACGCTGAAGATGATGGTGAATTTCTTTGTGAAACACAACACTATTCTCTTCCACGCTGTGCAGTGCAGCTGGGTGATTTCTCACCTTCATGATCATGGAGTGTTTCCTACTAGCCTCCATGGCCTACGACTGCTATGTGGCCATCTGCAGTCCCCTGCATTATTCAACTTTGATGTCAAGAAGAGTCTGCATCCAGCTGGTGGCAGTCCTGTACACATACAGCTTCCTAGTTGCCCTCTTCCACACCATCATCACCTTCCATCTGACTTACTGCTGCCCCAATCATTACTACTGTGATGACCTCCCTCTCTTAGCACTGTCCTGCTCAGACACACACAGGAAGGAAATTTTGATTTTTGCCTTTGTTGGTTTTGATATGATCTGTTCCTCTTCCATTATCCTCACCTCCTACATCTTCATTATTGCGGGCATCCTATGGATCCGCTCTACCCAGGGGCGACGCAAGGCCATTTCCACCTGCAGCTCCCACATGATAACTGCTACTATCTCCTGATCTTTATGTATCTATGACTCAAATCAAACCATTCCTCATACACAGAAAAAGTAGTTTCTGTGTTTTATATAGTGCTGATCTCTGTGTTGAACCTTTTCCACAGTCTGAAGAACAAGGAATACAAAGGTGCCTCAAAGAAAGTATGGGATCAGTGATTTTCAATGGCTGTGCTACGGCACACTGGTATGCCAAAAGAAGATCTTAGGGGTGGTATGAACAAATTCAAAAAATCATCAAATAAACTACTTCCAAAAAATGTTCAAAACATAGTAAATATATTTTACTTTTTACTTTTTCTTTTTGATCAACATAACTTGAGTGTGTTGCAGAAGTTTAACTATAGGTTGGCGTGTGCTGCAAGATAAAAAAGGTTGGAAAACACTGTGCTAAAACTAAGTATACTTTAGGACTTGCTCCAGGTGGCTTAGTTCATCTCTTGGAACAGCAATCTCTCTGTCAAAGTATCAGAATCAGTATCATTCAATCTCCAAGTACATTTAAATAAACGTTTGTGTTTGTCACTCTTCAGTCTGTGATCTCTATGATCTTTTTGTACCTGGATATGAAACTTCATTTCCTTTGGGTATATACATGAAAGAGGGATAGCTGAGTTATATGGTAATTCTATTTTTAATTTCTTTTTTCTTTTTGGAGGAGTGAAAGGGTTTTTGGGTTTTTTTTTTTTAAGAGACAGTCTCACTTTATTGCCCTCGGTAGAGTGCTGTGGTGTCACAGATCACAGCAACCTCCAACTCCTGGGCTTAGGCAATTCTCTTACCTCAGCGTCCCAAGTAGCTGGGACTACAGGTGACTACCACAATGCCTGGCTATGTTTTTTGTTGCTGTTTGGCCAGGGACGGGTTTGAACCCACCACCCTCAGTATATGGGGCTGGAGCCCTACTCACTGAGCCACAGGTGCTGCCCTATTTTTAATTTCTTTAGGAACCTCTATACTGTTTTTCATAATGGCATCACCAATCTACAGTCCTACCAACAAGGTACAAGTGTTCCCCTTACTCCAGACCCTAGCCAACACTTACCTCTTGTCTTTTTGACAATAGCTATCATAAGGGGTGTGAGATGAAATTTAATAGTAGTTTTTATTTGCATTTCCCTGATAATTTGTGATTCTGAGCGCTTTTTTATACAGCTATTGGATATTTTTGTGTCATGTTTGGAGAAATGTCTACTCTGATCTTTTGTTCTAATCTTTGCTAAATGAAACACAAATGGCTTATTTTTAAGGAAACAATCTGCACATTTGAAGTAAAAGATATGAAAGAATCAAAATTAAACTTAAATTATGTCCATCAATGCCCACATACAAAGAAGTTTAAAAGAATTAAGTTGCTTAAAATACTGTCATAAATAACTCAATTTTAATTCTTCCATTTTTTAAATTTTAAAATGAAGAATACTTTGTTTCTAATTATTTTAAAAGAAGTTAAACACATTATCTAAGACTGAAGAAAGAAACCACTGATATGATAACAACATTAATAGTTAAGTGTAAAATCCATCATTTGTGATAAACCAACCCTGTGCTAGAAAATGTGCCATACTGTGTATATTTACAGTTTTATTAATTCTCAGAGTTAGTCCAGGAGATGAAAACTCTTACTGCCTTCTCCAAAGGGGGAAACTGAGATACAGAAATTTACTCATGGTAACAGCTCTTCATTGGCAAGGCCAAAAATTATTAGTCAAGGTTTTTGAAGAGTTTATTTTTACAGGGAGAATGGGAACTTAAGATCTCATTCTTGGCAAGGGAAAATAACCCAGAAAAAAGGAAAAACAGGGAATTAAGCTGAGCAAGGAGGAATAAAAACAGTTTAGCTAATTTACTTTTAAACCAGCAGCTAAATTACCTATCTGAGCAGTTCCTGCTTTTACTAGAAGCCTGACTGGTGAGGGATAAAGCTTGCAGATATGCTGGCTGGGTCTGTAAACATTGTGAAAAGTAATGGCCAAAGAAAGAAGCTATGTTCAAGGCCTGGAAAGGAACATTAACCAGGCCATCCCATGCCCAGTCAACAGTCAGAGCAAATACCTATTGTGGGGTTTTGTATTATGACCAGTGCAGAGATCATGGGAACAGTCCTGAAATATGGACAGGAGGGCTTGTACCCCCTTATCATAGAGTAAGATGCCTCTAGGTGGAAATCAGAGGAAAATTCTTCTCTTCCGCTGTTTCTTCAGAGGAGCCTGATACCATTGTGTCTGCTACACAGAGAACTAGAAGAGATTAATGTCCCCCAAAGAATCTGTGTGTGTGACCACAGACAGGAGGCTGCCCACACACAAGGCTCAGAGTTTGGATTTCTTAAGGTGCTCAAACCTTTAAAGTTAATGATTATAGATAGAATAACAACTGTCATGCTTACTCAGAGGAACTGCTGATGTTTTTATTGCATTCTTCAGCTTACCCTCTGGGCTAAATGAGAAAATAGTATTCAATAAAAGCTGAGTGGAACAAACACTCAGGGCCACTTGCTGGAACCCCAGAAGCTAGCAGTAGTCCCTATTTCCCACCATTGAAAACTCTTCTGCATGTCCTTTTTATCTCTCACTACTTTTAATTTTATTTTTCTTCAGTAGATAGCCACCAGTTCCACAGGACTTAAAGGACTCTGCCCCCGGGGTGAGACCCTGGCACATTTCCAAACCTTGTAGTTAAATAGAAGAGGCTGCAAATTATTATAGTGTGAAGTGCCTTTAGTGATCTAAACCCATACATAATACATGTTAATAAATATTCAGTGCTCTAGTAACTCTGATAGTACTATTCTTCCCAGGTGGTGGTGAATAATTTCAATATAACCCAAATTCTCAATATCACAGAGAGTTCATATAAAACTGCTGTTTCTCAATACTGTTTCGCAATTATTGATGAAAATGTCCTGGCTAAGAAGATTTAAGGTCTCCCTCTGCTCTTTTACAATTCAATGAATCAAAATCTACCAAATGCCTTTTATATGGAAACCACTGATAATGGAATAGTGCAGGAGACACATTCTGAGTGGTTTTGAGCACTGAAAATGAAGGACTGGCTCTGTCATTTACTAGCACTTTGGCTTTAAATGAGATGCAATTTAAAGGCAGTGATCCCTGTCCACTGATTATTAATTTATTTAATAACCAAATGCAACTTTTCTATAATTCTCTTCAGTGCGCTTTTTACCTCTTGATTTCTCAAGCTGTAGATCAGTGGGTTTAACATGGGGATCACAACCACATAAAACACCGAAGCGAATTTATCTAAGTTGAGAGAATGGCTTGACTTGGGCTGCAGGTACATAAAAATGACTGTTCCATAAAATATTGTGATGGAGGTCAGGTGGGAAGCACAGGTGGAAAATGCTTTCTGTCTTCCTTCAGCAGAGTGAATCCTCAGGATGGTGAAGAAGATGAACACGTAGGAAACTAGCACGATCACTAGAGAGCAAAGGGTATTAAACCCAGCAATGATTAACAACATCAGTTCCTTGATGTGTGTGTCAGAGCAGGCCAGAGCAACCAAAGGAACATCATCACAGTAGAAGTGGTTGACGATGTTAGAGTTACAAAAAGACAAGTGAAACGTCCCCACTGTCTGTACGAGACCCACGGTGAATCCATAAACATATGTGCTAGCAATCATTTGAATACAGAGTTTCCTGGGCATAAGGACGACATAAAGTAAAGGATTTCGGATGGCCACATAGCGATCATAGGCCATGATTGAGAGCAAATATAATTCACAAACTACAAACGTGATGAAGCAGCATAACTGAATGGCACAGGCATAAAACGTTATGTTTTTAACTTCACGCAGAAAATTCATCAACATGTTTGGGGTGACGGATGAAGTAAAGGAAAAATCAACAAAAGCCAGATGGCTGAGGAAAAAATACATGGGTGTGTGAAGCTGAGGACTGACTTGGATTAGCACAATCAGACTGAGATTACCCATGACACTGGTAAGGTAAATGACCAGGAAGACACCAAAGAGAATGGCTTGCACCTCTGCATTTTCTGTGAGCCCCAGGAGGATAAACTCAGACACTGCTGAATGATTGCCTTTGGACATGGAGGAGGTAGACAGGTTCTCTATGGTAGAATCCCCCAGAGCACAAGTTCTTGTTTCCTTGGCAATGATTGAGAAGATGTTAGGAGATGGTTCTGACCCACCAGGAACTCATGTCGAAATCATTCAAAAGGGGATCATATGTTATTTTTACTTTCAGAATAAAGTGATTCCTCCAGTGTAGAAATTCCGAAACAGGCAATTCTGTGGATATTTGTGAAGATAAAAAGAGGATATTTTAAAGTTTTACCTAATTGGATGATCTATGTCATATATATTTTTAGTAAGAGAAAGTAAAAATTAAGAGTTATTTAAACATAGATAAAAAGGCTTTTTAAAAAAAATTATTGGATTGCTTGAAACCAAATTATGCAAATTCTTCTGGAAAATTTTAATGAACAGAAAATAACAAATTAAAAAAATGAGTTTTGAAGTAGAAAGGTCATAAACAAAATTTTGGTACTATGCCAAGCAGTCAGGATTATTTATTTTCATTGTTTTTCTTTTTTATAGTAATAGTTCTCTTTTTTTTTCTTCAACTGTTATGAATTATTTGTGAATGAAAGAGAAAAGAATATGCTCAGAAATATAAATAGACTTATTTTTTTGAAATATGCATACAGGATTAAAGTACATTGAATGATTCAAAAAATACATTTGCCATGTACCATTGAACATCCAAACGCAAATCAGGAGGAGAAGAATATTTTAAGATGCCCGTGTGGAAGCACAAATTGGCTGCTGGATAACTGAAGGGCAGCAGCTTTCAATGATCTCCATTTGAACAGAAGAAATGTAAGTTTGGTTTTTTAATTCACTTTTCTCTCTTAAATTATCTCTACAGCAGCCTTCAGATTGTCAGTATCTTGATGCTGAGAGCATAAGCCCTCTTCATGCTTCATAACTAGCATAGCATGAAGCAGGATAACTCACTAACTAGTCCTCGATTCCCTAACCTGTTTGTAGTTGAGGCAAATGACCTTTCAGAGAAGCCAAAGTTTCCCCAGTCAAGGCAATTTGAAGAGGTGATCTATGAGTCTGTCCACACCAAGAACTTAGGACAGTGCCTACCTCATACTATGTGCCAAATAAATCCATTTTAGCTTATGATAGTGTTAACATTATTTAGTCTGAGGCTTCCTCTGAGGAAGCCTGCATGTCATCCCATCATGCTGATGACGATAGAAGCTTAAACTTTTATTTTTTTCTTAACAACATTTTGAAGTATTTGTCCACTGTCTCACTGACTTGTGATCTCTAATCCTTACCTCTGCTGGCTCTGATTCTTTTTAGTATTAACTACTTACACTGCTGTGTTGAAACCAAAGCTGTACACATTTTGCTCTGGTATGATCAAACTTTCAACATCTCCAGTGATTTTTTTTCTTAATATTTATACTTGACTCATCCTTGAAAACCTGCTTTTCTCCAGATCAATTTTATGCTAAATATGAAAGTCTCTGTATTTTAAATCTGGCAAGTAAAATGAGGCATTATTGATATTTTGAGCAATTGTTCCATATTTGTCATTACATCTTGTACTTGTGGAAACTTCCCTGATGCTTTGAGGCTTACGCATTTATATGCTTTGTTAAGTTATTTATATATTTCCAGTTTGGTCTTCATTCATTGAAATCTTTGGTGCCAAGATCACTCTACCCTTCTTGCACAAAGTTGGCACCACCCACCACACACACCACACATTTAATATGTGGCTTCTCAGAATCTTGACATTTGAAACCAGCACCATTCCACTTGTGTTTCTACTCTCATGACTCCATACTGAATATTGTTTTACCTGGAAATTTATCAAGGACTCAGTACCCAAAATTGAAACATTATCTTATGACCACAATCTTCTGCACTCTCCTTTCCACCTCACTTATGACACTACAGCTTTTCATTTATTCACACATACCACATTTCACTATTCCTTAAACCCCACTAATTATTCCTTATTTATTTTGTCACCGTCTTTATTTAGATATCTCTGTATGTCTTAGACTTTATGATTTATTACTAGAGTTTCTCTTTTCAACATCCAGAATTTTCTTGTCCTGTTTCCTTGTAGATATACCAGAATCTGGATGTTTCGAAATGGGCTCTTTGCAGTTGAATATGAATTGAAAATAACATCTACTCAAAAGTGACCTATTACACACTTATCTCATTCAAAATCAACTGGTCAACTGGTTGTTTACTGAACCTATTCTTTCCTGAATCAAGGTTCGGTCTTCCTGTCTTTATGTAAATATTGCAAATCCTTTCCTTTCTTCATACTCTGTCAGATCATCCCCACCACTTACTCTAGGTAGATGCTGTACTTTCTGAAAATAGAAGAGCACTTAAAATAATAAAATGAAATATTTCTCAATTTTTCGATTTCTTATTGCCAGTTGCATAAAACTTTCTGCTTCCACATCTGTCTTTTCTACATTTTTGCTGGGAGAATGGATGGGAGGTGTCCTGCTTCTAATACCTACACTTGTACTTTGGTTCCTCTACTTTTTCCCTCCCAATATCCCTCTTTTGCTAGTTTATTAAAATCTCTCCCATCAGCCCTCTATTCTAAGGTGACCAGACATCTCACTTTTGGCGGAATAGTCCTGATTTTTAACAATTTGTCCTGCATTCTGTGGCGTTTTAAAAAAGTCCCGATTTTTAGAAAGAATACACAACAAGCTAGGAGACAATGAGACAACAGGAAGGGAATATCTGGTTGAAGAGGTTAATGTAACTTCATTTGGAAATGAAAAGGCTAATGTAAACTCCCTACTCCCCTCCTGGGCAAGGTCACCCAGGTGGACCTGTGCCCTCCTCCTTTGAGCCACAGGCTCTGCCCTATACATAATTTTTAAAAATGTATTATATTTGTAAATTGTACTTATGTTGAAATTTAAAAATATATATATTACAATACTATTTTTGCATTCTATGCAAATTTTTGTTGCTCCATTTAGAACAAATTTTTAATTAAGAATACCACCCTCCCCATCCCATCCCCCCACTCCCATCAATGGTGTCCCACTTTACCAATGTTAAAATCTGGTCACCTTACTCTATTCCTCTATCTTGACCCTTTCCCCTCTATTCTTTCCTTCATTCTTTCAGTACCAGCCCTCTTGGAAAAGTGACCTATTTATATTCTCATTTACATTTCAAACACCTACATCCTGATATATTTCCTCAGGATTGTAATGCAATTACTTTCTCAACATTCTCCAACATCACCCTTCACTCACAATCAAACAAATATGTTTTTATTCGACTTAGCATTAGACATTATTGATACTAAGGTTCGTTATGAGAACCATTTTTATTTTGGTTTCCAAGTCATCAGAATCTCTGATTTTACCAGCTGTCTGTCCACTGTTACTTCCCTTAATGGTTCTGCTTCTTTTGTTTATGCTTTAAATAACACTATTGCTTTAGAATTATTTCTCCAGGCAACTCATGCTATTTTTGAACATTCATATTCAGAACTATCATTTAATACTAGAAGTACCATTGTCACTCATATGCTGCTGATCCAAAAACATAATTTTCTAGGCCACATTTCTTCTCTGTACTTCATGTATGCACATGTATACAGTTGCTACACAGGAAACTTCATATATATGAAGTACACTTCATATGTACAAATGTTTATACATATATATTGATACAAATGTATACATTTGTATAAATGTTTATACATATATAAATGTTTATACATATATATTTATATATATCCCAGAGGTACCCAAATTTAACATATTCAAAAAGAATTCATCTATTAAAAAAAATACCCTACTCCACCCATATGCCTTAGAGTGAATATTTTGTAACTTGGTGAATATGGAGAGCTACTTGGTATTTATCAAGGTGAAAAAGTAAAAGGAAAACATATATCCCTCTAATGTCTACTATATACCACTACACACAACTAATTATTTTACTTATTTTCTTACAGGACTTCCTACTTCTACTACCCTCTGTATTTTACTTATTTAGGCTTCAGATTAAAACTCTTTGCTTTACTACACTCCAATTGCTGTCTTCACATCAGTTTTGCCACCCTCTCTGTGCATATGACATTTCAAGTGTACTTTATAGCATGCAAAGTTTAGCTTGTGGTTTCCCATTAGTCTCGAAATAGAGTCCAAATGTCTTAATATGGTTACTTAAACCTGTGATAAACAAGCCTTCTGTAGACAGATCTCATCCTTTGCTATATTCTTCATTCTTTATGTTTTCTCCATGCACCTGGTTTGTATTACACCATTGCTCTCTCAGATAAGACTACGGGTTTTGCATATAGTTTGGCCAGAATATTTCTCCCTTTTTCTTCATCCTTCTAGTTGACCACTATCTTTCTGTTTATCCTTAAGACAGGAGGTGAAAGTTCACTTCCTTCCAGTGATGTTTTTCTCAATTTTATCTCCCAGTTGTTACATCCAACTATTCAGTCAATCTGTTTGTTAATTTGTCTTTCAGGTACTTCCAATGTCAAATTCTTGGTAAGAAAATATAGTTTTATTTTTTCCCCAATAGTATAGCCAGTCCAAATAACTTAGAATAATTAAACAAGTGAATACAGTTTCTGCTATTCTAAACCCTATTTGACTACTTTGATTACCTTGATTTTTTTCCTAAGGTATATCGCTTTTGAGTAATCCACAATAAGACCAAAAAAAAAAAAAAATTATGTCCTGAGGCACACTCCGTGAATACCAACAATAATTCACATATCTTAGTACTGTGAGAGTATCTTATATGATCTGCTGGTCCCTCTAGAATACTTCCATTGGATTACAGCAGTTTAAACAATTATAAACCAGAAATGTGTTGATGTTTCATAAGCAATTATGTTAAAGGTGATCTTTGGGGAGTTAATTTGTTTAAGATGCAAAAATCTAAACCCTTGAAAGGCAGATGACTATGCTGAACCAAAGTATAATAAAGAATTAATAACTAATCAGAAGAACTGTTTTAATATATAGAAAATTACTCAAAATGCTTAACCAACTTTGATTTACTTTTTATACGTTGGTATAGTTTTTATTAAATTTATGAATTTCAGCAAAAAATCATTATATGCATTTGGTAAATTAACTTGTCATTGAACTCTGAGGAGCTAACAAGTAATGATTTGGATTGCAGCAAAGACCAGCTCTCCATATGAAACTCAATAATCTGTTGAACAGTGTATAAACAAAAATTAAGCCATGGATTCCTTGTCAGTCTGGAGTACGTTTGGTTCAATCTCAGAAAATTGTTGTCTGAAACTTCTGTTCAAATAGGAAAGTTATTTAAAATGAACTTTATTTTGTTCCCTAAATCCTGTTGGAAAGCACTTAAAGATGTGAAAATCACATATAAATTAACAGGCCATCTCTTTAAACACTCTAACAAACTGTTCATTTGTATTTCACACATGCAAACAAGTTCAGCGATAAGTAGAAAGGTGTACAAATAGAAGAATTGTAGGTCAATTATTTTTCCCCTCAAAAAATAAAAGTTGGAAAAAAAAAGAAACTCAGTGATATTAAATGTGAATATTTTGCCCTACAATCAATAATTTTCTGATTCTTGAAAATACTATTCTGCATAAAAGAGTTGAACACCACTACAAAAATCTTAAATAAAAGTTATACAGAAGTCACTTATAATTCTCCATGCTAATTAGACAGTTCTCTATGTGGCAGCAGCTGGGGTAATGAGAAAGCTATAAGGTCCAGGATAATTTCAGTTGCATGGCTGACATTTGGCGAGGCTACCAGCTCAAATGTTTTGTTTCTATCCATGTGGTATCTTCACATATCCACCAGGCTTCCTGCACTGCAGGGATTGGGTCTTAACACTAAACTTTCATCTGAAGTAGAAGAAGTAGTTTCCATAATCACCAAGGTCCAGTCACAGGAGATGCACAATACAGCATGTCTTTTGAGCATTCCATTATATATACCAAGTTATAGGGACAGAGTTCTCAGGAAATAGAACTATACATATGTGTGATATGAACAAAGGGATTCATTGTGAACTATTTAGTTGTAACATATGATAGCCACAATCTTCCTGAATCTTCCTCAGGATGGTTAAAAGAAAGATAACATATTAGATCACTAGTAAATATCCAAAATGGACATGGGTTTTGAATTCAGAAGCATTTGGTCTCTAAATCTGATTTTGCAATATACAAACTGTCTATTCTTGAACAAGTAACCTATTCTCTTTATGACTCAGTTATTTTCTAAAATTGTGGAAATTTCAAGCCCACAAACTTACTATAATGATTTAACTTGAGAAATATATATATATAATATATATATATACACATATACATACACATACATATATGCATGACTTCATAAAGTTTAGCTGCTTTATAATCCACTTAGTGGTATGAACCGACCTGCCATTTTCTTGCAACTAGAAAAATATATATATTTTTTATTTTTATCTGGCAGTGTTTAATAATCTAACCAAGACAAAATCTTAGAATAATTACTTTCCAGTTTTGACATTAAATGTTTATTATTTATATTTAATAATTTTCTTAGCTCGGTTTCTCCACACAAAACCTGAAAACAACTTAATTCCTCATAGCCTACTTCCTCATAGAGATGTGAACTCTGCTTTTTCAAAAATTTTTCAAATGAAGATTTTAAGCATCTTGTTATTTCACAAAACTGTATGCTCATTCACCATCTTGGTAGCATCTTGCTAATTGTACCTGGTGAACTGTGAGTGGAAAGGTCCCTAATGCCTTTGTAACACATATGGATCAAATGGTAGAAGAAAAAACCCACATTCGAAGTCAGTGGTTTCCTCTGTACTTTTGCTTTAAGTTAAATAACAAGTCACCCTCTTTGCTTTATTTCTCTTAGGTAATAGAAGCATTGCTCTTCCACAGGTTTACCACTACTTAGCAATATGTCCAGCACTTTTTAGAACTCCTCAGTGTTATCAGAAGGCATATATACTATGCTTGGGTATGCAGCTGTAACCTATTCTAGAAAACTACCTATTTTGAATCAGTCCTAGTGGAAAAGTAGATTGTGATAATATTCACTAATGTTGAAGATATCTATGTTGGGTGATGCTGAAGATATGTATGTTGGGTGGTAATACTGTATGAGTCTCGAAAAAAATCCAATCAGCATCTCAGCACAGACTTTAAAGCAAAGCCAGGCCATCTGAGAAAGAGATAAAATAGCTTTCTGCATTCTTCTAGACTGTAGTAAAAACTAAGTGCCAGATTTAAAAAAAAAAAAGAACAACACTAATAAATATTTAGCATAAACCATTTATCCTGTGATCTACCAACCCGTAATGCTGTAAAGTTGCCATAACACAAGAACAATTCATTATAAATGGAAAGTCATTCATTTACAACCTCATTAAATTGGGTCAAGATGTCATTAACAGATTATATGAACAAGTGATTCTAGATTTTTATCTCACATGTTATTGTTACATACTCTTCTGTCAATCCATGCTATTATTTCATGGGTAAAAGGTTCTAGTTGAGCATTGTTAAAGTTAGATATGTGCCTACTACAGTGAAGGGATGCCGCATTGTGTAGAAAATAATCAGAAATGGATTTGTGCCTCAGTGCAGTCCCACTGAGAGGAGGCCTTGAAGGAGTAAGGTGAAAGAAGTTGTCACAACAGGTGGAACATTTGGTCTTCCACTTCATATAGAGAACAAATGTTGCCGTAAGGGTCTCACGGAAAAGCGATGTTGTGGAGAATAAGCAAGCTTATTGAAATTGTGTTTTAAATAAAGGTGACCATCTGCTCACTCAGGCAAAATGGCGAGCTTCTTTATTTGCAGTTGGTTTATATAAGGAATTTTGTACATGAACACAATACAGCAATGACCTCATTGATCCATTTAAACATCATATAACTATCTTATGATTAACTTCTGATAATCCACTCAACATACATGTTTTGACATAACTCTGTCAACATAACCCAGTTTAACATAACTTAATGGAGAACATGTTGTCAGCCATTACTTCTTTGTTCTTATCTGGTGATGCCTGAGGCTATGGAGGAACAGGGTAGATTGGATATCTGCCCTTGTTGACCTTGCCATTTGGAGGTTGTTACTTTGAATCTTTAAGCAAGGCATAAAGAAACTTCTTGGGCATATAGGAATTTCTGTGCAAACCTCTGCTCTCATGTAGGCCTTAAGTCTAGGGGTTTTTGCTGGAATCTTTTGTAAGGAATTTTCAGGCTGGACATCTCAAAAGCCTTTCACAAGCCCAAGTTTCATCTGTGCTATTAGATACCTGTATTCATTGGGTAAATTCCTCTTCTCTTGAGGTCCCTGAGCACATTTCCATTCCCGAACCTGTCAGCAAGTGACCTTCGTTACTTACCACAGATCAGGAAAGGTTATTGATGGGTATCTGGCCAGTTTCCAATGGGCTTTTTTATTGGCCTCATAAAGTCAACCTTAATTCCTTAACGCAGTAAATGCTACTCCAGCTGAAGCCTTGGTCATGTTAGGCTCATAACCAACTTGGCCACATGGGATTATGCCTCAGTTTCTTACAAGTATGCCTGAACAAAGTCTTTTCAAAGGCCTCTCAAATGGCTTTTTTGGCCAGAGGCATATAGGCATTTTGCCTATAAACAAGTGTGGCCCCAGAGAAAAGGTATGTACTGATTCATGAACAATAATATTTAATTCTAGATGGCTGGTTTGAGGACTAGGACTAACAATGCTGAATGAACAAGCGTTCTGGGGAGCATGATTTTAGATAATTGTGTACAAATGGCAAAAAACACCAATTTCATTTAATAGCTATTAAAGAGTAACTAGCAAAGAGGAGGTTTCCAGCAATGAAGGTTGGAGAACTGCCCTATGCATGGCATTCACCTCCACTCATCTCTTGTGAAAGCTATGGCTTTGACACTATGTAATCAAGGACACCACAAACAGAAGAGCAGTGTCAGGAATGAAGCCTGGGCAGGTTTCTAGACTCTACTCCAGTATTACATGTCCAATCTGTTAGAAGCAGAGACCTACACTGAGTCCTGAATATGACATCATTATATATATGTGTATACATATACACCCAGACACACACATATATATGTTTTACATCAAGGACGCTTTGACATAGTCAGGGCACATAATAAATGGTCCTGTCATGTAACTCATCACCAACAATCATCTGGCTTGACAGAAAATTCAAATGGTACATTGACTGCTCAGCTAAGTTACTAGCTCAGTAAAAAGAACTTGGCATATTGGAACACTATCTTCCTTAATGCACTGTAGGTTCCAAATCAATGGCAATATAGGTTACAGCACCTCCAACAGCACAGAATCATGTACCTGGAAACTGAGAAATGTCCCTTCTCACCATTACCAAACCCACGGCTCAATTTCTCAATTTGTGCTCTTGTTCCCATAATATTAGACTCTGCTGGATTATAGTTCCAAAAGGGCAAATATTTCTATGAGGGTCACAATTGGGGTTTTAACAAACAAGAATCCTTGGCTATCTTATGCCAGTGCACCAGGAGGCAAAGAATGAGGTAGTGTCCTGGCTGAAGTCATCAGCTCTAACTGACAGTTCTAACTGCCAGGGCTGCTGAGGCACACTGGAGTCAGGAAGAATGTAAAGACAGGAGCCCATAGGCCATTTGTTAAGAACATCTATGCTCAGTGATACATTTTAATGAGCAACTGAAAAAACTATAATTTTTTTTTATAGGACAGGACAATTAGCTCATCAGTTACCATGTGAAATAACATTTGTGTCACTATTCAGAATCTATCAGTCCAGAAGAAGTGCTGGCTGATTGTGAGGACTACCTAGAAGAGGTGGTACTTGGATGGTTATGTTAAAATATTCATTAGATCAGTAGAGGTATTGTGACATGAAGGAGTAACCCAACTTTTAATGTATTTTGAAACGAAGACCTCTCCATTAAGTACCTTGCTATTCCTCCCCTACTTTAGCTGTGAAAGTTTGCCTTATCTGGTATTTGTAACATCATATGTAATAATAATAATTCATGTATCTTAAGATAACCTATTATTCTCAATAACATAGTGAAATAAGATAAACTCGTGATTCAAAGGTGCTTTATTCATTTATTGTCAGTGCAACTCATGGTCAAATCAAATGGATAATAATATTGTTCTTTTAGAATTCTATAAATAAAAAAAAGACTTTTATAAAATGCCTACCATGTGTAAACAAAAGCAATAAAAATAGTTATGTTTTTTAAAGGAAATGGGTATCAGAAAAACTAGCTCAGGAAGTCAGAGACTCCTTCACATACCAGCACTGTACCATTGTACAAGCCTTGATTCAAGCATTTCTTTAGTAACAACAAAATTGACTACTCATTACTACAATACATTCTCCTAATAATTTTCTTCATAGCATTTTTTACCTCCTGATTCCGTAAACTATAGATTAATGGGTTTAGCATGGGAATTACCATCACATAGAATACTGAGGTAAATTTGTCTTTATCTAGTGAATGGTTTGACTTTGGCTGCAGGTACATAAAGCTGAGGGTCCCATAATATATAGTAATCGAAAACACGTGGGAGGCGCAGGTAGAAAAAGCTTTGTGTCTTCCTTCCGCAGAGCGGATCCTGAGGATAGCAAAGACAATGTACATGTAGGAGATGAGGACAGTGATCAGAGAACCAAAAATATTGAGCCCGGCAATGATGAACAGCATCAATTCCTTGACACGCGTTTTGGAACAAGCCAGAGCAATCAAGGGAACGTCGTCGCAGTAGAACTGGTTGACCACATTGGAGTTGCAGAAGGTCATGTGGAATGTGGCGACTGCTTGTACGAGTCCCACGGTGAATCCGTAAACATAGGAGCAGGTGACGATCTGAATGCAGAGTCTCCTAGGCATGAGCACCGCATAGAGCAAAGGGTTGCAGATGGCAACGTAGCGATCGTAGGCCATGATGGAGAGCATTAATAATTCCCAGACTGAAAACGTGATAAAGCAACACACTTGGGTGGCACATGCATAAAACGGCACGCTTTTAATTTCACGCAGAGAGTTCACAAGGGTGTTTGGGGTGATGGCGGAAGTACCATAAAAATCAACAAAGGCCAAGTGGCTGAGGAAAAAATACATAGGTGTGTGAAGCTGAGGGCTGATCTGGATTAACACAATCAGACCAAGGTTTCCCATCACGGTAACTAAGTACATCAGTAGGAAGATCACGAAGAGGACTGCCTGAAGCTCTGCGTTATCTGTGAGGCCCGAGAGGATGAATTCAGCTACCACTGAACAATTGTCTTTTGCCATGTGATGGATTCAGGATTCTTCTAAAATGAAGTCCAGTACACACGTGCTGAATACTCTTGTCTCTGTAAGAAATAACCGATTAAAAGTGACAAGACAGCCATGGACATTATACTTAGTACTCTAATAAATTTAGTTAA
Source organism: Otolemur garnettii (assembly GCF_000181295.1). NCBI lineage: Eukaryota > Metazoa > Chordata > Mammalia > Primates > Galagidae > Otolemur > Otolemur garnettii. The sequence goes on along the minus strand of NW_003852642.1, from coordinate 1,421,449 downwards.
GTGAAAATTCTGATAAGTACTTCAGATTTTGCATGGGTTTTACTCAGGTTTTCAGTGTAAAATGATTAAGTTCAGACAGAAATTCCAAGATACAAAAATCCACAAATGTGTTGTGTAAAAAGAAAGCTTTTTATTTAGAATAACATAATTCATACAATAGTAAAATCTACATTATTCTTTTCTTTAAAAATAGAACAGAGAACTTTGCAATGTTAAAAATGTGAATGGTGTGACAGTATATATCAAAATTATTTCTTAAGTGGTAAGTTTATCTCTAAAAATGATGAATTAGATATAACAATGCATGTGGATATTTCAAGTTACCAGAATCAAATGAGGAATATGTAATATGAAAACCTAAATCAAAATGGTAACACTATCTTTGGGCATCTAGTTTGGTATGATTTTTAATTATTATTATTATTTTTTGCTTATTTCCATTTTCTTCCTTTTTTTTCTTTAGTAAACATATCTCATAGACATTTAGGAAAAATGACATTGCGAATTTTATGGCTTTTTCTTTTTGGAAGAATACACAGTAGTGAACAATCTTATAGGTTATAAACAGCTTTGCATGATTAAGAAGCATTTAATCGATTATCTAAATGGTTCAAAGAGTATGGCATTTGGGACATGCACAGAAGAACTAAATTCTATAGAACATTTCCACAAATCCAAACTGGGTTCTAAATACTTGAAACCTCACAGAACTGAAGTCACTGCTCCTATTTCTTACGCAAAGCAGAGGACAGTTAACTTGATTTTCCTTTGTCACTACGTTGCCTCCAGTTCACAGATCTTCAAGGCAGGCAAAATAAAATAAAATATTAAAAAACCTCTCTTTTGTTAACCTTTAAGTGTTAGCTTCTTGTAAAATTTTTCTGGCTTCTGTCTTACCTTTCTCTTCTCTCCCTTTCATTTCTCAATGGAGCATCTGAGGGCAGGCCCCTATTCTGTTTTTTAAATTGTATTTATAGCTTAAACAGTTACATACCAATGGAGGCAGAGTCAGGGACCATTTGTTTTCACTCTTCCAGACTCCCCCTCACCATGCACGTTGGTTTGCAACTGTTTAAGCAAATGTAATCCATAGTCTTTCCCATTCAAACAAGAAATCTTCTCACCAAGTTCACCATCAACCTCACTATTCATTCCCAAATCCAGCCTGTTTTTCCTTGGTGGCTCTGTAGCACTGAACTTTATTAAATACATCTTTGGTTTCCAGAGCAAAGCAGTCTCTCCTTATTCTTTCTCCACTTTGGCTTTCCACCTTGGAGACTCTGCTTCTATTATCTAGGCTTTAGGTGATAACATCCTTCAGGTTCTCTCTAAGGCCCCCATGCTTTCTTCTTTCTACCTTATTCAGTGATCTTATTCAATCCTATGTAATTAATTGGCATCTATAGGCTTATTATGCATATGTGTGTGTGTGTGTATTTCTATTCCAGACTTATTATCTCTCTTCTTAAAAATTATCAATTAGAGATCCTAGATATTCACAAAAAGTATTACAGAAAAAAAACTTGGTGTCTCTTTTCTCTGGACCTAACATTAAACCCCTGGATTATATGTTTTCTTTAAATGCACAGTTCCATCATCCACTCAGTTTTCCAAATCAAAGACAAATTTTCTTTTACTATGCATTCCTATTCCTCATGCCAATATTTAATTTGTCCCCAAACCCTACTACTTCATATAACACAAACCTTTACAATCTGTTCACTGATACTGTTTTCTTGATCCTACCACGATGATTTACTTTTGGTTTATCATAAATGACATGCAATTTATTATCTTGCTTCCAGTATTTCTTAATTCTCTCCATTTCTCACATTGCAGGTTACATAAAATTTTACAACTTCATTCCATTACTCTCCTGAATAAATCCTTTAAAGCCTTTCCCATTTCCCTTAAGCTAAATCCCAAATTCTCTAAATATGGCTGACACAGCTCTTGATAATCCAGTCCCTGCATCTCACCAGGCTTATCTCTGTAACATTCTTCATACAGATTTTATGTTCCAGATATTATCAGCTACCATAGCTATTCAAATGTGATCCAAAATTTTATATGTGCTTCATTCTGTGCCCTGAAGAATTTTCCTCTGCCATTGTTTTCTTTACTTAATTTTCTTTACTTAACTTTCTATATTTTTGTTGAATCATTTCCTCTTGTAGGCTTTTGTGCTTTTCCAGGCCCGAGTAGGTACACTTCATATGCCCTATTTTGTATTCACTGATTGCTTTATGACAGCACTTGCTACACTACTGTTAACAAGTTTGCAACATACTCCAAACTTGAAACTTTGATTTTATAGGCAGTTTTTAATTTTAAAACTATACCATACCCAGTTTCATCACTTACCTCTAGTAGTACTTAGTATAAGAAGATTATTAATAACTATCTCTTCAATGATTACACGAATAGGAGTTAAAGTTATACGAGTCCAATGACTTTCTCACCAACACAGATTACATTTTTTTCGACTTAGTGTCTTTCTGTGTTTAATAAACTACCTTCAGTTCCACAGCAAACCTCTAAATAGTACATTGCACCTGCAAGCAATCTTTGTGAAGCCAGTAGTATTTCAAATTACCTAGATATTATGAGACGTCTTTGTATTGTGTGCGTGTGTGGGATGCCTCTGGAAACTTTTGGTTGTTTTATTTTTTCAACACCCATTGAAAAACAATATGATGATATACTTACAAACAGGCAGTTATCTGATGTTTAGTGTTTGGGGACCAAACTGTTTTCCTTGAAATGGTAGATCACTATTTTGCCTGTTAGTCAATTAAAGAGTCTAGAGTAGAGAAACCTTTTAATGGTCTCTTTTGGGAAAACAATTTGATTAATTGCTATACTACTTTGAGTATTGGGCATATTGGCTTTAATTTTTGTTATATTGAATTCATATTGCAATTAGGCATCTATTTAAAATAAAAGATCAGTTCACCTACCTTGTACTTAGCAGTGATTTTTAGAAAGCTTTATATAAAAATAAGTTTCACGGTCCATAACATTCAAACCTTCTCTCTGAGATAAATGTCTCAAAGTGCTAGGATGGACATTTCAGTCCAACAGCAAAAATGCATACAAATCACTGGTCAATTGATACTCACTGCACAAAAATAGATCAATTCCTCCATCCAATGACATGTTTGAGAATAATATCTGAAGCTTGTCCAGACAGTTTTCTGGGATGGCTCCTTTGAGCCTACACTCCAAGTTGCTTGACACTAAATGCATTAGATATGCTGGACATTCTTTTGCACAGAAGCCAAGAAATGGGAAGAAGAATGAGAAAGGTGGGAGTATGATGATTAATGTATCATGTAGAAATAACCACCCCCCCGGCCCTCACAGTTAGTTTGAGGAAGTCACAGTGGACGGTGTCTTTGCTCAGGCAGTAAGGAATGCACTGGTGTAGGGGGAATTGGTATTTTTCTCAAGGCTCATTGGTGGCTGTGTTCTTCAGCTTGTTGGATTTGCTCCCTGATATCAGTGGAGATGCTGCCATTCTAGGATGGCAGTGGCAAGGTGGATGCATCTATGTTTGCATATATATAAACCATACTCACTGCCTTAATTTCCTTCTTTGTAAATGGTAGCAGTCATACCTGTCACAAGCTTATTGTTTTGCGAGTCTTCAGAGTGATGTCAGAGTAGTTTTTCCTTACAGTTTTCCCCCAACATCATGAGGTCCAAATAATAAATACACAACTCTGTTTCAACTGGAGTGACTGATATAGTACCCTAGACACCGCAGGGGAATGGAAAAATCCCAGTGGTTCACTAAAGCCCATGATAAAACTATACAGAGGGGGACAAGACATCTGTTTCTGCCACACAGGCCCTGCTTAGAGTCAGAGGGGGCTTCTTCTTAAGGAAAAAAGGTCACCATGGCCTGCCACAGATTCTAGTAGTACTCTCCTCAAATCCTCATGAGACCTCAATCAAGTTGGCAGAGTTGCTTGCACAAAATAGAAGAATTTCTCCATCCAATGAAATGTTTGAAAATAATATCTGAATAATATCTGGAGTTCATGTGTTTGCATGTCCCAGAGTAAACGTCCCTCCATTCCCCACACTCTCAAACCTCCTGACTAAATCTGCTATGGCATGTTCTATCTTAAAAGTGGAACATTGCTAGAAATAAGCTGTCTAAATGGAACTTGGGTTTATACTCATTCTCTTTTAAGATGGTAGAAATGTCTTTATAACACTAGGACAACAAGCCCCATCCCCCAGTTTAAAGGCAGCAAGGCTACTGTGTTTAAGTCAAGGACTCCTGAATGGAGTCCAAATGTCAGAAATGAGGACAACATGATTTCTGCGAACTGGAAACATGGAAGTTCATTTGTTTGAGCCTCCAGACGGCACTAATCCACTCAAAACTGAAAAGAATTGCTATCAGTATTTGTTATGCAAATGTTTTCTTTCTTTGCACCCTGACTCCCTCCCATTCCTGTACTACAAGCTCAGCTGCTTAATGACAAAGATGAGTAGCATGGCGCCAAGGGCTCCCTCTGCAAGGGAAACAGATGCCTATAAACCTACCTGAATGAACATGCTGGGTAATCACTGAAAATGTGAGTTGGGCTCCGAAATGTTTATTACTGTTTTACACATAGGCACCCAAGTCAATGTTCTGCACAATTCAGTGGGGATAAAGGGTTTCCAGCTGCAGTTACAGGAGTTAGAACAGGGCTCATATTAAGGTGCCCAGGCTAACATTATATTGTGGGTGGGGAGTGTTTTTGATGGAGGTGATGTGCTATTGTTGCTATAAAGGACTGCAAAAACAAATGCTGGTGAGGACATGGAGAAAAGGGACTACTCCTACACTGTTGGGAGAAAGAGGAATTTGTATAACCACTATGGAATATGGTATGGAGATTCCTTTAAAACCTATAAATAGAACTACCATATGACCCAGCAACCCCTCTACTAGATATATATCCTAAAGGAAGAAAAACTGTATATCAACTAGATATTGACATTCCTAGGTTTATTGTAGCACTATTCACATAGCCAAGATTTGCAATCATCGTACCTGTCCATAGGCGCATTAATGGGTAAAAGAAATGTGGTACATACATATAATAGAGTATTATTCATCCATAAGAAATGAAATTCTGTCTCTGATAACAAAATGGATAGAACTAGAGAATGTTATGTTAAGTGAGAAAAGGCAAGTACAGGAGGATAAATTTTGCATATTCTTACTCAAAAGTGGGAGTGAAAAATTGAAAGAGTTGATCTCACAGACCCAGAGAGTACAGTTGGTTAACAGAGGATGGGAAAGGTAGCAGGAAGGGAGGAATAAAGTCGGATGGCTAAGGTGTACAAAAAAGCAGAGGGCACACAGCTGCTGTTTTAAAGGACCTGGAGGCCAGATCAGAAGAAAAGAGAAATAGCAGACATGGTTTGAAATTTAGCATAGGCCAAATCATTTAGACATTTCTGCGTCACTATAGGTCCTTCCTTAAAAGTGTAATTAAAACTTATGATTTGGAAAAAATGGGATGTATTAGAAGATTTGCATAAATAACATTTTTGTCTTTTGTCTTAATTTTGTTTTTAGCTGTTTCAAACTTTACTGTTTCCAAAATCAAAACTATGTACAAGATATATTTAATAACAACAAAACAAAAAAAAAAGATTAATTTATCTCCCTATCTGCAACTGTTCCATTTCCTTTTTTCCCCATGGGTAATTGATTTTTTAATTTTTTTTTTTTTTTTTTTTTTTTGTAGTTTTTGGCCAAGGCCTGGTTTGAACCTGCCACATCAGGTATATGGGGCTGGCTTCCTACTCCTTTGAGCCACAGGCGCCACCCCATGGGTAATTATTTTTATCCATTTTTATTAAATGGACATTCAGGTGCCAATCTGTTGCGAATTTGGGTAAATTACCCTGTGCAGGTGTTATTTTGTTTTTGTGTTGATATTTCTTTAGGATCATTTCTTAGAAATGGGATTGTTGTCTACCTGCAACTTTGCTAGGTATTGCTAAATATTCCTTCATTGGAGTCATTTTATCTATTTTTATCATCAGAACAAGAGGGTCCTCGTTTATATTTAGACTAGTCAAATTTTTACATTTTGAAATCTTCATAAATGACAGATATTTGTTTATTTTTGTAGCAAAGAGGTCTCACTATGTTTGTCTAGTCTCAATCCCCTGGTTGGTCTCAAACAATCCCCCTGCCTCAGCCTCCCAAAGAGCCACTATGCCCAGCTCTCAGCATTTTCTTTTAAAGTTAAGAGAAACCCTTACCTACACAGTACTTCCCCTGTTCTTTACATACGGATTTGACTTTTGTGACATCTAAATTTCTCTAAGAAAAGTTTATAATTTTCTGGTGGAATGCTAATTTTAATAAATTTGTGATTAAATGAAACAATATTGAAGGAAAGGCTCACAAAGACAATCGTACTAATGCTCATTTTAAGGAGATAAGACTTTTGGAAAAACTGTCTCTCTGATAAAACTCAGAGGACTTAGATCACATACGTGGGCTTTGGGGTTCCAACTCAGCCTTCCTCAGAATGTTGACAGGGAAATTTCTGAAAAAGAGTATGCTATCAAGAACGTTTACAAAGTAAGGTTTAAACATTAAATGACTGTCAGTTACCTTTTTATATGAATGGAAACTGTGCCTTTAAGGAAAGGGCTATAGTATTGTCCATCAAGTTCATATGCAATTTACTACGTTAAACTATCTTAAATAGCATGCTGTACACTCTGTACATTTAAATATTTTAGTCATTTTTAATGTATAATCACCATGGCCTTAATATTTCATGTAACACTTTTGAGAAAATCTGTTCTGAGAGCAGGAAACCCTGGTGGCGTTGACATTGTAGAATCTGGCTGTCTTAGAAGAGGATGGCCAGAAACGTGAAGGTAGTGGTTGTGATTCAAGTGTTATCTGATAGGGTCAGGTTCTCCAGGCAGGGTGCAATTGACTCCAAGAGATACAGAAGCACCAGCAAAACAAAAGAACTGTGTTAAAAGATATTGATCAATGAAAACATTGAGTTTAAGTGAAATAATAAAAGTTGAAGGACTTACATTTATTCTAACTTTTTATTTTGGACACAATTTTAGGATTACAAAGAAGAAGCTAACCATTTAGAAAGAAGTCCAGGACACCTTCTGCCCAGTTTCCCCAAATGTTAACATTTTTTTCACATTTTTTCCTGAAGTGTTTGATGACAAATTGAAGACATGACACTTCTTTACTCTTTTGTTCTTAAGTGTATACTTACTGACCTCAAGGTTATTCCATTAAGTGGCCACCATACGATTATAAATATCAGCAAATTAACAATAACATGCCATATCTAATCTATAGACTTTATTCAGATCTAAAGCCCTTATTTGTCTCATATTTTAAAATTTCATTTGCTCTTTTAGTTTTTTAAGTCAGGTTTTCCTCCAGTGGTGATTGATGCAGTGTCTCTGTCCGGTCATCACAACCAATGTTTGTTTTCAGGTTCAACTGACAGGTCTTTTTGTGTGTGTGGATATTGTATATACAACGCTATTGACTCAAAGTTGCTTTGGTGATGTCAAGTGTCCTTGAGTTTTACCGATTTAAGGTAGATGAATTAGAGCGCTCAAGTCAAAATTTCTCATAGGAAAAATAAAAGGACTGATTTTGAAAGATCTATGGAAAAACTTTAACTTACCATTTGCCTCTGAATGTGTCATTCTCACTCTTCCTGATATCATGGAGGGGGAGTTGGTTGACTTTTAATACTACAATATTAAAAAGCAGCTTACTACTGGCATGCTATGAAAAAAGACAGAACGTTGAAGTCTGCTTTTGTTTTTGTTTTCCTTCCCTCCTCCCAGGACTTTCTATTAGACTCTAAGTCATTGATTTACAGTGGAACATACCTTTTCCATAATTCTCTTCAAAGCATTTTTGACTTCCTGGTTTCTCAGGCTGTAGATTAAAGGATTTAGCATGGGAATTACGACAATATAGAAAACAGAAGCTATTTTGTCTGTATCTAGAGATTGATTTGTTTTTGGCTGCATGTACATGAAGATGATTGTACCATAAAATATGGTGATGGAAGTCAGGTGTGAGGCACAAGTGGAAAATGCCTTTTGTCTGCCTTCAGTGGAATTAATCCTCAGAATGGCCAACAGAATTAATAAGTAGGAGACAAGGATGATAAGAAGAGAGAAAAGCGTATTGAAACCAGCAAGTGTGAACAACATAAGTTCTTTTATATATTTGTAATGGGTTTTATGGCAGGCCAGACCTACCAGAGGAATGTCATCACAGTAGAAGTGATTTATTATATTGGAATCACAGAAAGACAAATGGAATGTCAGAGTTGTCTGTAGCAATCCCACAGATGAGCCATACAAATATGTGCCAGCCACCATTCGAATACAGACCCTTCTGTTCATGACAATGGTATAGAGTAAAGGGTTGCAGATGGCCACATACCTGTCGTATGCCATGACTGAGAGAATATACACTTCACAGACCACAAAAATGACAAAGCAACACAGTTGAATGGCACAAGCAGGTAAGGATATTCTTTTAAATTCTTGGAGGAAGTTCACCAGTGTGTTAGGGGTAACAGAGGAAGTATAGCAAAAATCAACAAAAGCTAGGTGGCTGAGGAAAAAATACATAGGGGTATGAAGCTGAGGACTGATAAGAATCAGCATAATTAACCCAAGGTTACCCAGGATACTAATTAAGTAGATGATCAGAAAGACTCCAAAAAGAAGGGCTTGAAGCTGTGGATTATCCGTAAGTCCCAAAAGAATGAATTCAGTCACTTCTGAGTTGTTACTTTTGGCCATGGTGTAAAAGGGTATCATACTATAATTTCCAGACTATTCATTTCGGATAATCTTCTGCTTCTTGAGTTAGGGACTTGATTCAATTTTATTTTAAAGTGATATTGGGAAGACACCCCTCTCTGGTCCTATATGTCCTTCTCAAGTTTTAATTCCACCTGCTTTTGATCAGAAGGGATATGTTCCAGGCAGAAGTTCCAACATGCTTAGCAGTCTAGAGGATTGTAATAGAAGGCAGAATAACTTAAGTTAAAATGTGGAATCACGTATATAAAATAAAAACCCAGTGTTATAGAAACAGCAGATACACACTTTATAATAGAAGGGATGGTGGCCCCTTTTAGAGTAACATATTAGGGTGAAATACTAGGGATTTTAACCCAACTCAGCATTAAAACAACCATGCCATTGACCAAAGATTGCTTTTTGTGCTAATCAATGCAAGAAAGCTAAATATCATTATTTTAAAGTATCTGACATTGCACCTCAAACATTGCAAAAACATTATTAGATTTGTTATAATTGTGGTAAAGTGTTTGACTACAAAGCTACATGAAAATATCATGATCAGAATGTAACTATATAATAAAATGTGAAAATACAGCTTTCAAGATTTCCTTTAAAATAATGAGCAAAAAATTAAAAAGTGGGCTTTAATTCACTATGTCATGTAGAAAAATGTTGACCTTATATATTTATATTTTTAATGCTTAACAAATAAATTCACACATTTATATTGTTTCTTTCTGCAATAACATTTAGTAAAAATAGAAAATTCTTCACATGTTAATTCAAATAAGTTATATAGGATAGGTAAACAGAACATAAATCAATCTATTGAATATTTTTGCAAGAATAGTGGCGCCAAATAGTAATACAGAGTTATTTATCCTTAGTAACAGTAAAATATATTATAAGCTAGAAGGTAAAGAACAGGGTAGGGATCAGAGACATCCTAGAGGGTGTTTATTAATGGTTGTCCCAATAAAAATAGAAAATCTGATGTGTTGATTTTTTTAATTTCCATAGTATAAATACTCTCACCTTAGCTGATTTCAAGCTACTGACCTGAAGTCATGAAATGAACATGAGTCAGAAAGAGATTTGTGGATCTGACTCTTGGAAGCTGATACGAGCTACCTCCAGTGTAGCACTAATGGTAGTTATATAAAAATAGGCTGATGTATGAATAAATAATATAACATATAGTAGATGACACACATTTATATGATTATATAATATACTAAAAACAGCATTCAAAATCAGTAATGAGTCTCTATTCCCTCACGGTATATTTATTAATTACAAAGGGAAATAGTTCATTCCACAAAATACCAGAGGACTAGGTAAGAATAAGTGGTCCAACAGATTGATTCTGCCAAAGTTGATAAAAGTGTGGGAAAATGGATATACTCATGTAAACACCCCTCAAAGATGTAACTGGTCTTCAACTTTCCAGAAGAAAATGTAACAGTAAGTACTGAAATTGTTTAAAATATTCCTGCCACTTGATGCAATGATTTTAATGCTTGTGTTAGGACTGATAGCAGGTGCAGGTTAACAGTTTAACAGCTCCACAGGAGGGGAGCAAGTCAAGAAGGCCAGAAAACATTCACTAACATCTAGCACCCACCACCTCCATGCAGCTCACAATTGCCATGGCAACCCATGGATGTGCCCCTACATGGTTGGAAATGGGGAGAGCTCTAAGTTTTAAGAATCCCCCATCTTTTTGTAAACAATATTCCTCTTACTACTCAGCATATTATTAGCTGTAAACTCAAGAGTACAGATGAGATAAGACCCCAGAGTCTCCTCCACTCACAGAGACAGACCCAGCTTTCCTGTGGGAGGGGCTTTTGCTTTGTTTTTCTGACTTTGCAATGTAGACTGCTTGTGTGAACTGCCCCAGGGCATCTGTATTTGATCCCTCAACGAATTGGTCCCAGATTCCATTCTTTAGTTCTGAGAACTAAAGCCCACGGAATTCCAATCCATTCCTGACATTATGTTCCTATGGAAATTAAATTGAAGTATGCAAGTAATGCATTTTATAATTTTTAATGAGCAAAAGATGGAAGTTTTCTAAATGTATTGTAATACATTGCAGTTATTACAAGCTCTTTACAAAATACAAGTCATTAAAAAGTTGATATATGTTTACATTTATTGATGTGAAAACATGCTCACTATATATTAAGCTAAAAAGAACAGCACGCTTTCCAAATTGTGTAGTTAACTAATTTCTATATGTTAATATATTATCATTTGTATATATATATATTATATGCATATATATACATATATGTGATAAACATGTGTGCATATATATATATGTGTGTGTGTATTTGTATGTACATCCACACACAGAAAAAAACTCAAATTATGCATGCCAAAGTGTTAACAGCAGTTACGTCTATGTGGTGATATTGTGATTAAGCCTCCCTTTATCTCTCCCTCCCTCCCTCCTTTCTTTTCTTTCTTTCCTTCTTTTTTTCTTTCTGTTCAATTTTAATCATGCTCTACATTTTATGTTGTACTCTATTTCAACAAACTTGATTTCAATTTCATATGCATATATACATTTTTGCAACATATTCCATGCTTATGCATATTGATGAATTAATGTTTAATATTGACATTTACATAACATGGGTTCATCTGGTGCCTATATGGCTGTGTAAATTTTTTGGCCACAAAAGATTGTTTGCCAATTATTTTCCACTTAAATAAACTGCTAATTCCGCTTTTTTTTTTTTTTAGAAATATTTCCTTGTGATAATGGTCCACAGGTGGATTAATGAGCTTGAAACACTTATAAAATCATCAGGAATGTTTAATCAGAAGTGGTAACAAACCCTTCTCTCTTACAGTAGTAGCTATGTAGCAAATCCTCGGTTTAACCTGAAATTTTTATAGAGATTGGATAGTTTTCTAAATGTTTATTATTTTAAAATTTTGAATAAGAATCCTAAAATATTTTAAAAATATTTTACTCAAAGAGAAGTTTTTTTAATTCTTGTGACAATTGATTTAACAGTTGCTACATGCAGATTTTCATCTTCATTTGCTTACTGCTTCATGATACTGATTTAGCACCTATATTTTTTCACCTTTCTTTACTTTCATACTTTATACTTCCTCATTAGCTGAGGCCACTGAGGCATACATAAGTGAAATAAATTGCCTAAACATCTTTCAATTCAGCAAATGTTTGACTAAGAATTTATTTTCAGTCTTTAATCTCCAAAGAGTCTGTGCTCTTTAGTAGAACCGCTGATGAGCAGTGAATCCACTACCCTACTAAGGAAAAAGTCGTCAATTCAGGAGTTGAATTATAACCATTCAATGTATATATTACAGACTCAAAGCCTGCTAGAGAATCTTTGTGAGAGAACAGAAAGCAACTGAAATATTCAAAGAACAGATGCATGTGTTTAATGGAAAAAACAAGGAAATAAACTTTGGAGAGCCATAGATCATACTATCCCTGTGTCTCTGCAATTCTCATAAACTATATAGTATTATAAAATAATCAAAATGGACACTGACCTAAGGCAGATTTTTCAAAAGATTTTTGTTTTGATATAGTCTCCTCTCTCCCATAGATTAAAAAAAAAAAAAAAGGAAACAAAACATTAAATGATAGGCATGAAATGTGAAATCTTTTCTGTGCAATTAAAATTATTAAATCATTCTGTTTTTGAATCATATACATAGATGCATACTTACATCTATCAGTTATCAAGGTATAACTGGTGTGTGGTGATTCTCACTTATAAACTGTTCCCTCAGGTTTGTGTGACTTGTAATTAGTATAATTGGGAATGACATTCAGGTCTCCAGGCTCAGAGAAGGATGGTAAATGATATGCAAATACCTGCCATGAACTATTGCCCCCTTTCATATGATTTAGTCCTAGATAAGCCCCTAAGTAACATTATTGGTGTATAACTAATGAAACTCACTAGAGCAGGACACTGTATGTGGAATCCAATAACCACACTCTTTGTTTACGAGACATATCTCTTTTCACTGCCATGTTGCCTACTGGGTTCACAGTATTGCAAACATTACCTTAACAAATAATGACCAATTTACCTAAGGTTGCCCACCTTAACTGTATATAATGCTTGCTACTGGCTAAACAGTTTATGATGTGTTAATTCTCATGAATATATTGTTTTGCCCAGAAATTCCCAAAGACCACTCCACCACGCAAGCCAAATTCACAAAAGAGTTTTTTATTCAAAAGCCAGCAACTACCTCAGGCCTAACAGGGGGTCTCTGAGAGTAGTCCCCACTGCTCAGGGGGTTGGGTTATTTTTTTATTATTATTAAATCATATCTGTGTACATTAATGCTATCATGGGGTACAGACTGCTGTTGCTATATACAATTTGAAATACTTTCATCCAACAGGTTAACATAGGCTTCATGTCATTTTCTTAGTTATTGTGTTAAGACATTTATGTTCTACATTTAAGGCTTGGTCTGCATCTTGGTTGGCACACAGGCTACCCAAGTGCATCCGGGTTAGTTAGCAGGCATTGTACAGAAGCAGAATTTTGTGGTTAGTTAGTCATGCATCTTTATTTCAGTACTTTCCCCACCTGATATTTCTTAAAGGTCAGTCTGGGGACAGTTGGTACCTTTTGGTCTGTTTCTCAGGGAGTGAGCCAAGCAAGAAATCAGTTAATACTTTCCCATCTACCTTGGGGGTGAACTAGACGTACTCCATTTTGCTGGAGTAACTCCTGGCCCAGTAATTTGCCAGGAGTTTTTTAACTGGTATTTTTCCACCTTAGCCTAGGCCTAAAAATATCTGTTAAGAATATCTTGTCCCACCCATAATTTCATCTCTGAATTCCATTTTTTTTTTTTTTTGCAGATAATCTGGGGAAAATGTAATAAAGTCTCATAAGCATAAGCAAAGCATCTCACTTAAAGAGTTAGTCTTTAGAGACCAAACAAGACTTCCGGGACAGTAGAAGGCCATACCCAATTAGTGACATAGGTGAAGTTAGAATGGACTAGTCTTCTTACCAATAAAAAACAGTTTGTTAAATGCATATATATGGAACTGTGTTATATTGCCAAATATTTTTTTTTCTAAAAAATTGAGAATTCAGGAAAAAAATAGTTAAACTTATGACTTAATTTTTCACATGGGATGTTATTCAGAAAGCTTTAGAAACTGGAAAGTTTAGGCTGGGAAACAGCTTAATTGAGCAGCACATGCATGAAAGATATGCTATTTTGTTTTTATAAGAAATTCTCAAGTATTTTGGGTATAATGACCAAAAAATTAATTATAACCTTTCTCTCTATATATTACAGATTTAAAATCTGCTAAAGGGGCTTTGTGAAAAAATAGAAAGCAGCCAGGTTGGTGAGGAGGAAGTATACTGGTGGGATGAGTTTTCATGTGCTTGAAAGACAAGGATCAAATCCAGGTTGCCTAATGTGATGGATAAGAATGTCACAAAGAGGAATGGGAGTCTGACCTTTTTTCGGCGATCTGACTATAGCTAGTTACATATCCTGATAACCATTTCTTGTGCATTCTTCACTGGAGAAATCAGAAAATTAGTGTAAAATCTTATGGAGAAGAAATTTTAATACACCTTGAGAGAAGGGGTATAAATTCTTACTTTTATACATATAAGCGCATTCTAAGTAAAATTTAGAAACTTTATTATACAGTGAAGAGACATGTGCAGCTCACACACTAAGAAATAGACATTCTTATAGTTTTCAGCGGGAAAAAAAATCAGGCAATAAAGTCCATTGTTATTTATTCAAGTCACTTTTTAAATTTTGTAAAGACAAATGTCTGGTTTCTATTGATGATGACTTTCTTCAGAGCTTCTTTCACCTCCTTGTTCCGGAGGCTGTAGATTAAGGGGTTCAACATGGGGATGATTACTGTGTAGAAGACAGAGGCCATCTTATCTGTGTCAAGAGAATGGTTTGAGCTGGGCTGTAAGTACATGAAGATCAAGGTCCCATAGAATATGGTCACTGCCAGCATATGGGAGCCACACGTGGAGAAAGCCTTGCGTCTTCCCTCAGCTGAGCGCATCCCCAGGATGGCAGAAATAATGAACATGTAGGAGACAAAGATGATCAGAAGGGAGGAAATGAACATGATACCAGCACAGGCGAAGATCCATAGCTGCTTGGAGTGGGTGTCTGAGCAAGTGAGCCTGAGGAGAGGCATGTCATCGCAATAGAAGTGATTGATGACATTGGAGCTGCAATAGCAGAGGCGGAAGGTGAGGATGGCATGAAATAATGCAACCAAGAAGCTATAGCTGTAGGGGACAGCTACAAGCTGAATGCAGATTGCTCGGGACATTACCACCATATAGAGGAGAGGGTTACAGATGGCCACATAGCGGTCATATGCCATGGAAGCCAGTAGCAAGCACTCAGCTGTCATAAAGGCCAGGAAACAGCCCAACTGAGCAGCACATGCATTGAAGGAGATACTATTTCGTTTGTGCAAGAAATTCCCCAGCATTTTGGGTGTAATGACAGAAGAGTAACAGAAATCAACAGCAGCCAGGTTGCTGAGGAAGAAGTACATTGGTGTGTTGAGTTTTGCATCTGCTCTGATGACAAGAATCAGACCCAGGTTGCCTACTGCTGTGAAAAGGTAGATGGATAAGAATATCACAAACAGGGGCGTCTTCAACTCTTGGCGATCTGTGAGTCCCATTAGAATAAACTCTGTCACCTGGGTGCAGTTGATCTGGGCCATTTCTCCTCAGGGAATCTGTACAAAGAGTGGAGAGCTTAATCAAACTTACTATTTCTATAAATACTTTTTATACCTTAATATACTTAAAAGAATTTTTGTTTTTTTATGAAAGTACCTGTTTAATATTAAAATTATTAGTTTATTTGGAGTCTGGGAATGGGATAAAAAGCAAAAGGTAGTATTTTGTGGCAGTGCTGGAAAGAGCCCCAATACTGTGGACTGAAATTTCCCCAAAGGGGACTTACCTGACCACCGAGAGTTCAGAGGCGAAGGGGAGACGGCAGTGAGAAATCAACAAGCAGAATTTTTTTGAAAAAGTCTGCTGAGACTGTAGAGACAGACTCCTTTCAACCTGTAGCTCGGTAGAGCAGTTTTATTAAGGTAAAATTAATACACAATAGTTAGAGCAGTTTTATTAAGGTAAAATTAATACACAATAAATCAAACATATGTGAAGTATACAATTTAAAAAGTTTTGACACATATATACACCAGTGAAAATATCACAATAAAACTAACGAACATATCCAGTACTCACAAACGTTTCCTTGTGCTCCTATCTTCCTTATGCCTCTACCCAGCTCACTCACCCAACATACCCCAGACACTGACAGATCTGATGTCACTATTGATTAATGGGCATTTCTAGAATTTTACATAAGTACAATCATATAGACTATAATCTTTTGTCTAACTCTTCATTCAGCTTACTTATTTGGAGATTCAAACATGTATGGTGTATTAATAGTTCATTACTCTTCATTGCTGAGTAGTACTCCACTGTATAAATACACTGCAATGTGTTGATATATTTACCTGTTAATGGACAGTTGGGTGTTTCCAGTTTCTGGCTATTACAAATAAAGCTACTATGAACATTCATATGCAAAAAAAAAAAAAAAGATTTCATGTCATATTTTTTAGAATGAAGAAGTAAAGAGTTAATAGTCTAATGAGTCACTCATGGGGGTGGCTTTTTGAGTATGAAAAAGGTCATCAGGGTGGTGGCACTAAATCATAGAATAATCTCAAGGGCAGAACTAAGTAGGTAACAACGAAAATTGACTTAGGAGAGGAGAGAGAAAAAGTTACAGTGATACCCTTAACCCTCTTCTAACTCTGCTGATATCCTATCTCAGCTAAGCAGCTGGATTTTACTCAGATGTCCCTAAACTGGTTTTCTGTCTATGCGAGCAAGCATTCTAACCCTCTTGCCACTTTAGGCCACTGGGGACGGGGCATCAGCAGGAACCATCTCTGCGCGATTCCTCTGGAGCATTCACTTGCATTATATTTCTACCCATACCCGTATTGGTTCAAAGCTCTAAATATTACATTATTTAAACACCGCATGTACTCAATACAAACTTAGAACTAGCCAATTGACACTTATGTGCATATACGGAAATCTAGTCAGGAGAAGGGGGCAGGAGGGGGAAGGTAAATTCACACCTAAGGGGGGCAATCCACATATTCCGGGTGAGGGACCGACTTGCAATAGTAGCTTAATGTACAAATGCAAACGCAATAACTAAAATGTGTGTACCCCTGTAATACTCTAAAATGAAACAAAGTAAAAAACTTTAAATTATTCAAATATTTTAAATTATTGTCATATTGTTTGTAGGGTATATGCAAACAGCATACCATTTTATACAAGGGTCGAGCATGGTGAATTTTGGTATCTGTAGGAGTCGTGGAACCAATTCACCATGTAAAAAAAGGGGCAACTGTATATTTGAATTATACCTATATTGATTTTATGTCATTATTGTATTATTTTAAGTGAATATATTCACAAGTTTCACCTATTCCTTTATACATTTTTCATAATTGGAATATTAACATCAATGTAAACTTGGATTTAGGACAGGATAACGTATGTAATTGTTCTTTCTACTAAATCTCATAATGTAATATGGGATTTCTCTCTCTGTGTTTATATGGAATATTAAAACAATTTTGAGAACAACATATGAATTGCTTTATACACACTGGAAATTATACTGGATAGAAATTACACAAACAATATAAGACTCATATTTTCTACCTTCCTTTTTGAGTAGTGGCTTTTATGTACTAAGAGCTCTTGCTTCACTTATCTCAAAAGAGTTTTAGATTATAGAATTTTGTTTTGCTTGCTTCTTTGCTTTAATAAGCTTATTTAACAACTACTTTCTGGTAAACAATTACTATTCAAGTATGCTAATTCACCTTTAGTTTATACTAACTATGTGTATCATATGCAATCTTAGAATTCTGACACACACGCACACACATCTTTAAAGAATAAGTGTAAAATTGCCGGGATATCTATAGGAAACAAAATATAGTACCTTTTTGAGCAAAACTTACATTTCTGACTTCTGTAATGAATAATTGCATTTCTTGTGGCAGATAAGTATTGAGAGGTGACATCTGATTGGTATTTAAATCCAATGGGATTTAATAGAAAAAATTCTGGATGGATTGAATTTGTTGCTATCATTCTCTAGCTACATAAATTTTAGTGTGTCAAAAATTCAGGTTGCTCATTAGTTTCCTAATCTATAAATGATGTTATTTTATATCTAAAAGAATTATTTAATCAAAGGGAAGTTACTTAAATTCAGCACATAGCAGATATAAATATATTTTCAATTATATAAATTTATTTAGAAAAACAACAAAACTTGCTTCCCTGACACATTAAAAGGTAGATGTACATAGAAGTCAATGTAATCACTTTTAAATTTCATGAAAGCTGAGTAGTTAGGGCTTATGGGTGATGGTAGAATACCGCCAGGATACTGAGGATCTGAGCAAAGAAAAAAAATTCCTTAGCCAATGGCAGCAAGTAGCTATAATTAAACTTTTGTGTGCAATGTATCTTTTAAATTAAATACAGAGAAGAGCGTCCTAAAAATTTAGCTCCTCAAACATAATTTCAGCATAGACAAAATTGATAAGTGGAAAATCTATAATAGCCTTATGGATATAATTTATATTAACTGGTTATGCTGTTCTTCAATAATCATGCAAATTAAAAAAATAAAACCTTTTAAGTATGTATACATAAATTCTATTTTGAAAGAATTAAGAAACTATTCAGGTGGAAATTTGGTTTTCCTATCTATAGATACCAGGTACTGTAGTATTTGGCCTCCATAAATTGTCCAGTACGCCACTTCATCTTATCTCAAAGGTAAAGTATGCATTATATTTGAAAAGATATTGCATACGACTTTTTACCATACAGCCCAAGATTTTCACATTCAAACTGCAGCTCCATCTCTTTCCTTTTGCCACAAACAACCACAGTCATGTAATTAGAATAATTGATTTGCATTCCTCAAATACAACGTGTTCTTATGAGCTTCCCTGCTTCTGTATATGTTTCTTCCTGCCCTCAGCCCTGCCAGGTGAATGGTGAATGGACTGTTGGTGGGAGAACTCCTGTACAGATTCACAGCTTTGCTGATTTCTAATTCTCATGCTGTGTTAACATCTTCATCTTCGTATTATGAAAACATTTCATAAGTAACTGATTTACCTATCTCATGTAAATTAGTTGGTACTAATCAGCCACCTGTTTCCATAGTTCTTCTCTTGATCGATTTCAGACTCCACAAGGGGAAGCCATAATTTTTTCATTCATTTCCTCCCATAGCCCTTTCTGGAAACTTGGAAATGGAAGCATAAAGATTGATTTTTATAATAACATCTCAATATTTGTTTCCCTTGTTTATAATGAACGTTCTTTTAGCAAATTTATTAAATGGCATATTGATGATTTGATTTTGATTTACTCACATCTCAACTCAGGTAAAATAACCAGTTTTTGTAAAAATGGGAAGGACATTTTCAAGTATAATAACAATCTAGTCAGTCTGGTCTAGCACCTACCCTCTCCACTCAGTCTAATAGATTCTGTCTGGGAGTTCTCACATCTTCTTTCTATCTCAAATCAACAAGACATATACTTTAAATAATAACACATACATATATAATTAAAATATAATTATAGGAACCACTATTGAACTTTATTTCAGAAAATGCCACCTAAAATAATTTATTCTATAGTCCATTCTATTCTATCCTACTTCATTTTTAAAATTCCTGTCTTGGCCTTGGTTTTGAAACATACTAGTTGAACTTACTTGGATGGAGAGTGTTCCTATTCCTTCTCCAAATGGGTTTGGGCAACAATAAACTACAGGATTTTGTCAATGACTTTGTCCCAAAGGATATTGTTTAGGAGGATGATGCAAATAAAATCATCAGAAAAATTACAGTTTATGTCTACAGGGAGCCCAAAGCAGTCTGGAGATCAATTAATTTTCTTCTCTGATTTTGAGGAACCATAAATCTATAGTTCTGCATCTGGCATCACATTATTCCCTTAATGTTCTCATTTTTGCAAAGATATTTATTTATAATGATATTTATTTATTATTGTATTAATTATTCATATTTCTACTGTTAATGATTGGTGACAGGGTGTGAATTTATTTTTAGTTACCTTGTGAAAATTCTTATAATGTATCATTCAGAGAAATAATGTCCAACTCCAAAGAATCTATTGCAAACTATTTGCAGATCTAATGCTCTCTGTGTGGTGTACTGACTAAACCGAGTACAGAACATCTGCCCTATCCACATAGGTAAACACCATGCTGGTTGGTTGAGAGCCTGAATAGAACCAAAAGGTAGGGGGAGGGCGAATTCACTCTCTCTTATTCAGCTGAAACATCCTTTTCTCCCGCCCTCTGGTTTGGGGCCTCTTGACTCCAGGTCCTCCTCTCACAGTTTGCACTATCCTCCGCCTCCTGCCTCCAGCCCCCTGCCTCTCAGGTCTTCAGGCTGCAGGACTTACACCCACAACCCTCCTGGTCCCCATGCTTTGCCCCTGGACTAGAAATTATACCATCAACTTTCCTGATTCTCCGGTCATCTCACTCAGATTTTCTGCTGCTTCAGTTTACAGACAGCAGATCATGGAAGTTCTAGTCCTTTATAATCACATTAGCCAATTTCTATAATAAATCTCCTCACATACACACAAACACACACACATACATACACTCATACCCCCAAACACACACTTCTACTGATTCTGCTTTTTTGGATATCCTAACTAATACATTCATGGGTGAAAGTTATAATCACATTTTATTTTTTCAATGGTGAAATTTTAACATTATTCCTTTGCAAAACTCTAAGTTTCCCTTTAAAATTTCATCACCAGATAGTCATAGGCAATCATACATTCCAATCGTAGAGGTGTTTTCCCTAGGGATTTCTCAAGTTTTAATGACAATACATGGGTCTGCATGATCGCTAAATATCCTAATTAACTGAGAGATCATAGTTGATTCTTATACTTTTGAGCTAGAAAATATAGGTGTAAGAAACTTCTAGAAGAGGGAAGTGAAGATTTCAATGAATGTATCTCTCTATCAAAATCAACAAAACCATTTGTAAACATATGCAAATAGATGGTTCCAGAACTACAGAAATCCACCACAGTGTGCGTGTGTCTGTATTTATTTAATATCACTGGAATTAAACTTTCAGTTTAAATCCTTCATCAAAAAAGAAGGAAGTAGAGCTGAAATAAGAAAAAAAAAGATATGAGCTATCTAGAATATCATTAGCAAAATGACAATCATAAATTAAACCATATCAGTATTAGCAATAAATAGTAATGGATCAACTTGTATGAAAAGGCCAAAGTATTTAAAAATTATTAAAAAGGCAAAGGCAAGGTCCAATTATTGGCTTTCTACATATAATAAAATGTACACTGAAAAATACTATTCAATGCAAATTATAAACAGAAAACTAGAGTGGTTATGGTAAAGTCAGAAAAAAATCATTTGAGATATTAAATATTATAAATATATATACATTTCTTTTTTGAGACAGAGCATCAAGCTCTGTCGCCCTGGGTAGAGGGCAGTGGCGTCCCAGCTCACAGCAACCTCCAACTCCTGGGCTCAAGCTATTCTCTTGCCTCAGCCTCCTGAGTAGCTGGGACTACAAGTGGCAGCCACAACGCCCAGCTATTATTTTGTTGTAGTTGTCATTGTTGTCTGGTAGGCCCTGGTTGGGTTCCAACCCTCCAGCCCCGGTGTATGTGGCTGGCACCCTAGCTGCTGAGCTACAGGCGCCAAGCCTGTAAATATATTTTTTAAATGAGAAAGAATGTCAATTCTTATGATATTATCTGCATATAAAATAAAATACTAAGTCAAAATCACTTGCAAGCATGTAGAGATTATCTCGCTTTGCACTAAAAAGATCTTTACTGATCACCAACTAAGGGCAAAGCACTCCATTTTATTAATTTTGAGGAGGAAAAGCTGATCATGAAGGAAAGTCCATTTTTGCTTCTCATTTCCTTAATTTTGTCAACAGGAAAGCCTGGTTTCTATTAATGAAGACTTTCTTCAGAGCTTCCTTTACATCCTTGTTCCTGAGGCTGTAGATTAAGGGGTTCAACATGGGAATGATCACTGTGTAGAAGACAGAGGCCATCTTATCTGTGTCAAGAGAGTGGCTCGAGCTGGGCTGTAAGTACATAAAGATCAAGGTCCCATAGAATATGGTCACTGCCAGCATGTGGGAGCTACATGTGGAGAAGGCTTTCCGTCTTCCCTCAGCTGAGCGCATCCTCAGGATGGCAGAAATAATGAACATGTAGGAGACAAAGACGATCAGGACGGAGGAAATGAATGTGACACCAGCACAAGCAAAGATCCACAGCTGTTTGGAGTGGGTGTCTGAGCAAGCGAGCCTGAGGAGAGGCATGTCATCGCAATAGAAGTGATTGATGACATTGGAGCCGCAGTAGCAGAGGCGGAAGGTGAGGATGCTGTGAAACAGCGCCATCAGGAAGCTGTAGATGTAAGGTACAGCTACAAGCTGAATGCAGATGGCTGGGGACATCGTGACCATATACAGCAGAGGGCTACAGATGGCCACGTAGCGGTCATACGCCATGGAAGCCAGTAGCAGGCACTCTGATACCATGAAGGTCAGGAAGAAGGCAAACTGAGCAGCACACGCATGGAAGGTTATAACATTTTGTGTGTACAAGAAATTCCCCAACATTTTGGGTGTAATCGTAGAAGAATAACAGAAATCAACAGCAGCCAGATTGCTGAGGAAGAAGTACATTGGTGTGTTGAGTTTTGCATCTGCCCTAATGACAAGGATCAGACCCAGGTTGCCTACTGCAGTAAAAAGGTAGATGGATAAGAATATCATAAACAGGGGCGTCTTCAACTCTTGGCGACCTATGAGGCCCACAAGAATAAATGTCGTCACCTGAGTGCAATTTATCAGAGCCATATCTCTTCAGTTCATCTAGATGAGGAAGTAGAGAAACAAGTTAAGTTCAAGTGGCATTTTTATACTCTAAATCCCATATTTACATATTTAATACATTATTTTTATTATTGTATGTTTTGTTTATCTTATTAGTTTTCATTTCTGATCTATTTACTTATAAAATGAATGTTAGCATACTGAGATTTGGTTTACGTGATGGAGAGCAGAGAGAGATAATTGAATGAGCCTATTAACCCCCCCACCTCCCCTTCCATTGCACATATAAAGATGGAAACAGATAAATGGTCATATTGCTTTGATTTCTGTTTAAAGTTTTTGTGCATTAAGAACCTGACTTACCAAATGCTTACACTATTTTTTTTAATTGAACAAATGTTGAAATTAATAGCATAAAATAAATCTTCTGTCCACATTGGCTTGGACCAATGTGTCATCTTATCTACGTGAACATAATTTCATATGGTCCCAAAGCTGTCGGAAGTATAGTTTTGTATTTTTTAAATTTTACGTTAGTAACTTACCACTCATAGGTCACTATGTGTTGCAACATAACATTAATGGTCTGTGAATGATACAAAAACTGAAAATGGATAACTTTGTGGAAGGCACAATTAGGTGTTTATTTGCCTCACTTTATCTCATTAAACATTAATGTAAAAGTGCCAGTACTATCCCTGTTTTCCAGATGATCAATAGGAGAATAAAATGGAAACATCTAAATGAATTCAGATTGCTTCTATGAATGCAATTGTACTCCCAGTCCACCTGATTCCGACTCAGGAGTCTACATCTCATCATTATGTTTTTTTTTTTATTGTATAATATATTCTGTTTGTTCTGTTGCTGGAAATCTAAATTACTTAAAGATTGTCATTTATGTAAATACTACACAAACATCTTTATTCCTAAACCATGATCTTAACCAAAGGGAATGACGCTTCACATAATCTTATAACATATTACAAAGTAGAATAAGATTGATACTTGCTTCCTAAGAGATTTGGAAATTTATGTCTTCACAAGTCACTTGACAAGGTCTTTTAATGGTTTTCCTTTTCATTTACAAATGCAAATTTGAATTCTATGATATTAACTTTTTATACTGCATTTAATCTTGGACATTTTTCCGTTTTTTCTTATTCATTTCAACTAATTTTAAAATTGAATGATGAAATATTCACATAATGACAAATGTCTTATCTTTCCTACTCCTATTTCTTCTCTCTCATTCATATCTGAAAATTGAAATAAAGCTTTCATACAAAACTTTTAAATGCTCTAATATTATTCTCTGAATAAACATATAAGTAAAATGATAGCCTGTGTTTCTTTAGTTCTTCAAAACTTACTACTACATCTGTGTACTTACTGTGTTGCTCAATTTATTAAAAATGCATTTTAGTTGTTTGTTTTAATGAGACATGTTCATTGAGCAATACTATATAGCAAATAATTTTAAGGAATACTTATTCACCTTAATTACATCTTAAATAAATTATATTTATTATATATAACATTAATATACATTTATCACATGTAATAATAATAATATGTATTCATATTATACATAGAATTTGTAAGTATACAAGTATTTATCCTAAACCCTAATACAGAAGAAATTTTAATATCTAATTATAACATGAAAATTGACAGAAATAAGGACCCCTGAATTTAAAAGTTTTGTATGAAAGCTTTATTTTCAATTTGCAGATATGAATGAGAGAGAGACAAGAAAAAGAAGTAGGAGGGATAAGACATTTGTCATTTCGTGAATATTCCATAATTCAATTACAAAATTAGTCAAAATTAATAAGAAAAAACATAGAAAAATGTCTGACATTAAAACAGTATGAAAAATTAATATCATTGGGGTGGCACCTGTGGCTCAAAGGAGTAGGGTGCTGGCCCCATATGCCAGAGGTAGCAGGTTCAAATCCAGCCCTGGCCAAAAACTGCAAAAAAAAAAAAATTAATATCATTAATATTGATATCATTAAATTTCCAAACTCTATTTGCTTGCTAAAATATGAGTCCATTTTGAGGACTTCAAAACAAATGAAAGAAAGGAAAAACCAAGATAAAATAAAAATAGAATTCTTGTTTATTGGGCTTCTCAGACTAAGACCGTTCTCTAGAATACTATCTTTCACATTCAAACTGCTTTGACCACAAACTATAGAAATAAATGCTTGCTATAAGATGACAAGGAGCTAATAAACATATCCCAAATACTACTTTTATTGCCTGATATATGTTTATATGTTCTTTGGTGTTCTAGTGAAATCTGTATTATGCTATGTAATTCAGATACTAAAAATTAAAAGCATGATCTATAAGCACAGTTTTAAAAACTAGACACTAGTTGCCCAGACACCACACCTTTTTCACTGACATGAATAGATGGGTACTTCACCAGCTCTTGGATAAACCTCCCACTTTCACTGATTACCAAGACTTTTCATATTCTGCCCTTAACATTTATTTCCATTGATTATGTCCAGCTTCTCCTTTCTTAGGGGCATATTCCAATTCACTCATTCTCTTGTTCAGTGATTTACTTGAGTACTCTCCACTAATACTGGGTAAAATCTGTAGCTACGGCAAGAGGAGAAAGTAGAGATCTGATGTAGGTTATAATCTGGTCTATAATGGGCTTGAATTTTTTCAAACCTCTTTGTGGATTCAAAACTGGAATTTGCTTAAAACTAATAAGAAATATTTTAAATTCACAATGAATACCTTCATACAAAAACCAAAATAAAATTGGAGATGTTGTTTATTTTACAAAATATATCCCAAATTTTCATTTTAATTATCATATTGGACTTTATTTCGTCTTGAAATTCTTATCTTCAGCTACTAGAATGATTTTGTTATCCATAAATAAGTTAAAATTCACTATTTGGAAGTATACCCTTTAACCTACCCAGGTTGAATATGCTTCTATTTTTCATCAAACTGGGTGTAGATTGCTGAGAATCCATGATTTTGTCAGTGTCTCTGTGCCAAAGGTAGCTCAATGCAAAATAGATTATCAGAAAAATTGTATTCCACACTCCACTGGGATTCCAAGGCAGGCTGAAGATTTATTGACATGAACCCTGCCTATATTTCATCAGATGGTCTTGTTTTAACCTGAGATCCTATATTGTTCATTCAGAGATATATATAACAAGTATCATGTATAAGTCATGGCTTAGATTTCTCTGCACCATCCATTTCCTCACTCTTATAGCTCATTACAAACAATTTATTAGATTTTTATCCTTGAATAAATATGTCATAACATCATGGCTGTTCAGTCAACACACTTAACATGGTACAATCATTTTTTCATCATGTAAAATTAGACTAGATTGATATAATGTTTCATATTGATTAATGAATAGATACATGTTAAAAGAAACTAGTAATTGTATTCTGTCTTATGTTTATAAATTTTTGAGTTCTCTTACCTAAGTAGATTTACTAAAATTCAGAGAAATAAAAAATAAACTGAAGGATTATGGGTGGGCCCTTCTTGCTCACTAAAACATCTGCTGTAGCTGCAATTCATCCAAAATTGTGTGATAAAATTAAAGAAATGATTCCTAACACCAATTTTAAATTTTAGTTTCACTAATAAAATAAAACTCTTATCTGGGATGCCTCATATTTTTTCTTTCTTAGTTGGAAAATTTAGAAGCATATGCTCTGTAAAAATTACCACTTGATAAAGATAATTTATTATCCAGAGCTTCTTTTCCTTGTGCTAGTTTAATCTGTTCTCACTACCTGTCCAATGGCTAGACATTCCCATTGAAAGAAAGGATTCAGAGAGTGTTTCATAGATTGCATTCTCTTCTGACTTGGGGAAGGAACCAACATTGCTGACCAATGTCCTGGCTTCCACTGGAATTACTTCCCCCTAATAAGGATACTCAGTGGTCATGAATAACTGACTGAATTTTAATGACTTTCTTTGGTTCACTCAGCTGTTCAGTAATGAGTCAATACTCTAGGATGGTGGTTTTTGTTTTATCTTTTCAAATGATCTTATTTTTCATTGTGATATTATCCCTGTTGCTTCTTAGCTAGGATCACTACACGTTAACTACATGTCACTCCAGTATGTCTAAAACATGGTCATAAAAAATAAATAAATATGGTCTTAGTTTCTAGTTTAAGATTTTTGTATCTGCTGTTTAATCTGTTTGGATCATTCATTCACATTTTTGCAAGCCCTCTTTGTTCCCAGATGCTATATTATATATTTATTTGTTGTCAGTTTTCTCAGTGGAATAGAAACCCAATATGGGAAGTGGAGTTTGATTAATCACTATACCATCTTGCACAAATTGAGTACTCAAAGGATATTTTTGAAAGAGATCAATGTGTAAATCATCTATATCCTAAAGTCATTTTGTTGAAATAGATTATATTATAAGCTTGGTGATTTTGACTAATTTGTGGAAATAAAAAATATAAATCCATGACCAATATTTACTAATAGGCTTGATTTTGATGGAGTTATTAAAAAATCACACTTGGAAATTTTAAGACCATATGTTTGTGGATGAATTTTGATGGTTTAATGCAATGTTTTCATCCTGTATTATACCACATTTTATTTTTTATTATATTATATTTATTCAGTAATATTAATAATCCTTTTATGAAACTTTATTTTATGTACAAAGAGTTAGCATAGTTTCTTTCACTGTGGCTCCCTGGACCATCCATTCAAGGAAGATTACTTAGTCCGACTTAATGAACCTGATGTCGTTTGATCAATAATCATTTGAAAGTGTGTGATATACCAGGCATTGTGCTACTTGCTATCAAAATCATCAAATTCCCTTTTTTATCAAATTTATACAGAATACCTTTTTTTATAATTTCACCTGTCAGCTGTGTTTGATGGATGGAGTTTTTATTTTTGAGAGAGTGAAGCCCTAGTTTCTTTTTCATCGAAATGCATTTTCAGAAGTCTTATTGCATTATAGGAGCGTGTTTTGTTGTGTTATACAGATTTGACTCTGGTAACAAACAGACAAATAATAAGCAATCAAATAGAGGTACCTGTTCTTATATATGATCCATGTGTTGACAAAGGTAGAAAGTGGCTCCGTGTAATGTACTGAAGCCAGTGCCTTTCATAACCACAGAGGAGTTCTCGTTAATCCTTTTGTAAGCAAAGTCTTGTGGTCTCTCCACTTCCCTAATGGAGACTCTGTATTTCCCCAGCATTTTTTCCACTTTGACTTGGGGAGGTGGAGACAATGAGGTGTTATTATTTGTTTTAATCATCATCTTTAATCCATGGAGAGTTTGACATAAGATCTACTTTTGTGTCCTTAGAGAAGTCTCCAGTAGAACATTGTTATTCATTTCACATTCCCTTATGCATTTGGAGAGAGGATTATTATATGAGAACTTTAAGGTAGAGCTATTGAAATGTGTTGAATAATTTAGGCATTCATATTTAGGGAAACCTATGATAGCACCAACAATTGTACAATTCTTAGAATCCCAAGTCTGTCCATGGAATGTTATTTCAGTAATAAATAAATCATATTTTAGACAAGAGAAAATGATTATCACTAGGAAAGTTATCAAATGTTTAATAAGAGCTCATATTTCTTAGATAAATGTATTTTCTTCTTCTAAGAAATATGGAGGAATATACATCTTCTAAGGTCAATTAATAAATTTATGTTTCTTGCAAGATGTACAAATGACACATGAGACCTAGTGAAACTTGGGGTCTTACAAATGATGCTGTAATCAATAAAATGGCCCCAAATTTAAAGTATAGGCAGGTTTAATTTTTTGTTTGTTTGTTTGTTGGAGAGAGAGTCTCACTTTGTTGCCCTTCATAAAGTGTCATGATGTCATAGCTCACAGCAAGCTCAAACTCTTGGGCTTTAATCAATGCTCTTGCCTCAGCCTCCCTAGTCTCTGGGCCTACAGGTGCCCACCACAACACTGGGATGTATTTTTAGAGACAGGTTCTAGCTCTTGTTCAGACTGGCATTAAACTCCGATGATCCACCAGCCTTGGCCTCTAAAAGTGTTAGGATTACAGGTATAAGCCACCACGCCTGGCCTAGGTATAAATTTTTCAAACGGAGATTCTATCATATTCAAGGGGAAGTATTTGTAATAAGGAGTTTATTGGCAAAGGAGAGTTTCTGGATATGTCTTGGAGAATTAATGTTAGAAAATTACTAAAGTAGACAGGAGTGTAACATAGGTTGTAGCACAGCTTCAAACAGCTGTGTTGAGTGTTGAGAGTATTTGAAATATACGAAGGTGATCACTGGCCGACTTTTCTTAAACTATTTATATAAAGCTTTACTGAACAAGTAATTAGATTATGGATAAGAGAGGCAGGTTCCCACTGCCAGAGATAGAAATAGAAAATAATGAATAGAGAAGATGTATTGGATTAGAGTCGTATAATCAGTGTGCACTCGAGTTTATCTAGAAAGGTAGTTAAATTGGTAGATAGGTAGGTAAATATGTAGAAAAAACATAGACTTATACATTTATTTTAGTTATTACACATGCATGTAATTTCTGTCTATGTTGGCAGAAAGTGGTTAGAAACAGCGATACCCTTATAGCAACCAGTACACCTGATACCTAGATCTTGGTTTTTAAGCATTCAGTGGTTCTGTCAGAATAAAACCCTTATTTCCTGGTGACCCAAGATGGTCATCTTCCTTTTCCCAGAATAAAAAATGTTCCAGGTTTCTGTGAGAAAGAAAAATACTAGAGTTGGCTACATAAACCGTATTCTTCATGCTTTTATTTTTTAATTTTTTTACTCTAAAATTTTTTATTTTATTTTTGAAAAATAAATACGATTGTTAACCGACTATATTGATTTCATAGCAAAAGATAGAACCACCATTTTAATAAATAAAGTAGAGAAGAACAGTATACAAACTTTTTTTTTTTTTGGAAACACAGTCTCACTCTGTCACTCTGGGAAGAGTGTAGTAGGGTCATCATAGCTCATGGCAATGTCAGATTCCTGTAGCCTTGGTCAATATAGAACAGGGCCTGAAGGTTTGGGCCTAAAAACCCATGTTCAGTGGTTCTGGCTATGGGGCTGTTAAGCCTGAGAGGAAAGGGTTAAAAGCCTTCCTGCAGAGAAACAGCCTAGGGGTTGATAAGCCTAAGATTATTGAGATTATCGGAAAATGGTGTGGCCTCCAGGTTGCCTAGAGAAACAAGCCATAAACCTACTTTCTGCAATACAATGAGTGCATAGTAAAACTCCAAAGCTTTACTTCCCTCTTGGTAATCTTAAGTCTCTAAATGTACTCCCTTTTGCAGCTGTCCTGTGTTTTCAAACTTTGTGTCTCTTTGAAGGTTAAGCTAACCTTAGAAAAGATTAGTAATAAGAATACTTTGCTTGTTAATTAATAGAGTGTACGTGACCAGTGAACTATAAAAGGTAGTGAGAAACAATAAAAGTTTGCTACTTGCCACCAAAGAGCGGGTAGTCTGTCTCTATCAGAATAATAATTCCAAGGACGACTTATACCTGTGGTGAAGATGCCTATCCCTTGCGAAACCCTCACACAACACTCACCCAGTTTGTTGAGCATCACTACAGTTTTAGTGTTGAGTGTGTATTTACTTTTAATCAAACAACCCCATTGAAAACTAGGGAAGAGACATAAACGGAATTCTTTCCCAAGAGGACAGACGTATGGCCAAAAAACACATGAAAAAATGTTCATTGTCCCTAATTATCAAAGAAATGCATATCAAAACAACATTGAGATATCACTTAACTCCAATGAGAATGGCTTACATTATAATAAGTTCCCAAAGTAACAGATGCTGGTGTGGATGTGGAGAGAAAGGAATGGCCATACACTGTGGGTGGGTCAGCAAACTAGCACAACCTCTGTGGAAAGTACTATGAAGATTTCTCAAAAAACTAAAAGTAGATTTACCATTTGGTCTTGAGATCCCACTATTAAGTATTTACCCCAAGGAGAAAAAAGACATTTACACCTGAAAGTTTATAGGAGCCCAATACACAATTAAAAAGATATCAAAACAACGCTAGTGTCCTTCGATACATGAATGGATTAATAAATTGTGGTATATGTATATCACGGGATATTAATTCAGCCATAAAAACATGAAGATTTTATATCTTTTGTAACAATCTGGATGGAATTTGAGACCATTTTCCTCAGTGAAGTATCATAAGATGGAAAAATAAGTACCACATGTGCTCAATACTAAATGGAACTAGTAGATTAACATCTACCTGCTTGTCTGAGAGAAAAAACTCAATGAAATTCAGGTCAGGGGAAGAGAGGCAGAAGACGGGTAAATTCTCACCCAATGGACACATTGCACAGGTAAACTGCACACTTCCTGGGTGAAGGACATACAAGTAGGATTTTAACCCTACAAAAGCAAAGTGGTTAACCTAATCATATATATCCCCACATTGATCAGATTTTTATTTTCAAAATGAAACTCCATTTATTCATAAGGAACAGTGGGAGGACCACAGTCAGTCTCGGCAGCCTGAGTGATATTGGTGACTATCAAATATTTTGTTGCTCTTGGCTCGGCGCCTATAGCTCAACCGGCTAAGGCGCCAGCCACGTACACCTAAGGTGGCGGGTTCGAATCCCCAGCCCGGACCCGCCAAACAACAATGACGGCTGCAACCAAAAAATAGCCAGGCGTTGTGGCGGGCACCTGTGGTCCCAGCTACTTGGGAGGCAGAGGCAGGAGACTCGCTTGAGCCCAGGAGTTGGAGGTTGCTGTGAGCTGGGATGCCACCGCACTCTACCCAGGGGGACAGCTTGAGGCTCTGTCTCAAAAAAAAAAAAAAATTTGTTGCTCTTAACAAGAGTTAATCCTTTATTTAGATTGCCTTAGTGTTTACCTAGTTGTTCATTTTAAGTTTCAGGATCCAATCCAGTATAGAATATTACATTATTATGTTTGCTTAAGCACTCTAGGCTCTGTAAGACTTTTCTAATTTTTTATGACTTTGATAATGCTAAAGAGTATTAGTCAAGCATCTTCTGAAATGTCCCTCAGTTGAGCTTATTGCATGTTTTTCTCATGATTAGCCTGGGGTAATGGGGAGAAAAATCACAGAAGTAAATAGACACTCTAATCGCATCATAACCAGGATACACGCTATGCATGTGACTTATCCCTGTAAATGTCAGCCTTGATCCCCTGGATGAAGCTGGGTTTGCCAGGTTTCTGCACTGAAAAGTTATTCTTTGCTTCTTCCCATATTGTGCTTTTTTTTTTTTTTTTGCAGTTTTTTCTGGGGTCAGGTTTGAACCCGCCATCTCCGGTATATGGGGCCGGGGCCCTACTCCTTTGAGCCACAGGCACCGCCCCCCATTTTGTACTTTTTAGAAGGAAATCTGTATGTGCAACTCACACCTAGGGGATGGGGATTATGCCCCACCTCCTTCAGGGCAGAATATCTGCATGAATTATTCAGAATTTTTCTGAATGTGACATTTGTTTTCCCCTATTTGTAATTTATTCAGTCATTTATTTCTATCAGTATAAGTATAGAAAATTATTTTATACTTGGGATAATAGGTGGATTCTAATATTCTACTTTACACATTTTGTTGCTCACATTTATCTGGCTTTATTCCTTGGAAACGTTTTCACTGGCTCTTGTTACTTTGGCATACAAGCATCATTGTTTTCTTCTCTCTCTTTCTTTCTTTCTTCCTCTGCCTTTCTCCCCTTCTCCCCCTCCTCCCTCCTTCTCTTGTTCCTTATTTCTCTCTCTCATCATCATGTCTCTTTCTTTCTGTCAGTGCTTTCTTACTGTCTGACACTGTAATATATTCTGGACAAGCACATTTCCAGCGCTGCCCTACTGGAGTCTCAAAAGAGCCCTGGTACCTTTTATTGAAGAATGCTATTAGAAACTGTTGTTTGGCTTCTAAGCCTGTTTGTGCTGTCGGATTGCCCACATGTTTCAAGGCCTTCTCAGCTGACAGAGCGAGGAGACAAACGTATGTATACTAACTCTTGTGTATATTGTAAATATGCATAGCTACAGCTATTTCTATTTGTACTCCTCTGCATCTATGTTAAGCAGAACTTGAGTTCATTATTTCTTCAACACTAACCCATCACTACGCGGAGCCCTGGAGATTCCTCACCTTGCTTATTTGTAACTTCCTGCGACCACAGAGTGAAATCTCGCACCAACTACCTGCTATCAGTTTACATGACTGTTCAATACTATTGCATGCATAGAGAGGTTTCAGAATTCTTACTCCGTATTCCTATGAGAAACAACTTTATAACAGATCAGTGCTACTTGTAATTCCTTTTCCCCTTGGTTTGACACATTCCATTATTTTCAGTGCTAGTTAGGTGAGCACGTTTTCCTCTACCCCTTTTAGGAAAATAGTTTCATACTTTTTTTTTAAATTTAAATTTAAAATTTTTTATTTAAATTTATTTTTTTCACAGAATGAGCAACATCTCTCTTATTAAATAAACTGTCTTTCCCCCTCTGATCTAATGCCACCTTTACTGTGTACAAATGACCTATACATGTGTGATCGTGTCTCTAAAGTTCATGCCCTGTAGTAGTTTATTGCCCATCCTATGTTTATGCATTGTCACGTGGGTTACTGTCTGATGGAGTTCCATCAGACAGTAGCTCCATCAAACAGATTGCTGTTCTTTTAAAGAATTCGCTTGCCTATTTGGGGACTTGTATTCCTTTTTTTTTCAGGTTAATATGAGAGCACATAAAATTAGGTTACATTATTTGGGTTTGTAAGATAAAGTCTAAATTGTAGATGATACTTCACTCAGGAAATGTACCATATACCCTCACATTGTACCCAGTAGGTGGGAACTTATCAAAGTCTCTCTCCTCTCCCCCTTCTTGAATTTAATTGTGTTAAATTGTGTGTGGCTCTGTAGTTGTTGATCTCCTATTTTCAGATTCGTACTGTTTCATACATTTTTTTAACTGAATAGATTTGTTCTGTCACATTCTGTGTTCCTTTTCAGGTTCTTCCAACCTCCTAAATGATTTATTTTAACACTTGATCAATGTTTTAAAGTTTTCAGTGTATAAATCCTTGAATTCCTGGTTAAATTGATTTCTAAGCATATTAAACTTTTGTAGCTATTAAAATAAAATTGTTTTCTTTACTTTTTTCAGATAATTTTCTGTTAAAATATAGAAACACTATTGATTTTGCCAGGGAGGTCTGTCCAGAACCCAAGGTCAAGGTAGTCAGCCAGAGTCATATGTGCTAAGAGACTGAGTCTGTTCTGCATGGGTTATGGGTTCCTGCCTGACACCAGGTAAGTCAAGAGGCGCTGCTATGAAAATTTCAGACCTTAGTCAGGACTGGCCTCTATTTAAGGACCATGCAGGTCTCCTATGTACTATATTTTCTTGAGGCAAACTTTATCTTATGGACAAAAACAATATCTTATATTCACTTCTCTTTTTCTCAAGTGATTGGTCTCTTTTTCCATAATGTGCTTTTCTTACAATTCTTGACACCAGAATTTGACATCACGGTTCTGGAAATACCATGCTACCTCTGAAGGAACTAGTGGAGAATGCTTCCTTCCTTCCAGTTTGTGTCAACAAATGGCCAATTTGCTTCCATATTCACAGGCCCTCCTCCCTGTATACCTCAATTAGATTTTATGTAATTATTAATTTTTTTCTTTAATGATGTGCAAAACTTTCATAAACTCAAATTGTTAAATGTATAATCATATCACAATACAGGACATTCACTTTATACACCAAAAGGAAATAATACTTAAAGTTAGAAGAAAGAAAAACTTATACAAAATCTATTAAGTTTATAAATCAAATACATCATGTAAGTGTGTCCACTATGGTGCCCTGTGTCTCTCATAAAAAATTGTATAAATGATATTAATTGGAATAAAATATTTTTAACCTTATTCTGCTTTGCATTCAGAATATAAATTAATTGTTAGTGTTCCTTTATCATTAAAACAATTTTAAAAGAATGTTAGGAAGCTTTTTTATTAACATAATAGTCATTTTAATTTTTAGTCACTCAGTTTAAAAAAAGGACCATAACCATGTGTAATAAAAATTTTTCAAGATACATTAATCTAGTACACCTGAACGTATCAAGGAAGAAACAGAAAAAGGATATTTAAGAATAAAAAAAAAAATCAACTATACTTCCCTTGTCACTTTTTTTTTTCTTTTGCCTCATTCAAACTTATTTAACTTTTCAAAAACATTTTTCTTGACTTTTGGAAATCTTTTTTCAAGATATTTATATACTTGTTCCTGGGAAAAATTGGTAATAATTTTTTTCTCTATACTAACCTTATAATTCAAAGAGGTTCAGTTTGCTTTTGAATTCAAAAATTTAAAAGTAGAAAAATCTTCAAATCCTGGACCTTGTTAATTATCAATTTCTTGTAAACCATAAGTCAGCCAACTAATCATTTCTGGGTGCTATAGAAAGAAAGGTAGGACATCCTAACTAATTTTTTGTTTACCTAAAAATACATTGATTTACAAGGAGAAAATAGGTTTGCAATGAATTTCTTTAAGGCGTCCTTAACGTCCTTATTCCTTAGGCTGTAGATCATGGGGTTCAGCATGGGGATCACCAGTGTGTAGAACACAGAAGCCATTTTATCAGTATCTAATGAGTGGTTAGTTTTAGGCTGCAAATACATAAAGAGCAGTGTCCCATAGAAGACGGTGACAGCCATCACATGGGAACCACAGGTGGAAAAAGCCTTTTTCCTTCCTTCTGATGAACGCATTCTTAGAACGGACAAAACGATATTGAAGTAAGATACTAGAACTGCAATCATGGAAAAAAACAAATTTGTAGCTGTAGATATAAAGACCACTGTTTCTGGAAAGGAAGTATCTGTGCAGGATAAGGCTAACAGAGGCACGTTATCACAGTAAAAATGATTGATCACATTAGAGGAGCAATAGGACACAGAGAATACACAAGACGAAACCACAATCGCCGTAGAAAAGCCGTAGAGGTAGGCGAGGGACACCAGCGTGAGGCAGATCCTGGGAGACACCACCACCATGTACAGCAGGGGATTACAGATGGCCACATAGCGGTCATAGGCCATGACAGCCAGCATGATAACCTCAGAGACGATGAAAGTCAAGAACCCTCCCAGCTGGGTGGCACATTCATAGTAGGAGGTAGTTTTTTCCTTTGTTAAAAAATTGACCAGCATTTTAGGGGCAATGACAGTAGAGTTGCCAAGATTGATAATCGCCAAATGTCGCAGGAAAAAATACATGGGGGTTTGAAGTCGAGAGTCCACACTGGTGAGGGTGATGATGCCCAGGTTCCCCGTCACAGTCAGCGTGTAGATCACCAGGAAGACCAGGAAGAGGGGAATCTGGAGCTCGGGGCGGGCGGAGACACCCGTGAGAATAAATTCAGTGACCCGTGTGAAATTCTCAGGAGCCATGGAGGAGTTTGGGAACTCATCTGTTTGGGCAAGAAAAGAAGTGTTTATAGACTTTAAAGGATTATTTTCTGGGACTGCCATTAGATTGGAAGAGCATTTGCTGTGAGGAATTTCCTTCAATTACATATGAAGCTTTCTCAGTTATAAAACTCAAGGTTCTATGTCTAATCGATAAAACTTACAATCATTTAGGAGAGAGAAATAGCAAATTTGGAAAATTAAGTGTGCTGGATCACATAGAAGATCTAGCATCATGCAACATTTTCAGTAGTTTTTCACAGTCTTACTGAATTTTAAATAAGCTCTTAACCTGAAAACATGTGAAGCCATGATTGATATTTTGTCTTTTGCATTAAGCATGAGAGGAGCATGAGGGATTTTGTGCCTGCAAGTGATTTAGTGGTTCCTTGTGATTTCTTTCTTTCCTTTTTTTTCTTTGCAGTTTTTTTGCCCGAGGCTGGGTTTAAACCCTCCACCTCTGGCATATGAAGCCAGTGACCTATTCCTTTGAGCCACAAGTGTCACCCTCCTTGTGATTTCTTAATCTGAGAAGATTAATATGAGAATTAATTCTTAATTCTTGGGTTCTCTAAGAATAGATGATTCTACATACTATCCTCACCAATTTTCTTTGTTCTATTCTTATATGATGTACGGTAGATTCAAATTAAACTCATATGGTCTAACATTCATTTCTGGATATTTTCTCATTTTTATTTTATTAACTCAGATAAAAATACATGAAGATGTGCCTTCAGGTTTATTTTTTTCAGGTTACTGGTCTGTAATTCCTTGATGTTATGCTTTACCAGATTCTATTTAGTGTACCGTCCTTCTCATTGGGCTTTTTCTTCTTATCCTACAAGTTTGTACAATTGCTCATAGATTTTCTATTGTATTTTCTATTGTATTGTATTTCAATTATCTTATTTATAAAATTTTGTAATGTTATTTTTATAACTTGCAAAATCTATCCTCTCTTAATTTTAGTCTTTTTTTATAGTTATTTTGTCATGTTTGATTTGCTTCATTATTATAATAATAATAAATATCTTCATTTTATAGTATTTCTGTGATAATTACAATGCACCCATTTTTCATAAAATTTCATGCTATTTTAATATGGCTGAATATTTTCTTTTGTTAAAGAATAATCATCTTGTTGTAAGCAAATTAAGAGTTCTTTTCTATTAATAACTGCTAATTTTAGTGGTGGGGACCTGGCCCAAAGAAATCCTGTTTATAGTGCCTTATTTGAAAATGCAGAGTTAAGTGCTGAGGAGTCAAGACTGTAGCCTCATAAATGTCTAAGTGAAAAATGTCTAAAGCTGTTGACATTTTCTCTCATTCTATAGGATAAAATAGGAAGAAATACATAAAATTATTCTGCTGCCAGAAAAAAATAAAATGACAAATTAAATAAATAAGAAAAAGTAATTCCTAAAATTATTATCTGATATCAGTTTCTTTGTGATATCAAGCATAATTCTCTTTTTGAGTTTCTTTAAATCATCCTCTTTTTTATTTATTTACCACATTGTTGATGAATTTCTATGTTAAGCCATGTTCAGGCTTCAGATAAATTACTTATCCCTCACATTATGGACTAGCTCCTCCAATGATAGAGAAGGGACAAAAATCTGGCCAAGAAACATGATAATTACATATTAAAATAATTATAATAAAAATTAAACAAGAAGACACATTAGGAGAACCAGGGAGAATAATTCCACAAAGAATGTTAAGGGAAAGCCTCTCTGAGAAGTTGGCACTTCAATACAATTTAAAGGTTTGGAAGGAACTAGCTACTTAGTGAATGACAGGAAGAGTATTCTGGGATTCTAGGCAAGGGTGAGTATGCTGAAAATGCTACTCTGTCATAAAAAATACTCCATGGCTCTTTCTTATCTTGCCTCCTGAGGTACTGCAGTTTTTAGTAGACTGTCTGCAGCCTTCAGTCTCTCCATGTCTGCCTTAACAGACGTATTACCTATCAGCCAATGTTAACCTTTCCAAATTGTGTCATCTTCCCTGATTCTGTTGAAACCTAGTGTATGACCTGCTTTATGCTTCATTTGAAAGATTTAAATATGCAGCATTTAAATCTTAAGAGCAATCATTTTAACAGCAACATCAGATTCATCCCCTAATATCCTCTTTGAAAGGTCCAGAGTGCATTATTTGTTAATTTCTATGCATAATTTCCCATCCTACCCACATTTCTCTTCTACTTCCTTAAGTCCAGTCTTCATTAACTCTGTCATTGACTATTTTATCCTTTCTGGTCAGGAAGTGATAATTCTCTCAGATTTACTGGTAGAAATGCCAGTTATTAGGCTTTTGGGCTGTTAAGATGAGCAATATTCCAGAATAACTGAAAAACCCTTTGGCCTCGTCTTTCATACATTTTGTAATCAGGTCCATATTAATTTTCTAATTGTGCTATCCTAGCAGGTACACATCGAAGTGTTTAACTCTGATCCTCTGTGTTCTTATGCTTATTGATTGTTCTGAAATTAATACCTTTTTTTGTGAAAGATAACATCTCTGAAAGAAGTCTGCCCACCTTTGCAAAGTGGCCCCAGGCAATCACAAAACAGAAATGAACATGGTGTCAAGTGGAGATCCAAACTTGAGTTTTATAGTAATTTATGACATCACTCCTCATCATTCTCTAGACATGGTCAATCTTTTTAATAATACTACTGTTTAACTTGGATAAATTATTAGAAAGATAAATTATCTTTAAGACAGCACCACTGTTCTGCAACCAATGGGTAACAATATTAGACTATCACAAGAATTCTTCAGAAATGGTTTCCATGTACTTTGCATTCTTTTTTACTATAAAATTTATGGTAGAAGAAAAAGAAAGAGAACTTATTTTACACATTCTCATTTAGGTCAGTTGAACTAAGGGCAATCCAGCAAATAAATATTTGCTTCCTAGGTTTTATGTTTTCTTTGATTACAGAGCAGAGGGTATGACCTATCAAACCAAGAATCTAAGGTTCTGTTTTCACAAAGTCTCCTATTTATGCAAACGTCTCTCTTTGAATAGAAGCTTTCTTTTTGATATGTTTTAGAAATCCATCTTTGAGGTACTTTTTTTACTAAAATGTTGGCAGACTTATTTATCATAGTTTAAACATGTTCCACTATTATACTAATTAAATAATGTTTACACACAAACACACACATAAGGTGGCCATAAAGTTCGTGTGCAATTTCAAATAGTTGTAAATTTCAAACTGCACACGAACTTTATGGACACTGTACACATACATACACACATATATTATATACTCATATACATATAGACCTGTATACGCATGTATTATATAAATGTGTAGATATATCTTTGCCTGAAGGATATCAGATTTAATAAATATTTTTTTCAGAGAAAGTTGCAATGTATATTCATATTCTCAAAATGGGGTATCATTTAGATTTTGGGTAGTTGTGTATCCAATTATCTTTTACAAAATATTGTCTGAAACATTTTGGATAATATTGCAAAACTAAAACCATGCTATAAAATGTTTCACTGAGGTAATTTTTTTCCTTTAAAAACCATTGTATAAAAATAAATATTTTTAACCCACCTCGAGTGGAGAGTCTGCTTGGGTTCTTAGTGAGAAGGTCTACATGGATGCAGCAATGGAGAAGATGAGGTTCTGTAAACCTTTGAGACCCTAACTCTGAACATTGGTAATCTAAGATACGATGCACACATTGCCTTTTACCTCCCCGCGAAGATGCCACCTGGGATTGGTTCCTTAACAAGGTCTCCCTCTAGGAATTCAGTGAGAATCCCCTGTGAGTCTTCTTTGTGGGAGTTTGAGCTCATTATTATTGATGTTGGGTTCAATTCCATGGGATCTGGTTAAAGTGTTCTTGTCAAAGCAACTTATGTCTCTTCAGAGAGTCATTATAACAAAAATGGAGTACGTGAGATCCAGGAATTGATGGCCTAGGCCTCAGATTAGTTCTAACTATATCTATGGAGGTTTATGATGTCAGTAGCTTTGTTGGCTTCCCCATTGCCCTTCTACTTCAAAGTGTAAAACTGGTCACGAAATTATTTGGAGAAATTGAGTAATGTGGATGTTCAAAGAAGGATGTATTTTCCAAGAAATGATCCTCATGTATTAAAATTATTATTTTATGCTTTTCTTTTATGCTTACATTTCAGGTGAGAAAAAATAGAAGACAACCATTGGCAAAGACCAGAGTATTTTGTATTATTTTCAATTTCTAGCTTTCTTGAGGTATAAATGCATTATTTTAAATACTGAACATGTTAGGTATATATTTTTTATGCATGTGACGACTAATAGAATTATATAGAAGGTAATATATACCTTTGGGGAAATTCTTTCCCTTGGGGATTAAGAACTTTTTGCATAATACACGGTCATCTTCTATAGACCTTAAATTAAAGCTGAAAGTAAAGGTATGTGACAAGATGATATTTAAATAAAGCATAAAAAAATAAAGCATAAATTTATACATGTGGGGACAAAACTGTGTACCATGGAAGAACACAAGACGATGACAATATTCACATTATCTATGGTGGTTACCTGTTGAGGACTGTCCTAACAAAGTATTGCAGGCTTCATAGCTTAAGCAATAGAAATTAATTTTCTTACCATTCTAGAACGTAGAAATCCCAGAAGGAGATGTCATCAGGTTTGGTAGGGCCCCTCCTCTTGGCTGTCAGCAGGTTTGGTAGTGAGACCTCTCCCCTTTGCCGGCAGACAGCTGCCTTTTCACTGTGCCCTCACCTCCTTGGCCCACAGTCTGGGCCTGTGCATGTGACTGGCCCATCTCCCTCTTTCTGTCCTTTTCTCCTCTCCTTACAGGGACATTAATTTTATTGAATTAGGGCCCATTCAATTACCCTAATTTCGTTTGATTGCCTCTTTAAAGATTCAATTTCCAAATACATTCTGAGGTACTGGGGGCTAGGCCTTCAAGATATGAATTTTGAGTGAACACAATTTAGCTCATAACACAAGAAACTGAAAAACAATTAAGAAAGTGGCTTTGCCAGCTCACTAGTGGCAATGTGCTGTGAACTGAGAAGCATAATTATTCTGAGCCTCTCACTAGAGACCCTTAAACAGTCAAAAAGATGGGTCTCTTTACTGGGCAGAAAACCAGATTCTGGAAATTTGTTCCAGAAGTAATACAAGTTATTAAAATACATAAATAAAATCTTCATTATTCAGTGCAGGGAAATACTGAAAGCTAAATGCATAATTTGGAAATGTATTAAGTGAATTATACACATACATTTGGTATGTGATATATTCTTTTAAAATTTTATTTTAGGAATTATATAGAAATATGAGAGAAACTTCTAAGAGACAGAAATATTATTAAAAGGGTCATATTTTACTACATGTTCACACGTTTCTGTAGAATCTAAAAAATTCAAACTCATAGAAGCAGAGATTAGAATGGTGGTTGCAGTGGGATGTAGATTAGAATGGGATTAGAATGGTGGATGCGGTGGGAATGGGGTGGCCGGGGGAAGTAAGGTGGGGACAACTTGGAGATTTTGATCAAAGAGTACAATGTTTAAGTCATACAAGATGGATAAGTTCTGGAGGTCTAATACTCAGCTTGGTGATTGTAGTTACTTATACAGTATCGTGCATTTGAAATGGGCTGACAGAATAGATTTTAAATGCTTTCACCATACAGACACAAAAAAAGTGAACCATGTGTGCTTGATGGTGGTAATCACATCACAATGTGCACATTTAAGATAACTTTGTATTATACACCGTAACATAGTTTTTATTAGTCAGTTATAATGCAATAAAATGAAAAAAAAATGGACTGGACATATTACATTGATTTCTGTTGAAAGAGCAGTAATTTAATACAGTAAAATGTAATGTGTACAAGGATGACATTTGCAAAATATTTCTTCCTATAGTTAAGAGAA
Organism: Otolemur garnettii; assembly: GCF_000181295.1. Classification (NCBI taxonomy): domain Eukaryota; kingdom Metazoa; phylum Chordata; class Mammalia; order Primates; family Galagidae; genus Otolemur; species Otolemur garnettii. The sequence goes on along the minus strand of NW_003852642.1, from coordinate 1,379,057 downwards.
TATTTTTATAACCCCCAAATATTCATCAATGTCACCTTGGAGTAAATTTCCCAACTCCATTATGTGATTTTCCACCACTACATTTTAGTTTATTTGTTTCATAACTTCATGAAGAAAGGAATAATACTGAGTTTGTGTCTGATTAATGCTCTTGAAACTCATCCTTGCTGCTGTGTGTATCGGTGGTAGCTCATAAAATTTTATTGCTGAGTGGCATTCTATTTTAAGAATATGTCACAATTTATCTTTTTGTCTATGGACAGTAGAAACATTTCTATTTTGTGATATTTTTGAATAAAGCTATGTGTAAAATACATGTGCACAAATTACTCTGGATATGTATTTATTCTTCTGGGGTAAACATCCAGAAAGTGAATTCCATATGTTGGTTGTGCATTTAACTTTATTTAAAACTGGCAATTGTTTGCCAAGTTAAAGCACCATGGCACATACCAATGGGATCATTTCAGGAGATGAAAAATGTAGGTGACTCTTCTTATCAACTTGATGCTGGGTACTTGTTAATGCAATATTTTTAATTTTACCAAAACTAGAGACTAGGAAGTACTATGTCACTGTTACTGCAATTTCATTTCCCTGATAATTAAAGATGTTAGACCTCTTTGTCATCTGCTTATTGACCATTAATATTTATTCTGTGAAGAATTTTTTCACATCTTTCTTCTTATTTTTCCTAGGTTGCCTTTATTCACCTATAGGATATATTTACAGATATCTGGGATTGCATTATATTGGCTTCTTAATGAATATTCAATTGAAAATAAATACATGCATATATTTCTGATTCTTTATGTGGTTCCACCAATCTATTTATCTATCTTTATAACACAATGCATTATCTTGAGTGCTGTAGTTTTATAGTCATTCTTGAATTCTGTGTTGTGTTGCCCAACATTGTTCTTTTGCAAGATTTTTTTTTGGCTATTCTGAACTGTACTATATAGAAATAGACCTACTACAAGACCTAGGGGACCTTGACTGGGCACTGTGAAGCTAGATTTAGACCTATCCACTCTGAGAAGTCACTTTTGATAGCTGAAATTAAAATTTGATGAGTTAGTTAAAATCGAGCCTTCTTAAAAAATGTTTCTTACTCTCAACCCTGTGGCATTGAATTTAAAATGAACCACTTGGATGATGAGAATAAAATGGCAATTTTGTTAACTCTTTCCAGTCTTAAAACCAGAATAGCTCCTATTTCATGCAAAGCATTTGATGTCTGTGAAAAAAATCCCTTCAAGAAAGAATATGTATTTTGTGCTTGAATAAAGAAATCATGGGATACGAATTGAGGAAATTCTTTACAGAACTCATGTAGGAAATCAGACTTTTAGAAATCATCAATCTTTAGAAATTAGTTTGGCTATATGAAATCCAATTACTAGGGCCTTGCCACTTTTGTTATTTAAATACCAATACAAATATATTTCAATTTTCAAGGTAAAAGTTTTGGGTGCATGAGGTGATTAATTAGACACAGAGTGAAAATAAACCAAGGAAAGCTAAATGTTCCCACTTGGGAAGACGTTAGAGAATATATGTTTACACAGTAGAAAGATTTTCATGTAGTCTGGCACCATTATTTCTCAACTATTCATCTTTATAATTATGATGAGAATATCTATTTCATGACTGTTAAAGAAAATGGAGGTATCCAGTAAAGTTTACAAATACTATAAACTAGTGGTAGAAAAGAAGGGAATGTTGAAGAATCATTTATCTTTTAGCTATGATAACAAATAGCTGACATTACACACTTATAATGACATTTTGCAATTTTACACTTATACAGTGAGACTGATATGTAAGTAAATGTTTATATCCTACCATGGAGAATAAAAAAATAAACACTCTTTGGAAAACTACCACAATTCATAGCATTATTCCTCAGTATTTTCTCTGATATTTCAAATTATTATATGTACATGCAAAACATGTTCCCAACAGTGCATTATTAGAATGGGGCAGAAGACTTATACATTTATTTTAATATATAACAGCAACAATATATCACTTTATAAACATAAGGCTATTTAGTATGAAATTATTACAGTATTCCTTTGTACTAACCAAAAAAAAAAATTCCAACAACCAAATGTCCATTAATCAAGGAGTAGCCAAATATAAACTGATTGTTCTAATCTCTAGAGTTGTCTGCTGATATTAAAAATGAAGAATAATTTTGGGATTTTGTTATGTGGGGTACTCTTACTGGAGTTAGATGTATCCCAAAGTGGTTTTGATTTGCATTTCTCTGATGATTAAAGATGGTGAGCATTTTTTCATGTGTTTGTAAGCCATGCGCCTGCCTTCTTCAGAGAAGCTTCTGTTCAAGTAGAAACAGAACCCCATAGAAATGGGATTATTTGTTTTTCTCTTATTGATTAGTTTGCGCTCGCTGTGGATTTTAATTATTGGACCTTTATCCAAAGCATAACCTGAAAATATATTTTCCCACTCTGAAGGCTATTTGTTTGCTTTATTTACTGTGTTCTTGGCTGTGCAGAAGCTTTTTAGTTTGATCAGATCCCAGTAATATAATTTTGGTGTTGCTTCAATTGCCCGGGGGTCTTCCTCATAAAAAATTCTCCCAGTGTTCAAGCATTTTCCCTGCACTATCTTCTAATACTTTTATAGTTTCATATCTTAAGTTTAGTCCTTTTATCCAGTGAGAATCTTTGTTAATGGTGAAAGATGGGGGTCAGATTAGCCCACATAACAAAATCCCAAAAGTACAGATGTTGGCATGGATGTGCAGAGAAGGGAACACTTCTACACTGCTGGTGGGAATGCAAGCTAATATGACCTTTTTGGAAGGAAGTTTGGAGAACACTCAAGGAACTAAAAGTGGACATACTATTTGATCCTGCATTCCCCCTACTAGGTACTTACCTTGATGAACAAAAATTATTTTACAACAAAGATATTTGCATCAGAATGTTTATTGCAGCCCAATTTATAATTGCCAAGTCACAGAAGCAGCCCAAGTGCCCACTGACCCATGAATGGATTAACAAATTTTGGTATATGTATACCATGGAATACTATGCAGTCATAAAAAAGATGGAGCCTTCACATCTTTTATGTTTACCTGGATGGAGTTGGAACATATTCTTCTTAGTAAAGTATCTCAATAATGGAAATAAAAGTATTCAATGTATTCAATACTACTATGAAATCAGTATATAATCACCTACATATTTATAGGAATGGTAAAACATAACTATAGTCCAGAAAGATGGAGAGAAGAGGAAAGAGAGGAGAGGGGAAGAGGAGGCTGAGAAGAGGGAGGGCATTTGGGGGTATCCAACCTAATGTGCATAATGCAAGGATACATTTCTAAACTATTAAGAATAGACTGTGAATGTTTTTACCACAACAAATGAGTAAGCAAGGAGGCTGTTATGTTAATCAGTTAGATGTAATCATTCCACATTGTATATCAAATCAGCACACTGTACCCCATAAATGAATTAATGTACACAGTTATGATTTAATAAATAATTAAAAAATGAAAAATATAATTTAAGAATTATTGGCTAAGAAAAATGCTGCTGCTGACTTCTCAGATAAGAAAGTTTCAGGAGACATGATATGTATGTAAGTATAACATGATTGCTAAGCCTTTTCTGTATGGATGATATTAGAGAATGTTATTAAATTCATTTCACCCATGAGTTGTAAAACGCATGCAAATTAAAATATAAAATCAAAGAGTTAAGTCTATGCAGTATAATATAAAATATTACCCTAGAAATTAAAATTTATTTATAACAATAAATATCCTTACGGACAGGACCTGAAGTTATCACAATAAAATGAATTTGATAGGATTGGATACTGCAATTTTATAGTACTGTTCTTTTGTTCAATTTATATTTGAGATAAAGTAAAATACAATATGGTTACAGACTAAAATAAAATGAATGGGTTTGGGATAAAGACATCTTGATTCATTTTCTGATTCAATTTTCTCACAGATTTTGCTTTACATAATAATTTGTATCAAAACATACGTAATTGGAAATGCATGCATATTTTTAAAATCTGAAAAGGGAGGCCTATTTAAACAAGTAGGAGAACACTAGGATGAGCGGAATCCATTTATTGGCTGAGGGAGACCACAGTCTGAATGAATATTTTGTTATCACAGAGTCCATCTCACTGTGCATATAGGCTCATGTAGGACACGAAGGGGTCAAGAATGCAGATGCAATTAAACCCTCTTTAACTGATTAAATGCAATTTAATTAAATGCAATTAAACCTCTCTTTAAACTGTCTTATCACTGATACAGGTAATTCAAAATCTGGATTCTGTTATAATAGATGCCAAATGACATCTGACTCGTTTATCCTGGGTTTGGCTGTTCTAAATTAGCTTATCATGAGGTCATATAGTAAACCAAAATTTGCTATACTGTGAGGATCTATACAAGAGAGTATGGAATTACTCAATCCTTTTCTAAAGGACCCAAATCAAAAGTCTTCCGAAATGCCAACAATATTTCTGACATATGAACTATTAAGTTATGACTAACTGAAAACCTTATTCTGAGGTAACATGCTTTATTTTCTACTTTAACCACATTTTTAAAACAGTCCTTGCATGTTATATTATAAACACATACTTACTTAGTTTCTTGCTATCTTCCTAGCCTACACATTCTCCATGGTTCAATACAATTCATCTTTAATACCCAGTGACTGCAATATCTATTACTAATGTTATAGCTAATGTTGTCCTATTTTAACTATTTAAGACCTTTTTTTTACTGCTATAAGTCTAAGTTCAACAAAATTTTTGTATGATTTGTCTTGTTTGTAAATAATATAGGTTCTATTATGATTGTAAAAATCAGTTGGAGCTTATAGGAACTAGCTACAGTATTTATCTATCTATTCCACTGAGGTGGAGAAGATATAAGAGATAGTGTTTTGTTCAGAAAGGGAAGAAAACTTAAGCAGGTAAAATATGTCTACTTTTTGATATTATAATTGGTTTGATCAAGTACAAACTAAGGTGCTTGGACCCTACTATGCAACTGAATATTAAGATATTAAGTGGCAATTTTGAATTGAATAGTTAATATTCTCTTTAGAGCCTCTTTCACTTCTCTGTTCCTTAAACTGTAGATCAATGGATTCAGCATAGGGATTACCAGGGTGTAAAACACAGAGGCCATTTTATCAATATTAAAAGCGTGACTGGATTTGGGTTGCAGATAAATAAACAGTAATGTCCCATAAAACACGACCACCACTGTCAGATGGGAGCTACAGGTGGAGAAGGCTTTGGACCTTCCCTCCACCGAGTTCATTCTGAGAATGGCCACAAAAATAAACATGTAGGATATGAGAACAATCAGAAGAGAGGAGAGCAAATTACAGCCGGAGAAGATGAGAATGATCAGCTCTAGTTCATGTGTGTCAGAGCAGAGCATGGATAGCAGAGGCACACAGTCACAGTAAAAATAGTGGATGATGTTAGAGCCACAGAAGGACAGTTTAAATAACTTAATTGTGAGGAGTAGTGACACAAACGTGCTGTAAAGATAGGGAGTCAGTACCAACATCCAACGCACTTTCTCTGCCATGATGACCACGTAGAGGAGGGGTTTACAGATGGCTACGTAGCGGTCATAGGCCATTGCTGAGAGAATAAACAGTTCAGAGATGATGAAAATCTCAAAGAATGCTAGCTGAGTGGCACACCAATTGTAGGAGATTGTATTTTTGTATGCCACAAAGTTTACCATCATTTTGGGGCCAATAACGGTAGAGTAACCAAGGTCAGTAATCGACAGGTGTCTGAGGAAGAAGTACATGGGGGTGTGGAGCTTGGAGTCCAAATGGGTCAAGATAATGATGCCCAGGTTGCCCATCACAGTCACCAAGTATATGACGGCAAAGATTCCAAAGAGTGGTGCCTGCAGCCCGGGGTTATCCGTGATCCCCATGAGAATAAATTCAGTCACCTTGGTTATTGCAGTGTGATTGCGTCTCTCCATATGGTGTATCTTGGTAATCTGTGTAAGGTATAAAATAAATATTTATGATATTTGAAGCACTGTCTTCTAAGAAAATTGACAATATGATGCGGAAGCTATAGAGAAATTATCTCAAGTTCAAATTCTCAGTGGGGATTCCTTCTCTTACCAGGTCAAAATTCACAGCTACACTCACATTCACTGAGACATTGCTAAAGTGTGCTTGAAAAGGGGCAAGAGATTTTGAAGTGAGTGTTTTGACGTAGCTACTATGACCTAACTCTTTTGACCTCAAGCCATTTTAAGCATGTCAAATTAAATATAAATTTTATTTTGGATTTTTAAATTTTCAAGTAATTTGTAAAACAAATATCTATATGTAAACCATAAACAGTAACCTGTCCATTACTGACCTTGGTTGCTCTACTGTTATTGGCCCCAAACATGGCCCCAACATGATACTATTGCCAAGTATCATGTTTGTTTAAAGACGCAAGACAATAACAGATTTTCTAAACTATTGATGGAGTAAGGTATAAGACAGGAATTAAAGAAACCATTAAATATATGTTGAATATATCTCATTATAAACTCAACTTGTTCATCCCACAGAAAATTTCATGTTATAATATGTCATATGTAGAACTTGCTAATAATATCCTAGTCTCCCTTTGCTACAGCCCTGCTTTTTGCCCATTGTCTAGCTATTTTTAATGATCTCCCAAACATGCATCTCTCTTTTGCATGAAAAGGACCTGGCTGTATTGATTATTCATGACCACTTAATGGAGGATTATGAAAAAAGACTGCACAGAAACAAGAATATAAATTAATATCAAGAACCAGAAGGAACTCTGTGCCAGCTGATTTTCTAAGCACTTTACAGATACTAACTAACCCATATGATCTTCATAATAACACCAACCAGTATGTAATAATTAAATCCCATTTAAAAGGCCAGGGAACTGAGACATGGAGTAGTGGATAACTTAACAAAGGTATCTTAGATTGTAAGCCGTGGAGTTAGAATTCAAGTGAAGTCATTCCACCTTCAGAAAATATTCTCATAGACACAATTGCATGTCATCTCTCTATTAAGGGCACCCTGTACAGGTAGGAAATAAAGAAGGTGACAGGAGGCTACCAAGTTAATAAACACATGTATCTTTGTTAAAATAGTTGACTGAAGCATGAAGTTAATTTGAAAACCAAAATGGTATAAATAATGAGCATTACCAAGTACTGAAGACAGTATAACTGTGTAACTGGTTCATCCTGCACATTAATCCGACTGGGAAGAGAAGGGTATATTGCAAGGGAAGAAATATGTTTGCAGAGTATAGGGACCATCAATATCTTTGGTCAATATGTTCTTGAGTTATGCTCTTAGAAATTTCCAAAGCCATGTTTCTACTTACCTCAATGGAGAATTTGCTTTGGCTTCCTAATGTTCTAGTTCTCACCGGTTGTTACAGATAAATGTAAGTATTTCCTGCCCCCTTGAGACTCATTGTGTGCAAATTTTAATCTGACTCAAGGATACACAAATTGTGCAGATTGCCTGAGGGAGAGACCCTTAGATATTTGTTAATTACTCTCAGAATGTTTCATTAAAAAAAGTCAAAAGTATTTCATGCCTGTCAATTGAATAAATTTTGCAATATCACTACATACTAATATGCTATTGTCAGTATCACAGTAATACAATATGATGAAAATTATTTGGTATCCTAGCTCCTTGACACACTCAGTTCACAAGTAAATAGAAGAATGACATCCTGGGCAGTGCTAGTGGCTCAAAGGAGTAGGGCACTGGTCCCATATACTGCAGGTGAAGGGTTCAAAACCAGCCCTGGCCAAAAAAAAAAAAAAAAAAAAAGAAGAAGAAGAAGAATGACATCCTCAAAAAATGTTTTACAACGTTTGATAATGCATCCATTGATCAAGGATATTTTTGTTGGCTCTGTAATTATAGGCTTACATAAATGATATATAACAAAATGTATTGTTTCTTCCACAAAATAAGTAGTAAGTCATTTCTTCAAGGAAATGTTCTTTGGAACTATTTTATGTAATGGCCATCAGAGCTGTTGTGTGTGGCACTATCCTTGATGTGAATGTTATCAAAGTGTCTTCCTTTCAATATTTCATTTATCTTCAAGTTAAGAAAAAAGGCATTGTGAGATTGATCAGGTGAGTAGGGAGGGTGTCCCAATGCAGTTATTTGTTTACTGGCTAAAAACTCCTTCACAGACAGTGCCCTATGAACTCTTTGCTTTTATTTGTCAGTGAGCTCTGCTGGGACTATTTTGCACACACCTTTCTCATGCCAATATTTTCTGTTAAGATTTTCCTATTTCTCTATTGCAGTTTAGCTGGCCTGCATGTGCAGTGGGCTGGCAATTTGACACCCAGTTCAATGAATTTTGCAATGTTTTCTTCAGTTTTACTGGTTCTGCCCTGATCTCTCTTCATCAGTGGCACTTTCTCTTCTCTCATTAGAACATTTAATCCATTTGTGCACTGCTGTTTTTCTGATGATATTATTTCCATAAGCTTGGACTAACATGTCCCTGATTTTGCTTCCACTTTTGCTAAGTTTAACAAGAAATTAAAGGTTGGTTCATTGCTCTAATTCAAGCTGCGACATGCTAGCGACAGCACACAAAACTGCAACAATAATGATAAACACATTCAGCAAGACACAACCACATGTGGACAGGAACACACCTGTGACACACTGGTATACTGAGGTTCTGAAATCTTACTGAGCTGTTTGTACAGTGGTGTCAGCATAACTTAATTGTATCTTATTAATATTAGTTTTGCATGCTGAAAAACGTCCCAGGTCACAATATCCAAAAGCTATAGAGTATGGTGATGCCTCTATCCAGATAAGATTTTTTGATAAACCTGCATGGAAACCACAACCTAACAGTGGTCTGTGAATTTATTCTGGTGGGAAGCACAGATTGTGGTGAGCTGCAGGCTTCCTTTTGGGGGGCTCTGCCTCATCATTTGTGTCAGTGGAAGGAAACTAAAATGTGATCATACTCGCCACAGTGGACCCCCGGCTCCCAACCTCCATGCACTTTTTTCTCTGAAACCTGGGTCTCACTCATCTTGGTTATTCAACAACGATGTGACTCACAATATTGGCAAGTTTCACCTTGGATTAGAATACAATCTCCTGTGATTTCAGGGCAACACAGGAGCTTTCTTTCTTATGTCCTTCATTAGCAAACTTTTTATTCTGTTAGCAGTATCCGAGTATGTTGAGTTACCCTGGCAATCCTCTAACTCTACAGCATATTTGCTGCTTTTTAATCACTTTAAAAATGTTTACTTAATCTTTCTGTGGCAACAATATCTTTAGTCATTTCCATGACAATATCTCCTTGCCATAGTTATTCTGCTCACATATGTCTCACTTTGAACTGGTAATTTGGATTTAAATGGTTTAATTTGGTTCCGTTCCTTCTGATGGTTCTTGTGTTTTATCTGATCATCCTCATAGATAAACTCTACCGAGGGCAGGGACAAGGCTTACGCCACCTGAAAATTCAGTCCAACAGTGGTCACGGGATTTTTTTTTTTTACAGCTATTTGGCTGGGGCCAGGTTTGAACTCGCCACCTTTGGTATATGGGGCTGGCACCATATTCCTTTGAGCTACAGGCGCCGCCCTGGTTATAGTATTATAAGGGACTTTGATATTTATATAAGTGCAGCTGAAGCCTAGATATTTTTAGAAACTTATGGAGTGGTTTTCATGGTTTATACTCTCACTGTCTTTTTATTTATTTATTTATTTTTTATGAAATCATAGCCGTGTACATTAATGCAGTCATGGGGTACAGTGTGCTGGTTTTATACACAATTTGAAATATTTTCACCAAACTGGTTAACATAGCCTTCATGGCATTTTCTTAGTTTTTGTGTTAAGACATTTATATTCTACATTTAGAAAGATTCACATGTACTCTTGTAAGATGGACCATAGGTGTGGTCCCACAAGTCTTGATGTTGATTTCTTTGACCAGTAACTTCAAGAACAAAGATCGAAAATATTACCTGAAAGGATGTGGAAAATGTATATAACCTATTTTCTTAATGTCCACATATATTATTTCGCCTATAAGTTAGGTTATGGATATCAAACTTTGCTCTGTGTACATCTGTGATGAGTAGCAAGCACAAATGCATTTAACACACGCATATATTCCTATGTTGTTTTGCACCATTCAGCTACTTCTAACAGCTTAAAATATATTAATTTAAACTAGATTCATCCAGGAAAAAAAAACTGTAAAAATATTCGCCTTCCTGAAGAGGTTGAGTGATTGATTACATAATAAGTCAGTTTTGTAGGACAATAAATTGTGTCAAGTGGATATAAACCCAGAAAAGCATTCAGTGGGAGTGAAGGCTGTAAGTGGGAGTAAGGACAGTGGTAAAAGCAGTGTAGACTGGCAAGGCGTCATTTGTATTCTTATGTTTTAGAATAAAATTTCCAGTGTCTACGTATATATCCCCATGTGCTGTGTTTCTCTTTATACAGCATTTTTTCCTTGTGTTTCAGCCTTAGCTTTTTTAAAAAAGATATATTTTGGATTGTAACAGGTTGTTGTAAAGACATTATAAAAAGACACTAGCTGGCGTGTGAAAGATTTGAAAGATTCAGTCTTATGAATTTGCTCCCCCAAACTTGGGGTCCCACTGTGTTTCATCAATGCCTTTCTTTCTAGATACAGTCCATCAGTTGAAGATAATTTCAGTTCAGTAAACTGTAGGTTCTTTTTTTTAATTGTTGGGGGTTCATTGAGGGTACAAAGAATCAGGTTACATTGATTGCATTTGTTAGGTAAAGTCCCTCTTATAATTGTATCCTGCCCTCAAAAGATATGTCACACACCATCAACCCCCCAAAACTTTAGGTTCTTATCAGCACTTTATTTAGTTTTAATCAGCCCAGTTGGTTGATACATCAACTGAAATAATTTTTGCAGCCATTCATAGAAGCTTGTAGGTTTCTACATTCCCCCAGTGGCTGTTTCTGACTTATTACTGGATGTTTGGTTAGATGGATTGTTTTCTCATTTCTTAAAACAAAAAAAAATAAAAATTACTTTTGCTTAAATATGATCCAGTTGTTTTGTGTCTTTTGGTAATAGTATTGACCTATAATAAACTAGTTGTTTTTCCTCTCACTTTTGATCAATATTGATTATGCATTATATTTTCATTGACTTTCTTTTAATTTATAAAAGTTTATGAGGTGCAAATGCAATTTTGTTACAGAATGGGGACCAGTATACAAAATATACAAGTAACTCAGGCAACTCAACAACAACACAAATACAAATAATTCCTTTGAAAATGGGCAGCCTACTACTGAGTATCTACCCTGAGGGGAAAAAAAATTAATTGCATCAAAAAGCTACCTGCACTGATATGTTTACCAAGCTACATATCCATCAATGTCTGATTAGATAAAGAAAATGTGGTATGCATGTGTGATGATTTTCATTTTTCCCTAGTTTGATGACATCAATTGACAGATCTACATGTGATGTTACTGGCCACATTCAGGTCCTTTCTGCTTGTCCACAGTAAATCAGTCACTTGTGACATAGGTTTTACAAAAGAGAAAAGATTTTATCACAAGGCTACCAGACAAGAAGGTGTGAGGGTAGCTCTCTCAAATCCACTTCCTGGGAGATATGGTTTAGATATATTTCTGGGTTAGGGAAGCAGGGCAGTCTAAGTTGTAAAGAAAATTGATTGACAGTGGGGAAAAATGAAACGAACAGATCCCTTAAATGGCACAAAATAAAAACTTCTACCTTGTAATGGAAAAACAGAAGGGTTATTTACCTATTAAAGAATAAAATTCCCCTAGAAAAACTTCCAAAGCAAACTCCTGATGTTGATAGTATTACTGGAAAATTTCTCCGACATTAATGAAATAAATATAGTGGAACACCATACTTAATCATAAAGTGACAAATGCATTTATTTCTCCTGATATTTGAAAAAACACAAGGCATTTCTTTTCTCCACATCTATTTTACACTATAATGGATGTGTCCCATGCACAATGCAAGAAAAGATAGATCTAAGATAAACAAGTACAAAGATTTCTCTTTGCACAAGCTGTGAGTATTTATATAGAAAAAAATCTGCAAAAGTTACTAGAACTGAGTACAGAAGTGTCAGGTATGCAAGATAAATATACAGAATTCCATTTTTTCCTGCATATAAGCAATAAACTTTGGGAGTTTCAGTAAAAACAATTTGTTATAATTACATCAAAAGTGAGATATTTAGATATGCTTCAAATGATATGTGTACAAGACCTACATGTTGAAAACTGCAAATTGGTGTTGAAGTAAATCCAGAGAAACCTATAAACTAATTCTAAAATGCCAATGTAATAGCAAAGAAACTAGAATACATTTAAAGAATTTTTTTAAAAAGAAAAAAATAGCAAAGTTGGAGAATTAATGTATTTTGTCTTCCTTGATGTAACATTTAGAGCAAGGCAAAGTGGGAGTAATAATTATTCGAAGCATAAGAGATAATTAACAAAGGTAAAATAGTCATCTAAACATAAATATAACTGAAGATTTATAAAGAGATTTAGCTAATTGATGTTTTGTTGCTTGAAAGTTCAATTCCATGCATACATTTTTCCCAGAGGTAACAGCATAATTATAGTGAGGCTCTAAGCAAACAATAATATTTTATTGTCATTATCAAATATGAAGTTATTTATTTTGATACATATTGTCATGGAGTATTATTAATAATATAATTATGATGTTATCATTATTCCTATCAGAAATGATTTTATGGCATTAACTTCTTATGCCTTACAAATGATTGTCATATAAATTTTAAGTTGATCAACATAGAACATCATATACATTTTCTAAAATTCATTTGTAAAAACAATGAATTTTGCATTTTCTGTTATAGAAATAAGTAAAATGATTTTTCCTGTTTATATACTTCATTTAGGAAACTGAGTCTGACTGACTTGCCAACTATGTAAAGTAGCCACTTTAAAGTTACTGGAGTATTTCTTCAACTCTCTCATGGTCTTTGAATATCAAGATTCCTTCCACTAATCCTATTAGTATATAGAGTTCAAAAATAGAGAAAACTGTTTCAATTTCAGTTGAAATTAATTTACTGTTAATGGAAATACTACAAATGATTGCCCCATATATTTTTGTTTTTTAATGGTAAATAAAGACTCCTTCGTCAACGGTAAAGTTTAACACCGTAGAATGAAAGGAAACAGAATGACTAAGACATAGAAGACAGTGAAGGACTGTTAATTTGTCCAGCCTGATTTTATAAAATGGTATTTTTGTAAAGTATTCATTTGCAAAATTTTAAACAACTTCTTAGAAACTTTTTGCTTTCAATCTTCAGTGAATGGGAAGAGGATGCTTGAAAAGAGAGATAAAGTAGGTTTTGAATTTTAAAGCCTCCATAATTACTTTTTGTCATTTTTCGCTTGTAATTAAAATTTTAAAAACTGAAGTTGAAAAGTCATGAGGCTCCTGTTATGCTTTCAGGTGTAATTTAGGGGCAGCCACCTTACTCTTCAGAGTTTAAGACATAAAGAAGTAGATAAACTGAGTAAAATTCATGTTTTATCAAGAGCAACAGCAGAAAGAAAGTCTCCATTTTATTTTTAGGGGGAAATAGTTACCACCATTTAAAATATTTAAAATAAAAGTCAGTAAAAGCAAGTTTCAGGTATATGCTCATATCTATTTTCTTAGAAATCCAGATAATAATGATTTTTTTCTAGAAAGTACCCCATTTTTACATCTTTAAATCCAAAATTATTATAACTTTGTGCCTAAAATGACAGGAAAAGGTAAAAGCAATACTGTATCATTCGCCGATTTATATACTGAAAACCTAGAACATATGCAGAGCTAAGTGATAATCTCTGGTGATGAAGATAAGTGAATTTTACCCTTTTCCCTTTCAGGCTACCTCTTCATATGAACCAAAATGCACAGAATGAGAATATTGGTATGATCCTGAGAATTTTTAGGATTCATTGAATTCTTTTTTTTTTTTTTAATATTTATAGCAACTTTATTGTAATAGCCCAAATGCTCATCAACAGGTAACTGGATAAACAATCATGGTATATCCATGCAATGGAATTCTACTTTGTAATAAAAAAGAATGAATTCTTGATGTGCACAACAACCTAATCAATTGTTATGCATAACAACTCAAATATTGACAGCAAAATGGCCTAATCTTGTTAAAAGTCATATAGTAGAACACAATATGTCAGTGAAATGGGCAAAGTATCTTTATAGGCAACAAGGTGGATAAATTCATAAACATAATATTGAGTCCTCTAAAAAGGTAGACAAAAAATCATATATATTCTGTTTTTTTTTATTAAGTCATATACATGGATCATGAATACATTTATGCCTTTATGGGATTCAATGTGTTGATTATTTGTACAAATTGGAGTGCTTACATCCTACTAATTAACATAGCTTTTACTTCATTTACTTAATCACAGTATTAAGACATTTGTGTTCAATACTTGATAATTGCTAAGTCTCAGAAGAAGCCCAAGTGCCATTTGAGCCATGAATGGGTTAATAAATTATGGTACATGTATATCATGGAATACTATGCAGCATTAAAAAAAGATGGAGACTTTACCTCTTTTATGTTTACATGGATGGAGCTAGAAATTATTCTTCTTAGTAAAGTATCACAGGAATGGCAAAAAAAAAAAAATCCAATGTACTCAGTACTAGAAAACCAATTTACAATCACTCATACTTTCATGTGAGAGATGAATCATAACTGTAGCCCAGGATGAAGAAGGGAAGGAGATTGAGATGGGAAGGGAGTAGGGTGGTTCTATAGAGGGAGGGTTAATGTTGGGACCACACCTATGGAGCCTATTACAAAGGTACAAGTCATTCATTGAATTCTTGGAGTGGGAGCTGATGAATAGAATGCTGCAGGATTAATAGTAACTTGAAATTAACAGAGGGAAGCTCTCATTTCTGTGGCCCTTTTCACAGCATCCTTTACATCCTTATTTCTCAGACTGTAAATCAATGGGTTTAACATGGGAATCACTAGTGTATAGAATACAGAAACCACCTTCTCCTGTTCTGCAGAATACTGGGAAGTTGGCTGAATGTAACTAAAGCTTAAGGTGCCATAAAATATTGTCACAGCAGTCAGGTGAGAGGCACAGGTAGAGAAAGCTTTCTGTCTACCCACTGCGGAGCGGATCCTTAGAATAGCAAACACAATGAAGATGTAGGAAATGATCACAATCAAGAAGGTGCCCATGGCAATGACTCCAGAAAAGGTTAAAAGCAACAACTCATTCCTGGAGGTATCAGAACATGACAGCTTTAGCAGGGAGGGAGTATCACAGAAGAAGTGGCTGACAATGTTCAGCCCACAGAAGGACAGTCGCCCCAAGCTTATTGTGTGTATTAATGAATTGATCAATCCACATGTCCATGATCCAGTGACCAGTCCCACACACTTTCTCTTAGACATAGCTACAGTGTACAGCAAGGGAGTCGTGATGGCCACATACCGATCGAATGCCATCATTGACAGCAAGAAGCCTTCTGTGGTAACGAACACCCCAAAACACAAATGCTGTACTATGCAAGCAGAGAAAGAGATGGTTCCCTTCACAACTAGGAGGTTCACCAGCATTTGGGGTGCAATTGCAGATGAATAGCAGGCATCTACAAGTGAAAGGCAACCTAGGAAAAAGTACATGGGAGTGTGGAGTTTGGGGGTGATACGGATTAAACAGATCATGCCCAGATTCCCCACCAAGGTAACAGCATAAATCACCAGGAATAACACAAAAAGCACAACTTTCAGTTCAGCGCGATCTGTCAATCCCAAAAGAATAAACTCAGTAACAATTGTGAAATTCTCTTTGGCCATTTGTTTGTTTCTTTACAAAAAACTCTGTTGAGAAAAAAGATAGAGGATTAAAATTATTAGGAAAAATAATACATATATATAGAAAGTGTTTAAACATACAAATACTACACATACATATTAAATATGTAAATGTTATACACATTTATACATATTATGGTAAGATACAGAGAACTATGGATTTTGCTCTTGGGGTAAATATCATCCTTTCTTTGATTTTCCATTTTTTCCAGTTGACAAATTTACCAAGTAGACTAGATGGTCTCTAATTTTTTTTTCCAGTAATGTTGTTTCATATGATTATATTCCATAAAAAATAATATGTGAAAATATCTCCCTACATACAAATGTCTACCTTAACAACAAAGTAAAAGTAGCCTCAAGAAAACACCAATGATAATTTAAACTACTAGGATGAAAAATATACATTTTGGATAATTAAAATACCACTCAGTAAAACTATCTTCTGCTATTTTTGGTTAGTTTTTAGAGTATGAAACCACTGAATAAAAAGAGTTCATGAGATTATCTTTATTTTGTAATTATGTAGGGAAATAATGTACAGTTCCATTATTTTAGGGAGTGAAGTGGCCATATTCATGAAGTAAGATATCTCAGGCATCTATAGTGATGGCATTTGACACAGCCAAGGACTATGACCCTGGTAACTATGACCCTATGACCCTAAGTCTGAAACTCAGGAAACAACAGCCCATCTTTTACGTGATACATACTAGAAGAAATCACTGTCCTGGATTCTGTGTAATCTTTCATGGCCATAGTGGGAGGGGAGTCCTAGAGAGTCACTAACTCTGAGATTGGGAGCACAAAATCCCACATA
Organism: Otolemur garnettii; assembly: GCF_000181295.1. Classification (NCBI taxonomy): domain Eukaryota; kingdom Metazoa; phylum Chordata; class Mammalia; order Primates; family Galagidae; genus Otolemur; species Otolemur garnettii. Next base: position 1,362,223 of record NW_003852642.1, on the reverse strand, counting down.
TCTTGCATATCTGGGCAATTTGGAGGTTTCCTATTTTTTTTTCTGAAGACTTCAAATAATTTTAGACAACCAAATAAATAATAATTCAGAATATAAGTAAATATGCTTTCCAACTATTTCGTGATATCTCTTCATAGTTTTCATCGTACGATAAGTAGGTTAGCCAATTTAAGACTTTTTAAAATGCAGTTTCAATTGGATGGTTGGACATGTACCTTATATTCAACCTGTTCATATTTGTTTCTGAATCAACAGTCTCTCTCCCTTATTCTCTATTAAATTGAAATGTAGTTTTAGAAATGATAGGAAGCAAAGAGTGATTTATTTGTCCTGGGCATAATTTGCACCCTTTACCTACTTTAATTAAAGCATTTTAATGATCATGGTAAATGGGAGAGTCCATTAGACTGAAGTTCAAATCTTACTGCAGATGACAACCGGTTTCATTGTATTGGGTAAGTTATTTAACGCTTCTGACTGAAGATACAATTTCCTTTCAAATATTACTAAGTATGTTGAAGGAGACAATTACAATAAAATATTTAGTGTTTCTCTGAGTAAAAATTAAGCAATTAAAAATTATTAGATGGTTACACAGCTATGAGGGGTATCTATATAGAGATGGAACAGTGATAGACACTCTGTTTAATATATTGTGGTTCATGGTAATGAGGGTAGATCTTTGAAAGGATTCTAAAGGAATAATTCCTATCTGACAAAATATTTGCAATATTTAAGCACTATTTTCCAACAATAAGGGAGAGTATTTTCAACAAATAATAAGTCTGAGTATCTCGGAATTGCACTTTTTAGATCATTCTTTTATCTGATGTTTTCTGCTATTTGTAGACCATTAACTGGATAAGTTTCTCAATGGTCACTTATAAATATGACTTTTGTTGTAAACCATAATTTAGCATATATCATGTTTGAAGAAATATAAATCAAACTATCCAAATATATAACTTTCCTAATAAAAATTGCATGGAAGTATTATAAATGAAATTATATAATATGATACAGAGTTAAGTTACATGGACTTTAGTATTCCGATAGGCTAATATGATATTTGGAACTTTCGGTTATCTGCAGAACAAATTCTAAATACAAAAATAATTAAAGACACAGAAACATATTCAAAATAATAAATTTAACTTACCAATGCTAGAAAAAAAATTTAAGACACGAATTTCTTTAGAATTCAATCTCCATTTTTTTCACTCCTTATTTAGAAACCAAGCAGTTAATACATTTTTCTGAAATTCAGAATAATCAATGTTATAATGGTAGATAAGTTAAAAAATTCATATGCAATTTAGGCTTAGATACCAAACAATTACAATAAGAACAAGGAACAATGGTTTGTTCTTTAAATCTTTAATCTTTCCTCTAAGAGGACAAATTTATAAGGGCGGGTAAGCATGCATATTTGTATTTAAGTATTTTTGTGTGATCAAATGAGGCCAGAGTCCCTGTTGCTCAAACACTGATGAAACTAATGCCACAGCAGTGACAAAATTATACATTGGGCTGCACTCTGGATTCTCCAGGGACTATCTCAATTTATCTCAGTGGAATTGGTTTTCCCTAAGGTGTGCAATGAAAAAAGTTACAAAGAGTGGAAGGAATCATAGAAGGTGATTTTCTAGGTGAGAAAATAGTACAAATATTGATTATGAATAATAAGCATAAATTGGGTATCATTTTATTAAAATATGCTGTGTACCACACTAATCTCTGTAAGGCAAAAATGCAGTGGAATCCAATGTGATAATAGCCAGCCAGCCTTTGAGAACACTTTGTGGGAAGCGTCATTCCACTGTTCACATCCACAGGCTTCTGCTGGAAGTTGACATCTACATTTTACACAGCAAATGCAATGGCCATTTGTCACTCTCATAGGCTATGACATTTAGCTTCACCACTGTCATTCATTTAAGAAACATTTCTTGGGTAATAAATGGAAAAAGACACTTTTTCTTTCTTTCTTTTTCTTTTTTTTTTGTAGTTTTGGCCAGGGCCAGGTTTGAACCCACCACCCCAGGTATATGGGGCTGGTACCCTACTCCTTGAGCCACAGTTGCTGCCTGGAAACAAGACATTTTTAAGATACTAGAAGAACATGGATTATCAAAATTGAACAAATCAAGAAGCCAATATTCTGATGCTTCCCATAAAGGGAAGACTAGATTTAACTCCACTTGCCTCAAAAAATATTTTAGGCTGATGTCATAGCTTACACCTGTAATTGCAGCTCATGTAAGAGGCTAAAATCATGGCAAAATATTCCTCTTACTTGCAAGGAAAGTGAAACTAAGAAAAAAAATTATATGGCTGCTAAAAATGCGTGTTAGAAATAATAGTGACCTTTTTCTATTAAGCCAAAGAAGAAATTGAGATACAGCCATGAGAGATTTAGAAATGTGTATTTATATACACACACACGCACACACACACACACACACACACATTTTAATCCTCACAGTAGTAGGCTTAATGCAACAGTCTATTTTCTCCAGATACAAATGGAAAATACAAATATTTTCTAATACGCAGTTTAAGCATAAATTAGTATCCTCTGCTATAACATCTTTACATCCTGGCAATTACAGCATTCGGTGATTGTTAGAACAGGATTGCTGGGTTCAAATAAGCAATTGTACGAGAGAATGGCTTAGCTGAATGGCTTAGCTTGACACATAGCAGCAGAGAGCAAAACTAAGTGGGTGTATCTTCAGCCCCATAAACGTTGGGGTAGTTTGTTATAAAGCATCCTTAATCAGAATGGCTAAAACTGATCAGTCAAAAGTTTGAATAATTTCCCTTCATTATAATTGAGAACTATTGTTAATTAAAATACAGTATAACAAGGCACAGTGAGGAAGGTAAATTTTTATTCAAGTGATAAAAACAACAGAGGTTAACATCCAAAATATATGAAGAAGGACTGTCCACCAAAAGTAATAGTGAATACTTTCTGAAGAAGATAACAACTTATTTTCAACTAGACCTGCTACAATTTTCTTAGATATGCCTGGTACACAATATTAATATTTCATCCTGTATGAGAAGACAGGATGTGACTGAGACTATAAACATAAAAAAGAATTAATTAAATATAAACTGGAATTTTTACATATGAATTTTAAAATAGAGATGATATGTTAAAATGTGAAAACAAGAAGGAGAATTTCATTAAAGAATTGGAAGCTAGAAGAATATTTTAAATTAGTATTCCATATCCATTTAGGTTACATTATCTTGTTGTGAAGCGAAAGTCTTATTTACTACCATGTGATTTTTAAAAATCCTTTTATGAAGGAAAGGTGAGGTGTACAAACAACTATATTTATGTGAACTAAATTCCAAATGAACATACAATTGTCAAAACAATGGAGAATCTTCTATTGTTTTTCTCCTGGGGTATCTCCCTAGTCTGTCATAAACCACTGGATCAAGCTTGCCCGGGTAGAAAGTCTCCAATGAGGCCAGAAAACTTGCAAAGCTTTGGTGATCAAGGCCTGCATGACGAATTTGAGATCTGAAAAGACTCAAATGTGTGGCAGGTTCTTCAGGTGAAACATTTTTGGAACTTTCTGTAGGGTTTGAGGACTAGACCAAGTCTCTGAAAGGAAGAGATAAATGTTCTTCAGGCACACCAGTATACTAGAAAGGGAAACTTCCCAAAGATCTGTGCTGCACGAATCATGAAACTTAGACAGAAGTTGGAATGAACATAGCTTTTACTTTCAATCAACCTACTTCCATGCCCCAAGAAATTATAGGGGATCAAGAATAGCTACCTCCTGGGAAAAAAAGAAAAAAGTGCATCTTGAGTTTATTATTTTATCTCACAAAACACTGATACAGAAATCAAAAAATAGATCAATGAGATGTCAGAGATAGCACCGAGTCCAAACCTTTGCTTTAGATGTTGGTATTCTTAATTGATGAAGAATTGATGGAGACCAGTAACCAGATGGTTTTGTTAATGAATAGTATTTATATATTTGAATATCTGTAGGGACAAGTAGGGGGAAGTACATACGTAATCTTTGTAGATGATAATATATCTGATATTAGAGTATTAATAACCAAAAAACAAAAGACAAAAAACAAAGGAAAAAAGGGAAAGAACCAATTAAATATGCTGAAATTAGAAAAATGATGTCATGGAGGAAATAAAAGATTAAAATACAGAACAAACCATACAGGGTGTATGTAAAGTTCATGTGCAATTCACAATGTAAAACTATTTCGAACTGCACATAAACTTTAAGGAGAGCCTGTATTTCCAATATGTGATGCATATAACCAATAAAAAGCCCACAGCAAAACTGTATAGCACTTATAGGCAATCAAGGATTTTTGTATCAAGAATATCTTTTAAATCCTACAAATCAATGACAGAGAGAGCACGTAGATACCATCTTGATAATGATTATTTATTTGTACCTAAGGCGTCCTTCTTTGAATGTCACTATGACTCTCATTGTTAATTTTCCCTTTTGGATAGGTTTTGTAATTCATTGAATTAAACTTCAGCAATTCTCAGAGTAAAGAGAATTTTCCTCGTCAGGTTCTTTCTAATTTTCCTGAATTCTCATCTTCGGAACTTGGATTTCCAATCCTTTTGAACTCTATGGGAAAGATAAGGTATACACTTACTAGCTGTGATGCAAATTTATTTATGTGCGTGTATAAAAATGCTCAGTCATGCTACCTCTAGCCACACTCAGGAGTGTTGTTTTCTCACTAAACCATTATTTCTATGAAACATAGTTTTAGAACCAGAAACATAATTGAGGTTACCTAAAGAAAAGCTGGGGCAAGTTGACTTGGTCTCATCAATCATAATTTTTTAAATCAATTCACCTGTATATGAACGTATTTAGAAATACATATGAACGTTAGCGAGTGAAGGCTGACTGAAACAATGCTGCAGGCAGACAAGTGACTTTAACACGAGAGACGTTTTGTTACTCTGACTCTCTTCACAGCATCCTTTACATCCTTGTTTCTCAGACTGTAAATCAATGGGTTTAACATGGGGATCACTAGTGTGTAGAACACAGAAACCACCTTCTCCTGCTCCACGGAGTATTGGGAGCTGGGCTGAATGTAATTAAAACTTAAGGTGCCATAGAATATGGTCACAGCAGTCAGGTGAGAGGCACAGGTGGAGAAGGCTTTCTGCCTGCCTGATGCTGAGCGGATTCTCAGAATAGCAATGGCAATGAATATGTAGGAAATGATCACAATCAAGAAGGTGCCCATGGCAATGACTCCGGAGAAAATTAAAAGCAAAAGCTCATTGATGGAAGTATCAGAACACGACAATTTTAGCAGTGGGGGAACATCACAGAAAAAATGGCCCACAACATTAGACCCACAGAAAGACAGTCTCCCTAAGCTTATAGTGTGTGTCAATGAGTTGATCATCCCACCTATGCATGACCCACAGACCAGCCCTATGCACCTTCTCCTAGACATGACTGTGGTGTAAAGCAAAGGGTTCACGATGGCCACGTAGCGGTCATATGCCATCACTGAGAGCAAGAAGCCTTCTGTGGTGATGAACACTCCAAAAAACAAGTGCTGCACTATGCAGGCAGAGATGGAGATGGTTTCTCTCTCAACCAAGAAGGTGGTCAGCATTTTGGGTGCAATAACTGATGAGTAGCAGGCATCCACAAATGAAAGGCAACTGAGGAAAAAGTACATGGGTGTGTGGAGCTGCGGGGTGACTTGGATTAAGAAGATCATGCCCAGATTCCCCAGCAAGGTAGTGGCATAAATCACCAGGAATAACACAAAAAGTGCAATTTTGAGTTCAGTGCGATCTGTCAATCCCAAAAGAATAAACTCAGTAACAACTGTAAAATTCTCTTCAGTCATTTTCAAGTTCCTTTCCTGGAAGTCTGTGGTGAGAAATATGAGAGGATTAGAATGGACACAGGAGAATCTGGTATATACATGTCAATATTAAATAGAAACATTCATACCCCTGTGTCTTTGGATAAGTAAATATTATTTTTCTACGCTAAATTTCTCAACTTAAAATTTTAGGAGCTTCACTACATTATCTCTTGATTTCTCTTCAGTGCTCGTTCTAATTCAATTCCATAAGGAAGTAAATGAAAAAACATTTTGGTGGTCAAAAATTTCAGTCTTTCTCCAAAAGGTCTGACTCCATACAGACACTGATGGCCACTGAAAGCATTACAAAATGATCATTCAGATCTCTCTGGATCTTTAAGAGGAGAAAATGATAGAAGATCTAAAATCAGCTGTGCTATTAACTATGCATGAAAGAATTATGATATAACCAGAAAACTGACAAAGATTAAGAGAGAGAGGTCTGGTCTCTAAAGATGATGGTGTGATATGCTGTAAAGTGAGGAAGTCAAGGGTGTCTCGTGAGCATCATGGAGAGAGACACCCAGAGAAGTCACTCAGCTCTGAGACTGAGAACACGAATATCTATGTCTTATCTAAGGGGGAGCCCTTAGACATTTTCATGGGTTCTCTGATACTTTAAATAAGTTACATATCTATTTTAGGTAGTTATTTTTGGCTATATAAATGCTATTGAGACAATATATGTAGGATATAATTATTTTTATTATTTTCTGTAAAGACATATATCATGTATATGTATATGTATACATAGTATATACACATATATAGTGTATACATATATAGTGTATATACTATAGTATAGCATAGACATAGAAATATGAAAGATAAGATTTTAAATGTGGATAACCACAATCAGCTTATGTTCTTAAATACATTTTTATATTGTTCATTTAATTATAAATATATCTGATAATTATGATTCCCTAATCCAATTTTTATTGCAAGGCTTTTCTTATATTTTTGATTTGAATATGTTTTCATAAAAATCCATATGCTAATAATACAATGGATCTCTCTTTTCTTTAACAATTCACCATATTCTATATTTAGCTGAGAACAACATGTATTCTTTAAAACAGAGATAAAAATGATAAAATTTAGATTATCTATGTGAGTTCTATTAATTCATTTCATTTAATATATTTCCTTGCTTCCAAAAATAAATGGCTGGCAGTAGCCTGAGCTGGAATTAAGATGTGTTGCTGTTATTACATATGATCATGTTAATTTGGGAAATTTATTTATTTTCTTTTAGTGTTGGCATAATTACACCTACCCCACAGGATTATTAAAAAGTAGTAAATACTTTATGCAAAATGCTAAGTGTTGCTTTAGGTGCAAAACAGGTACACAGATTATAGGTAGACATTACGGTAGATTTGTAGATAAGTAGTTAGGTAAGCAATATAGTGATGAACAATTTCTATCTGAGAATTTGGGGGAGGCTGCAGATATAAAGTTATGCAAAGAGTACATTAGTCAACCAATTATATTTCCTCAGTTTTATTTGAAATTATAAGTAATTGGAATTACGAATGGGTGGCTTATAATTTTTGTTAATTATTGGCCTGTATTGTGATTTACAATATTCTGCCCTGAGGTCTTCAGATTATTTTCCAAATTGCAGAAGTGCTTTCAATGAATTTCAAGAAATAATGTTAAAACTGGTATTCAAAACTGCATTATTCAACTACATCTGAAATGATAAGTATAGCAGCTACTTACACTTAATGTAAATATTTGAACAGAAACTGAAATTTCAATTGTTTTAATCGAGTATTTGATTAGTAATCAAGTACTCAGTAGGCACTTGTGGACATTGTTTTCCACAGCACAGATTAGAGAATGCTTCAGTCACTGCAAAAGTTGACTTAGAGCTCTCTTCTAACCCCTGCCTCTGAGAAAAATAAATAACATATTCTCAAGGAAGGAGTATACCTTTCAGATAGGGTTAATTCCAAGTATAAGTAAGGAAATAAGAATTTCACAATCCACTCACTCATGCATTAATTGAGGACAGGCCCATCTCCTCAAAATTTAAGGTGATTTTGTAGAGAATTGAATGATAGATATTCAGTTGGATTAACTCACCTCAAGAAGTCTTAACATACAAATGATTATATCAGATTTATAACTTAATTTTTAAAATAAATCTAGTAAATATGAGAAAATTCAACTAAAGAGGAAAATACTTGACAGCATAAACTTAACTTACCAAAAGATAATATAATAAAATTTCCGAGTTAGAAACATCACACCCTTTCCATGGTGTCTCACCTTGTACTCAAAAACAATTTGAGTTCATGATTATGCATGTATGGCTTGCAGAATTAGTAAATTCTTTTGCAATATTGAGCTGAATATAATTCCAGTTAAAAAACTTGAATGTAAATGCACAACATTGCATAAACTTGAATGTTAAATACACAACAAATACAAGGAAGAAAGTAATGAATAAAACCTTAAAGTACTTATTTTATTTTCCTTCTAGAGGAAAAATTTGGAAAAAGAATGGAGATGTATATGCAGGTATGTGTGTGTGTATATATATATATATATGTATCTCATACATCTATTACATCAACCACTAGTAAGCCCTATCATTGTTCATCCATTCTAGAGTAGCAAATGAAACCTTAGAGAACATACTTCTTCTTAAGGGATGTTGAGATTTCCCATGACTCATGTATTTCCCTAAAGTGTTTAATTAACTAAAATGCTATAAACACTTGGAAAAAAAGTCAAGCGATGTATGAAGATTCTTGAAGTAAAATTTAATGAAAATTATAGTTGAAAATAATTAGATCAATAGGATTATTAATTACCTAAGTGACAAATGGTTAGATGTTACTACATTAATTACAATTACATCTTTATGGTCATGTATAAGATAATGAATTTGAAAAGTGCTAATATAAGTAAAGTCATCTATTAAAAGCAACACACACACACATATGATGCAAACAACTTTCTTACGTTTGGATTGTCTATCTCCATTTTCACTTTAACATGCATAATGAGTTTGGAAGAATCCTGATGGAAATTTGTTTTACGTTCAATGTTTATGTTCATCGAACTAAGGTTACTGATGAATGATCTGCATCAGGAATTGTTAGACACTAGATGTAAAGGAGCTTCCAAACATGTTGGAATAATCATTTTTAGAAAGATTACAGAAAATTAATATACTTCCCCCAAAACATGTAACAGAATGTCTAGAAATGTGGTCTAAACACATAAGAAATATACATTAAAATTTGTAGGGAAAAATCACAGAGAAAAAAACAATAATCATAATAGGAAAAATCAGAAGACAGAATTTTTACTGATATGACAAATTGAAATTATGCATTTCTGAAGGTTGTTGTCAGTTCCTGTAACCAAAGCACCTATTATGAAACACTGAAAATACAGCAAAAAATAACTCTATTTCATGCAAACATTTAAATTTACAATTTAAAATTGAATAGAAATATATGATTTCATAACCAGTTTCTTGTAATTATCAAATAAATTGTGATAAGATGAAACACCCCACATTCAACAACCAGTATCTTAGGGAAAAATCCCTGAAATTATTTGGGAAATAACAAAATCATGCAAATTCCAAGACATTTGACACTGAATGGATGATTCATTTTCTCATTTTTGTGGCTTTTATTTTGAGGGGACATATAAGTCTAGACCATTAGATAGAAATTTCATTAAAAAAAAACAGTCTTTCTGAAGTAAAAAATAAGAAGCAGAGTTAATGACCACCATGGCCACAGAAGCCCTTGGACGAATCTCAAAAAAGATCTATCCAGGGAAAGAGACATTTATATTCCACATGAAACTCTGTCCAACTCATTATCATACACCAAGTAGGTCTGGGGCAGTTTTAGTACACCAGAAAAAGTTAAAAATATGAACTTATATTTGTATTATCACCCACAAGACAGAGTTTGTAGTCTGAGTCAAGCCATGTTAATTTCCTTCCAATGTGAAAACAAAACACTCTAGAGGAATATAACAAACTTCAGATATGTTCATAGTATAGTCCTACAATGTGCAAGATAGAATCCATAATTTCTTGCCCCCCAATTTTTCCAAAAAATTAGAGTAATGTTTGAATTTAGAACAGTTTGGGTTTTGGTTCTTTGACTCCCTTCTCAGTCTTACGAGGGTGCTGTGTGGGTCTGGTTTTTGTCTTCATTAGCTTTCTCCCTTCTCCTAGATAAATGAATGACCAACAAATGCATGGGAAACTGCCTATTATTATTGGTCATCGGGTCAATGAAATCCAAAATTGTAGTGAAATGCCATTTCATGCCAGTTCCCATTTCTATTTTGAAAATCACACACACAAAAAAAAACCAAAAAACCAAAAACAAAAAGAAAAACTCTTCTACCTGTAATACTTATGGCAAGGATGAGAAGAAAATTAGAACTTCATACATAGCTGTAGTTAATACAAAATGCTACAATACGTTTGAAAAGTTGACAGTGTCTTCCAAATTTAAATATACATTAGTAATTTCACCAGTAATTTCATCCTAAATCCAAAGTCCAGGAACAGAGAACCTGCCAAAGAAAAAATTAGTGCATATGTAAACAAACAGATTTCTGTAAGAATGATTATACTAGACTTTTAGTAACAACTCCAAATTAAAATACCCATCAATAGAATAATGGTTTCAGAATCATGACAGTCTTTCTCTCTCTGACGCTGCCCACCCAGAATGTCCAGGCACTGGAGTCGTGCAGTTCACAGGGATCCACTAGACCTCTGTGGCTTCTGCAGAGCAAACAGACAAGCTATAGAATATGAGAAAACATTCATATGCTGTATATCCAATAAAGGGCTAAAAACAAGACTGCACAAAGAACTCAAGAAAATCAAGAAAAACACCAAACCAACCCATTAAAGAGTGGGCAAAAGCTATAAACAGAAGCTTTTCAAGATAAGATAGACGAAAGGCCAATAAACATATGAAAAAATGCTCAATGTCACTAATCATCAGAGAAATGCAAATGAAAACCACAGTGAAATATCACCTAACTCCAGTGAGAATGGCTTCTATCAAGAAGTCCCAAAATAATAGATGCTGGTAGAGATGCAGAGAGAAAGGAACACACACACACACTATCAGAGGGACAGCAAACTCAGTCCCACTAATAGTGCCTCTATGGAAAATAGAATGGAGATTCCTCAAAGAACTAAAAGTAGACCTACCATTTGGTCCAGAAATCCCACTACCAAGTATTCATCCAAAGGAAAAAAGTCATTTTATCAAAAATAAATTTTACTACAATGTTTACTGAAGCACAATTCGCAATTGCAAAGATGTGGAATTAACTCAAGTGTCCATCAATTCGTGAGTGGATTAATTAAATGTGGCCTGTGATATATGCATATCATGGAGTACTACTCGGCCATAAAAAATATTTAATACCCTTTGCAACAAGCTACATGGAACTGGAGATTGGTCTCTCAAGGGAAGTATAACAAAAATGAGAAAATAAAAGTCACCTGTATACAGGTGCACAGATGGAAGTACAACACAATGGAAATCAATTAGTTGGGAGAGGTAGAGAGGATGGGTGAAATCATACCTAATGGGTACAATGTGCACTATCAGACACAGTTATAATTTTGACTCATTCAGTACTACAGCAATCTGTGTAACCAAAACACTTTTATCCCCACAATATTCTGAAATGAGAAAAAACAAACAAACATGGTATGTACATGTAATGGATTATCATGCAGTGAACCAAACAAAAAGTGCATAAATTAAAATAAATATGCTAAGTGAAAGCATCAAGATCAAGAGTATATATTGTGTGTTCTGTATTATGTGCAATTAAGGAAGAGAAAAAATGTCTAGAGATGGGGTTCATGGGCCTGGGGATGAGATGATGCCTGGGCATTAAGATAGAAGGTATATTTCCTTATGATGGAAATAACGTTGCGGTGTTTAGTTGCATTTCTTTGATGCAAAAAATGTTCTATACTTTGATTTAGATATTAGACAATAGGCATAAATGTAACAATTGTTTTACTCATCAACTTAGGCAATTTAGGTTTATGTTTCACTGCGTGTATACTTTTATTAATTCTTATATAAGTATCAAGGTCATAAAGGAAAAGGACACAGATAGACTGTAACAAAGGTGATGCACTGCCTTATAGTAGATTTTGCTCTCAATGAGATTGTACTGTTTTGATCACTATAGACTTTGATCATTAAAGTCTGGAAGTATGATACCTCCAGATTTGTTTTTATTTTTTAGAATTGTGTTGGTTATTTGGCTTTTTTTTTCTGGTTCTTTATGAAATGAAGAACTATTTTCAAAATTCCTCTAAGTATGACATTGGTACCTTAATAGGGATTGCATTAAGTCTGTAGTTTGCTTTAGATGGTATGAACATCTTAGCAATGTTAATTCTTCACAGCCATGAGCTAATAAATTCATCCATTTATGAACATCTTCTTTTATTTCTTTTCTGAGGGTTTCATAGTTTTCTCTGTAACGATACTTCATGTTCTTCATTAGGCATATTCCCAGGTACTTTATTTTCTTTGACGCTACTGAGAAGAGTACTGTATTTTTGGTTTGAGTCTGAGCTTGAGTTTAATTGGCATATATGAAAGCTACTGATTTGTGGACATTGATTTTATATCCGAGTTATTACTATATTTTTTATCACTTCCAGGAGACTTGGAGTTGAACCCCTTGGGTTTTCTAAGATCATATCATCAGCAAAGATGATCTCCTTCTATTGCCTGATTGCATTGGCTAGAGCTTCCAGCACTATGTTGAATAGTGGTGACAGTGGACATCCTTGTCTGGTTCCAGTTCTAAGTGGAAATGATTTAAGCTTTACTCTGTTTGATACGGTATTGGTTGTGGGTTTGTTGTAGATGGCTTCAATCAATTGAAACATGTAGCATGTATGCCTATTTTCTTATGTGTTCTTATCAGAAAAGGATACTGAATTTTGTTGAATGTTTTTTCTGCATCTATTAAGAAGATCATGTGTGATCAAAACAGCATGGTACTGTCATAAAAATAGAGACATAGATCTATGGACTAGAATAGAGAACCTAGAGACAAAAACCAACCACATATCACTATAGAGACATAGATCTATGGACTAGAATAGAGAACCTAGAGATAAAAACCAAAAACCCTAAAGACATAGATCTATGGAATAGAGTAGAGAATCTAGAGATAAAACCAACCACATATAACCATAAAGACATAGATCTATGGAATAGAGAACCTAGAGATAAAAACCAACCACGTATCACCACCTGATCTTCAATAAACCAAACATAAGCATAAACAGGCAAAAGAATCCTCATTTAATAAATTGTGTTGGGAAAACTGGTTAGCCATATACAAAGGATGAAACTGTATCTGCATTGCTCACAGCTTATAAAAATTGACTCACACTGGATAAAACACTTAAATCTAAGGCATACAATAATAAAAACTCTAGAAGTAAGAGTGGGAAAAACTTGTGACAATATCTGCCTGGGAAGAGACTTTATGAAGAAGACCCTCTTGGCAGTTGCAGTAACATAAAAAAAAAAAGATAAATGGGACATGATCAAGCAACAAACCTTCTGCACACTAAGGCACTATAACTAAAGCAAACGTACAACATTTGAATGGGAGAAGATATTTGCCTGCTATGAACTTGACAAAGGCCTAATAATCTACAGATAACTCAAACAACCCCATTTATCTTTGGGCAAGAGACATGAGCAGAACCTTCTTCCAAGAAGACAAATGAATGGCCAAAACAAACCCATGAAAAAGTGTTCATTGTCCCTAATCATCAGAAAAGCGCAAATGAAAACCACCTTGAGATATCACCTAACCTCAGTAAGAAGAGCCCACATCATGAAGTCTCAAAGGTGTAGATGTCGATGGGGTTGCAACCATTATAGTCCTTTTGGAAAGAAGTATGAAGAATTCTCAAGGAGCTAAATGTAGACCTTCCATATGATCCCACGATCGCATTACTAGATATCTACACAGAAGAAAAAAATAATCATTTGCCATAAGGACATTTACAGTAGAATGTTTATCATAGTTCAATTCACGTTTGCCAAGATGTAGGAACAATCCAAGAGCCCATCAACTCACGAAGGGATAAATAAACTAAGGCATATGTTTACCATGGAATACTATCAACCATAAAGAAAGATGGAGACTTTGTATCTTTTGTATTTACCTGGATGGATTTGGAAAACATCTTCCTAGGTATCACAAGAATGGAAAGAAAAGCACCTAATGTACTCAATACTAATATGAAACTAGTAAATAAGCTACTGTACTCCCACTCAAGAAGAAAAGAAAGCAGAATTAAATTCAGGGTAGGGAGGAGATAGGCAGAAGACCAGAGAAGAGATTGTTTTGTAAGCTCTCACCTAATGGATACAATGTAGGTGTATATGGCACATTTCCCAGGTAAGGGCTTAACAATGACTTGGACTTTTACCTAACCAATGCAAGCAACGTAACCTAATTGTTTATATTCATATATTAATCTGAAATTTTAAAAACTGAGGTGGTACTGAACGTTATACAACAGTGCTCAGATCCCAACTCAGGAGATACAACTTACTGTAATTAGGAGGTCATTTCTGTAACATATTACATTATAATAACTGTTAGCACACTTGCCATGTGAAAGAAAAATCAGAGGTGATACTCTGATTTAAAATAATCCAGTTGTCAATTTTATGACTTTGGACAAGTTACATAGCTTATAAGAGCTTGATTTATTCTCAATATGGGAATAGTAATATCTATCACACATAAAAGGGCTAAAGGATGTATTTTTAACCTGGTTCCCACTACACATTTGTACTTGAATAACACATTCAAAGAAAAATTGTTTGCAATAATGATATTGTCATTCATAATGTCATCATGGCATTGGAAGTGTTACAGTTTTACTGGGCTAAAGCTAACACCAATTTATTGTCCAAACTGACTTTAGAATTGACTTTGCTAGTGAGTGACTGACTACTTACAGGTCTCCATGGGACTGTACACATCATTTATGTTGTTTTTCTCCTTTCCTATAATTTTCCCTTACATTTTTCTCACTGGGGAATATGGAAGTTTTTCTAGTATTTATAAGGCACTTCAAGGCAGTTTTCTCAAGTCTCTTCCATCACTTGGACATAATAATTTGTACGAATTACATGCTACTTCCTCAGAGAACATCACACAGAGAGAAGAGAAACGTAAATTCTTTCTGCCCAAAGAAACCATAAGAATAATCTGGGATAAGAAAATTTATTTTTTCATTAAAGGTAAGTGGATATTAGCTATCATTGATTTTGTTGGTAATTTCTCATTACTTCTGGCTTTTCGCTATAGACATTCTTATGGTAAATGCCAGCTAATTCCTTCAAATAAACCACAAAAATATTTTTTCTCCTTTATTAATTAGGGTTGCATAGAGTAGTATTGTAGAGCCTTGAGTCCTAGGAAATGAAAAGATGTCCTACACATATTTGATTTATTAGTGTTGATACAGGTATATGAACATTGCAAATGAAGAAATACATGAAAATTGATCACCAATTTCATATATTAGAATCTAAGATTGGGATTGGGGATGCTCACTGCTGTGTCTTCATTTTGAAGAGTGGGCATTGCACACTGAGCAGACTGGCAAATGACAAAATGAATTAACTGTTATGGAATAATGAAAATAATCCCTAAATATCAAATATTTTCTAACTGATTTCACCCCGTATAAAGATTTAAATAACAGGCATTTTCCAGATAAGAAGAACAGGCATAGTAAAATAATCCAGTCATCTTCAGAGGGAGATAATAATTGGCTGTGAAAATAGAAATGGTCTAATGTAAATTTGTGAAATGAATGAATGATGAGGTAGTAATCAGTAAAATATTTGAAAATCACTGTCTTATGCTCTACAAATACTCTATTTACAATTCCATAAATAAGTTATAACAATGTAATAAATGCTAAAATAAATGCTTTTAAATGATTTGTGGGACCTATTATCTCTGCAGTGTTAGAGTAGAAGAGATAAAATATATTTAATATTAAAAACTAAATATCTCTTAAGATTGAAATAAAGCATATCTTTTAGCAGGAGTGGATTCATATCTCGTGTTTCTTGAAGGTTATTCTATTTTGAGGTTTTCTATTAAAAATAAATAAAATATACGTGCATGTTGATATATAAATATAAACATGAGTATTTGTTTATAATGAGAAATAATTTTAAAATCTCAGTTTTAAACAAATTAAAGATCAAAATTATCATAAAATCTATAAATGCAGTAGTTTTATTAATAAAATTTCAGCGATACCTCAGATATCAGGTGGTAGGAGTGGCCTCAGAAGCCACCACTACACCATAATATGTAATATTCAATGATTTTGAAACTATACCTCCTAGACATTAAATGATATTATTAACTAAATTTTCCTTAGTTGTTTTCTACAAATGCTGCTAGACCCAGCAGTGTGCCAGTGTGCTAGAATGGAAGTTTGAATGGGGAAATACAGGCTTAACTCATTATGATTAAATACCTTATCTTCACAACATTCACAGAGATACATCGCTTTGAGAGTACGTAGCTAAAGTCCTCAAGGAACTTAGAAGCGGTGATAAGGAACCCTAACCCTCACGCTTCACTATGTTCATGTTATTTATGCCTTTCTCTTTACGAACATCAAAATCCCACTGGAATTGTGCAGTAGAAATGGAAGTGTATTTAAGAAAAACTGTCATGAGATTGTATAGATGAAATAAAGTCTAATATGTCTCCACTGACAGCTGTGCAGTTTTTCTTATCAATGAATATTTTAATCTATGTTGCATATATTCATCTAGATCCCTACTTTGGGGGAAGTAAAAAATTCTATCATTTACTAACATTCCAAAGTCAGATGTAGGAATTAATATTCCTTATTATGAAAAGAAGCTTTCATTCTATCTACAAATACTATAATTTGTTTATATGACACTACATGAAAGGTATTAACCGCCCTCCTATTTCTTCCTAGAAGAGGTAACTTTGACCAAATGGTCCAACAGAATCTAACAGTGCTGACTGAATTCATTCTG
This sequence comes from Otolemur garnettii, assembly GCF_000181295.1. Lineage (NCBI taxonomy): Eukaryota > Metazoa > Chordata > Mammalia > Primates > Galagidae > Otolemur > Otolemur garnettii. Next base: position 1,345,184 of record NW_003852642.1, on the reverse strand, counting down.
ATGGGAGTCACAAGGCAGCCTGAGCTCCAGCTTCCCCTTTTTGGGGTCTTCCTCATCATCTACCTGATCACAGTGGTGGGCAACCTGGGCATGATCATTCTGACCAAGCTCGACTCCCGGCTGCATATACCTATGTACTTTTTTATCAGGCACTTGGCTTTAGTTGATCTTGGAAATTCGACTGTCATCTGTCCCAAGATGCTAGCAAATTTCATTGTGGATGAAAATATTATTTCCTATCCTGCATGTGGCATACAGATGGCATTCTTCATTGTATTCATTGTAAGTGAACTTTTCATCCTGTCTGCCATGGCTTATGACCGCTATGTGGCCATCTGTAGCCCTCTGCTCTACAACATGATCTTGTCTCAGGGACTCTGCCACGTGCTGGTGGGCATTCCATATCTCTACAGCACTTTTCAGGCTCTGTTTTTCACTACTAAGATTTTTACATTGACTTTCTGTGGCTCTGACATCATCAATCATTTCTACTGTGATGTTGTTCCCTTGTTACCTATGCTCTGCTCAAATGCACAGGAAATAGAATGGTTGATCATACTATTTTCAGCATTTAATCTGATTTCCTCCCTCCTGGTAGTCCTAGTGTCCTACCTGCTAATTCTGTTAGCCGTATTTCGAATGCACTCTGCAGAGGGGAGAAAGAAAGCTTTCTCCACGTGTGGTTCTCATCTGACAGTGGTGGTTGTGTTCTTCGGGTCTCTCCTCTTCATGTACGTGCAGCCCAAATCCACTCACTCCTATGATACTGATAAAATAGCCTCTGTGTTTTACACATTAGTGATCCCCATGCTGAACCCCTTGATATACAGTTTTAGGAACAAAGAGGTTAAAAACGCCTTCCACAGGGTCTTTAAACATTGATGGAAACATTATGTATAATGTTTAAAGTAGAACATCGTACTAGTAAATTACAATAAAGGCAACGTCATTGACAGTATTTCTAATAGCTACATCACATTCTCTGTGGATCCAGAGCACATTTTAAATATAACACACTGACAAAGTATTTTCCATGTATTCAGCTGAAATAACTCATATTTTAGATCTCAATTAAGTGGGGCTTTCTTATCAAAAGGCTTTTCTTATGATTCAATATTTTCTTTAGTATTTCCAAGAAATCGCACATTTTTCCCAAAGTGAATACTTAATAAACTCCCTACATCAGCAACTATGGCTTTGTTTTTGTCAATTATTTTTTAGGATAGGTATCTTCCCTGACCCATTTTCTTAGTATTTTATGAATCTTAAGCAACAGTGTAAACTAAGTGATTATTTTTCAAGTAACAGAAGCCCCTTTTAAGGGGTATTGGATAACTTGCTTCAAAAAAAAAAAAGTTTTGGGTGGCACCCGTGGCTCAGTGAGTAGGGCACCAGCCCCATATACTGAGGGTAATGGGTTCAAACCCAGCCCCGGCCTAACTGCAACAAAAAAATAGCCAGGTGTTGTGGCGGTCACCTATAGTCCCAGCTACTTGGGAGGCTGAGGCAAGAGAATCGCCTAAGCCCAAGGAGTTGGAGGTTGCCGTGAGCTGTGACTTCACAGCACTCTACCAAGGGTTAATAAGTGAAATTCTTCTCTCAAAAAAAAAAAAAGTTTCATCATGCTAAAGACTGATTTTTAATTGGAGAGCTTAGCCCAATTGAATGTAAAGTAATTGCAGATAATGAGGATTTTCTTCTGCATACAGCTATTTATTTTCCATATGCAATATTATTTTTCTTTGCTTATTCTTTTCTCCACTACGAGGTCAGGTTGAGTATATGGCTAAACACTATTTTGTGCATGCATACAGCAATAGTCCATAGGCTGTTAAAAAAGATTAGGTAACTGGGGCAGCACCTGTGGCTCAAAGGAGTAGGGCACCAGCCGGAGGTTGTGGGTTCAAACCCAGCCCAGGCCAAAAAAACAAAGAAATTTCAAGAAAAGAGTAGGTAATACAAAACTGTCACTGTGTGATTATATGTATTTTATACATGAATACAGATGGGATAAATGGATAAGAAATAAAGTTTATAGTTCAGTTAATTGTACTAGACGCTTATAGACCAAAAAAGGCAGATCAGCAAAGTTAGCATACCAAGTGAGAGGAAGAAATAATGCTGGGTACAGAATGGGAGAGGAAAGGTTTCCAGTGTTTTTATCACACACATTGGATTAAAATTTGCAGTGTCTGTCAATAGTGTGTGTGTGTATGTTGTAGTGTATGTAAGCTCCTTTGTGGTAAACTGTATATTTTCTGCTGGTGTATTTTCGAGTTGGATTTGATATTGGTTGTTTACATGGTATTTGATGATTTAACGTGCTCAGTCATATGAATGTACTCAAGTCCAGTAAACTCCTCATTATCCGGAACTCAAACAAACGGAACTCTCAAGCAGTCAGCATGCGACCTGCCTCCACCTGCCAAACAAACGAACAAACAAAACCGCAAAACATCAAGTGGGGTTTAAACTTAGCACTCTGTGTGGTAAGTCCATCCCTAGGTGAAGGCTTCACGCATCACTCCTGCGGCTCCCACGTGTTCTCTATAGCAGTTTTAAATGTTAACTGTGTTGCTGGATTTAAAAAAATATGGTAGAGAAATCGAAAAGGATAGTGACCACTTAATGAAAATTGTACTCTGTAGTGCATTTGCAAAGCTGTTGTATAACGAAATAAAACTGTGTCACAGTAAGTGAAGTCTTTATCTGCCTTAATTTGCTCTTAATTAGTGGATTTCAATATTAATATCAAGTCAAAGCAGAACTTATGGTATGGTATGGTATGGGGTGTTTTTAGCAGTAACTCTCAACCAATCAGAAACCACATTTACCAGGACTCTACCAATCCCCACGGGTCCTGGATAATGGCGCTATTACTATATAATTATTCCAAACAGTGAGATTCCAGTCTTTCCTCATCAATGCATTTTTTTTCTACATATGAGATTATTCACTGAACATACTTTGTAATTTAGTAATACATAGGTTCTGAAGGCCTCCTGATTTTACCTCACTCAGCCCGTTTTTAGAAGTCAGTGGATATGTGTGTATCAGTTGAGGTTGTTCATAAAAACTCTTTTGTTTATCATTTTACACAAATATTATTACTTTACAACCATTTGCCTGGTTTTATTGATTGTTACTTCCAAATTTACATGAGCAATTACCCTTGTTTCAAAGTTGTATTCCAGTCTTTTTCTTATCTTTGAGTAAGAGGGCCATTGTGCAATGCCTTTCTTTCGCTGGGTTAACAATTCTCAGTTTGATCAATATTGAAGATGAACCATATTTTTAGTGGCTTTAATTGTTTGACTACATCAATCGATTGACAGGCTTGTGAGAAGCAAAAGGAAATAATTCTATACATCACACCTGGCATATTTCCAATTCTAGTGTGGTCTGATATATAAGCAAGGATATAGAGTTATCTTTACTGTTGGACAAAATAGCTCCACACCACTACCCACAATCTTACAGATAATATGACTAAATATCATCACTTTTAATAGTCCTAGAATTTTACTGACAGTGCCAGAGTCTGGAATATTTACTTAGTTAATATTATTAATAATAATTATTAGTTAATTATTATTTACTTAGTACTTATAATTTACTTAGTTAATTATTAATAATAATACTATTATTATTTCCAATATAACCAATTGAGATTAAATATCTCATTGGAATAAAATTAAATAGCTCATAGTACATTGTCATGTGAGGATAAGTATGACCAAATCTTTGATGCAATGAAAATAAAATCTTAAAGTGGGCATCAGAATCACAATAATAATACTTCACATTTACTGACTACCATATAAGGCATTTTTCATGTCTCAAATAGTTTACTAATTACAACATCTCTGTGAGGCAAGTTCTACTAAATTTTCTTTCTTCAGTGATAAAGTAGAGGCTCACAAAAAAAAGTAAATTGCCAAGATTTTGCCAAGGCATATTACATACGAAAATCAGGATTCAAAGTCAGGTGATACAATTGCAGATTTTATGCTCTTAGCAAACACCCTTCATTGTCTTTTTTTTTTTTTAATTTCAAATTAATATGAGCGTAAAAAATTTTCAGATTATATTTACACTTCTTAGCTCAAGATCATGTTGCAGAAGATCCCTTCACCAGGGGGTGTGCTGAACACCCTCACATTGTACACGTTAAGTGAGATCTGGCCAATTGTCCTCTCCCTCCCTTTGCACTCTCACTTCTTCCCTTTCTGCCTTCTCCCTTGCAAGATTATATTTGTTATTCATATGGGCATCCAATTGTTTATATATTAGTTTCATTTTAATATTGAGTACATTGAATTTTTTTTCATTCTTGTGATATTTTACTAAGAAGACTGTGTTTCAACTCCGTCCCATAAAAATAAAAGATGTAATGTCTCCATTTTTCTGATGGCTGCCACAGTTTGCTAAACCATTCATGGGCTGATGGGAATTTGGGTTGCTTCCATGACTTGACAATGAAGAACTGAGCTGCAATAAATGTTCTGGTGCAAGTGTCTTTGTGGTAAAATGATTTTTGTTCTTCTGGGTAGATATCTAGCAATGGGTTTGTGGGATCAAATGATCAACTTTTGATTCTTTTGGTCAACTTTGAGGATTCTCCATACTCTTTCCATAAAGGTTGCATTAGTTTGCAATCCCACCTGCAGTATAGAAGTGCTCTCTCTTCTCCATATCCATGCCAGCATCTGCAGATTTGGGATTTTATGATGTGGGCTAATCTTACTGGAGTGAGTTGATATCTCAGAGTCATTATGATTTGCATTTCTCTGATGATTAAAGACTATGAGCATTTTCCTATATTGTTTCTTAAGTCATCTTTCTGTTTCTCTGATGTCACCATGATGTGACAGATAGTTATGAGTTTGCCATATGAAAGGATAAGGTATTTAAATGTACATAGTGTGGTGTGGCAGTCTTACAGAGATGAAGCTCTAATTTCAAATATTCTAGTTATCAATTATGTGACTTCCTGGAAATTACATGATTTATCTTAGCTTTTTTCTTCTGAATATGGGAATAGTAATACATATTTCCCATGCACAGATTAAAGAATATATTTTAACTCAGTTGAAATCCATCTGATAATCATAAAGTCACTTATAATTTCTCCATGATTTTGAAACTGTTCCATTCTTACTAAGACGAAGCTGATTGAGTACAATGAACACAACTGAATTAATACTCAGTTAACTCTTGACTGAGTGTTGGTGAATGAATGCGTATCTTCATATCATGTCTGTCTCTATGGAACAGTTCACAACACTTACGTTGTTTTGTTCCTTCCCTTGAATTGTCCCTTACATTTTTTCACTGGGGAATCCATACCGTGTATTACATAATTAGTAGGCATAGGAAGGCACTTTTTTAAAGTCTCTCAGAGGATTTGGGCATAGTGATCTGAATGAATTACATACTATTTCCCTAGGGAACACCACAAGGAAAGAAAATCATAAATTCTTCCTACCTGAAGAAAAAGTGTGAGTAACTTGGGAGAAGAAAATTGTATTTGTCATTAAAGGTGAGTCCATGAGAATTGTCATTGATTTTGGTTACCTGGCTGAGGATAATTTCCCATTACTTTTGTTCTCTGACCATAAACATTCAAAAGATGACTGACAGTTTGTTCTTTCAAAGACAGCAAAAAAAAATATTAATACCACCTTTGATAACTGGCTTCCCTAGTAAAGTATGATATCTGGGCATGATGGGTTCAGCAGATGTCCTAGACCAATTGATTAATGAGCAGAGAGAGAATAAAATTCAGATATTACACGTGAAGAGAAATTTAGAAATGCCTAAAAACATTATCATTGAGCACATATTTTACAATCTAATTAGGTTAAGATTTTGAGATAAAATGAAATACATCCAATTACATCGAAATTTCACATAAACAAGAAGTACTGTGAACATATGAAATGCAATACTTCAAATCAAATGTTTTAATATAATTATTTCATGCAATATTTCATAAGATTCAAATAATTTCCAAAAGCTATCACATGTGCAATTTTTTTGTTTATTTTTCCTGCTTGGTTACTTATAACGTTTTTTTTTAGCTCTAGGCATTGCAAATTGATTGCTTAGATTAGCAAGTAAATGGAATTTTTAAAGTTATAGTGTTATTGAGAACTCCCTGAAACCTAAATAGTTCCTAATAAATTTCATGTTATTTAAAGATTGAAACTTCAGACATCCTTTTGCACACTTTTGTACCCTGTTCCCTCTATTGGTTAATAATAAATGGAGGTATTCATAGCAAGCTCAGAATGGATTATAAATATTCTCCAGGATAGGGTGAAAAAAAAGAGAAAACGCTTTAGAAGAAGGTAACAACTGACAGTGAAAATGTACATACATTCCATAAATACTAAAAAAAAATTATTTTAGTGCTAAATAGTTTTTTAAACTTCAATGGACTTCAAAGTGGTGGGACTGACACTGGAATTCTGAACTCAATTCTCAGTTCAGTCAGTTCTATATTCTGTCATAAACACTATATCAGCAGGTCCTTTAGCACTGAAAATTGATAACGTTTTCAAGATTGGTTAGGCTATGGTTATTATTAGTCCTTTTCAGGTCCTTTAGCACTGAAAATTGATAAGGTTGTCAAGATTGAATAGGCTATGGTTATTATTTGTGGGAGAAGAAGAAACCTGAAAGGGGAGTAGAATTTAATGGAGAAACACTCGGAGAGCTTCATCTAGGAAAAAGGGTGGAAGAGGATCACCCACAATTATTTCTCATATTCCCAGTCCATAGATCAGGTTGGCAAAATGTTTAGCAATAGTGAGCATATTCAAGGAATTGGTCCCAGCTGAAACAAGTGTCTTTAGATTGCAGCTGCTCCGAACTATACATTTGGACCTTCAGGAGAACTCCCAGAAGTTTCTACTCAATAGCTGTGCAGCTAAAGCTGATATTCTATTCCATTATATAATTCTGCATTTTATCTGACTGAATATTTTGAAATCCAAGTACTATTGCAATTGAAACTCACTCTGAAAGCATTGTAGATTTTCCCTGAATAGAAATATTTTATATGTGATAGGAAAAGGATTCAAATGGATTAGACTTAATCACCTTTAGTATCTTTAATCAATCCAGTTCCATTTTCTGTAATTGATTTCTGATGTAATTTTTAGCAAATAAAAGGGAAGTGTTTTTCACTGAAATATTTTTAATGACAGCATTATTCTTTTGAATACTACATTCTGTGATTCTATAAATTGACTAACATTTAATAATACATGACGCCATAAATGCTCAAACAATTTTATAACTGCTTTATAAACCCTATCATAAGAGGGAATAAAGCATATATAATTAAATAATTTAAATCTCTGAGGATTGACTTAAGCTATATATTTTTGCAGGAATACATGTAGATCCTGTGTGCCTGTAAACCTATTCTAATTTGTTTTCTAAAATAAAATTATATATGCATTTTGAGATGTAAATATGGGTATTTATGTATAATAGAATCACAAGAAAATTTCAAATCTCATGAACACACATGTAAAATCCAAAAATATAATATGTTCATTAGTAACATCTAAAATTCATCTCATTGTATGGGTAGTAAGAACAGCCTATGAAGACTTTCTTAAATCAGAAAAGGGAATATTATTTAATTCACTGTTTTGTACCAATGAAATATATCCAGTGATCATCAGAGTATTAACTTATACTGTACTGCGTGGATCCCACAATTGCAGACATGCCATACACCCTGACATTAGTTGAAGTATGATAAAGCAGAAGTTGGAGTGAGGAGAGAAAATGGGCTTAATTGATCATGGCTACCATATCTGACATTTGCAATGCACTTCGTGAGTGCATTCATAAGGCCCCACACAGAACAGTCAAAGGGCAAATATAGGATCTCCATTCTAACCTTCATTACTTTATTGTAATCTGTGCCTCGAAGTTTAGGAATATCAAAATTAAACAAGAATTCTTATATGTGAGATGTCATCATGCAAATAAAATAGTCTAATATTTTTATAACCATATGGTTTTATTTTAATAGGCATATTCTACAAAACGTGCTGGAACACTTCAATCTGTGCCACATCAGTGCGTGTATTTCATATGAATCCCTCTTTATGGAAAGTATAAGATTCTGCCTTTTATTTTATTTCTAAATGAAAATTGTTTCTATTCAATATCATAATAAAAATTTCCAATCTGTCTATAAATATTATAGTTTGTCTAAGTGACACTATATAAAAATCCTAAAAACAACACTCCTTTTTATTCTTGGAAGCAATTATTTGACTAAATGGTCCAAGAGAATCTAACAGTGCTGACTGAATTCGTTCTGATGGGAGTCACAACACGGCCCGAGCTGCAGCTTCCCCTTTTGGGGGTCTTCCTCATCATCTACATAGTCACAGTGGTGGGCAATCTTGGGATAATCTTTCTGACCAAGCTCGACTCCCGGTTACACACACCAATGTACTTTTTTATCAGACACCTGGCTTACATTGACCTTGGTAATTCTACTGTCATTTGTCCCAAGATGCTGGTAAATTTTGTTGTGGATCAAAATACCATTTCCTATTCTGCATGTGCTACCCAGCTGGCTTTCTTCCTCATGTTCATTATCGGTGAATTTTTCATCCTTTCTGCCATGGCTTATGACCGCTATGTGGCCATCTGTAGCCCTCTGCTCTACAACATGATCATGTCTCAGAGACTCTGCCACATGCTGGTGGGCATTCCATATCTCTACAGCACTTTTCAGGCTCTGTTTTTCACTACTAAGATTTTTACATTGACCTTCTGTGGCTCTAATGTTATCAGTCATTTCTATTGTGATGATATTCCCTTGTTACCTATGCTCTGCTCAAACGCACAAGAAATAGAATTGTTGATCATACTATTTTCAGCATTTAATCTGATTTCCTCCCTCCTGGTAGTCCTAGTGTCCTACCTGCTAATTCTGTTAGCCGTATTTCGAATGCACTCTGCAGAGGGGAGAAAGAAAGCTTTCTCCACGTGTGGTTCTCATCTGACAGTGGTGGTTGTGTTCTATGGGTCTCTCCTCTTCATGTACGTGCAGCCCAAATCCACTCACTCCTACGATACTGATAAAATAGCCTCTGTGTTTTACACATTAGTGATCCCCATGCTGAACCCCTTGATATACAGTTTTAGGAACAAAGAGGTTAAAAATGCCTTCCACAGGGTGTTTATGAATTTTTGCAAATTTTTTATTTAATAATCAACATGAAATATTGTTATAATAATGTGACATAGGCCAATATCAATTGATAATATTCTTAAAATAGGTTTCCTTGCCTTTAGCCAAATTAACTATCATTTCAGATCTCAAATGTTATTTCTTTAGCAATATTTCTTAGGTCTGATTCACTGTTTCTTTTAGTGATTTTGTAGAACATCATATTTCTTCCTCTAGGAATACTTTTTAAAATCTACATCAGTAAACCATAAGATTGTTTATAATAGTTATTTTCTTAATCAGAAAGATATTGTTTTCTTTTGTTTTTTTTCTGAACATATAACAATAATGTAAACAATGAGAATCTCTTGTGGAGAGCATAATAGAGCAAATTGTTGTTTTTCTATTAAATCCATTCTGCTATCTCTGCCTTTCAAGTGACGTGTTTGTTGCATGTAAATGTAATGTAATTACAGATAACAGGCTTCTTTCTGGCACACTGTTATCTTTTTCCTAAATGTCATATAATTTACTTCTTCTTGTTCATCATTTCCTTTATTATATGTTCCTCTTCTTTTATGGATGAGGTGCCTATAGTGAAGTGACTTGGCCATTAAAAGAATGAGCAGGGAATTATAGTCTGAACAATTTCCAGATACCACACTGGGCAATAAGATATGCCATTCCCAAAAGGCTGGAGTGTATAGTGATTCCTGCTCAGTCTATGGATGTCTGAGAGAAAGCTCAGAAGTAAAATCCATTTGGAATTCCTACTCATTAGTTTGCATTCCCACCAGCAGTGTAGTAGTGTTCCCTTTTCTCCGCAACCCTGCCAGCATCTGTGATTTTGGGATTTTGTGATATGGGCTAATCTAACTGGTGTTAGATGATATCTCAGAGTGGTTTTGATTTGCATTTCTCTGATGATTAAGTATGGTGAGCATTTTTTCATATATCTATAGGCCATGTGTCTGTCTTCTTCAGAGAAGTTTCTCTTTATGCAAACTAATACGTCCCTTTTGGAAAACCATATGGAGAACACTCAGAGATCTAAATATAGATTTACCATTTGATCCTGTAATTCCTCTGTTAGGTATATACCAAGAAGACCATAAATCACGCTATAATACAGATTGTACCAGAATGTTCATTGCAGCCCAATTCACAAT
>NW_003852642.1:1314823-1334371 GCF_000181295.1 Otolemur garnettii | reverse complement strand
AAAAAAAAAAAGAAATCCCTACTCATACAACTTAAAGCAAATCTTAAACACAGGCAACTCACCCTTGTTTAAAACATTTAACATTCTTTTAGGAAAGCAAAACACAGTAAATTATTAACAAAAAATTCACCATATTCAGCATGCAATCCCAAATTTTAGACATGAAAAGCAGCAATATATGACTTTCCCCAGGAGATAAAGTTCATTATAAAGTGAGAATTATTACAGAATTAGCAAAACCTTCAAAAATAATGCATGCCCTATAACAAATTATTTGGTAAAATCATTAATAGTGCAATGAGAGAAATGAAAAATTTAAAAATGACCAAATGGTACTTCTAGAGATGAAACTAAAATACTAAGGTTAGGTTGACACTCTTAACCTAAGTGTCCATCAACAGTGGAGTAGATAAGGAAAATTTTATACATATACACACAAAGGAATATGAGGGGTCTTCAAAAAGTTCACAGCAAATGTATATTATGAAAAAAAATTATGGAAAGATTTCAAGATTTTGGGCATTAAAATAAATTTACCCCAACTTGTTATACCATGTCTAAACAGGACCTAGTATTAGGCACTAAGGAGAACAAGATATTAGTTTGAAAAAACTGCCTTTCAGAACAACATGAATTCTGCTAAAATTGGAGCAATAACAAGAGTCTAATTGTGGAGAAGCTTGGGTGGAAGAATAATAAAATCACTGATGCTTTACAAAAGTGCATAGGAATAATGTCTCAAAGAGGTCAGCAGTGTCCAAATGGATGAATTCATTTGAGGAAGATGGGACACTGGAGAGTAGCCAAAGCAGCAGACCATTTATATTAATTTGCAAGGGAAAAAAATACATCTTGTCTGTGCCCTGACTGAAGAGCTCAAGCAGTGAACAGCAAAACAACAGCCAATACTGTAGACATTTTCATTGGTTCAACTTAAACAATTCTGACTAAAAAATTAAAGTTGAGCAAACTTCCCACTTTAGGGTACTAACACATGGCATAAAAAGAGAGACGTCCCATTTTCTCATTCATATATGGGAATTAAAAAAGGAAAATTGATCCTATGAAGATAGTCAATAGAATAGTGGGTACTAGAGGCTGAGAAGGATAATCAGGGGTGGCAGATAAAAAGGAGTTGGTTAATGGGTACAAAAATACAGTTAGAAGGAATAAAATCTTGTGCTCAGTAGTGCAATAGAGCAACTATAGTTAGCCAGTAACTTATTGTATATTTAAAAATAATAATAGGAATAGATTTGGAATGACCCAACACAAGATAATGATAAATGTCTGAGATGACGCATATCCAAATTCCCCAGATTTGATCATTACACTTTGTTTGCATGTATCAAAATATCAAATGTACCCCTTATAAATGTATAACTACTAAGAGATCATAAAAAATAAAAAAGAAAATATAGTATCATACATGAATAAATATTTGTCAATACTAACAGCCTATCATGCACTGAACAATAGCAGATAACTGAACTTAAGCATATCATAATGGAGACTAACCTAAAGGAAGCCAGAGAGAAAAGTAAAGAACAAAAACATTGACTTAAATGCTGGCTAGAAATTGCTCAAAATTTATTTTAAAAAATACCCTTGTAATCCCAGAGATATAAGAAACTAAAATAATTCCCTGGGAGAGTAAACAGAAAAAAAAAAAAAAAAACTACAGCCAAACACATACCAATCAATTTTCTGAAAACAGATGCTAAAGAGAAATCCTTAAGGACCATCACAGTTTAATGATACATAATAAACAAGGGAAATTATTTGAAATAATTTTCTTGGAAGGCACACCACAAGTCATAAGACATTTTCTTAACATCAACCTGTAATTATATACCTAGAAAAATTATGTATTCAACAACCATAGTTAAAGGATACTGTATTACTAAGCATTTCATAGTCTTCCAGGATATCGTTCTCTCGTTTAGTCACTAACATGTGTGTGTTCTATGAATAATCACCACTTTGCACATAAAGTATTATAGAAACTACTGTAATAAATTTTTTTTAAAAAATGCCAAAGGAATATCAGAAATACATCTAATGACAAAAGTTTAGGATGAAAACCAAAAGCAACATCTTGCAGCTGGCTGGCGTGATTAGTTCCACTCTAAGAGACACCTGCAGATCTCTTCTTGATGGCTGGCACATCTGGGATCAACTCAATGAATTTATAGGGGATGTGGGCAGCAATAGATGAATGAGTATCTACTTCCAAATAATGATAGACAGAAATTCACTAGATAGTGGGATGTATTGCAGGAAACACATGAGGAGGCTCTGTGACTATCGGGGCTAAACCTGAAGGGACCCTCGAGTTGATGGCTTGCTGGGATGTGATTCTTCTGCTTATACTTATTTGCTTCTCCCATGACCATGCTTGTCCCAGTAACAAAATCCCTGGGACAATGGGATTTTGATGTTGGGGTCCACAGACATCTGCTGCACTTTCACTGTTGATGAAATTGTCTGTCTTGTATAATTTGTTATGTCTGTCTTGTATAATTTGTTAAACAGAAGCAAATTTGATGCAGCCTGAATCTACCAATTGTTTATTTGGTGAGATTCACTGTCAATCTAAAACCAAGGTCATTTTTTTTCAATGTATTTAACAGATAAATCCTAAGGAACATTACTGATATTCTCTATATGTGCTAAATAAAATTATAGATACACATAAAAATATGACATAAAGCAATTAATTGAGTAGTTAATATGAAAATAATGTATATGACTTGATAAATGTCAATATTGCCAAATGTCATATATGGAAGTGTAATCTTAACTCTCCCCTATATCATAATCATATTATGTTTGAATTTCCATTTACATTATTTTGCATTTACATGGTATGAAATGTTTACAGTATACTAATATTTGTTTGCAAAAGGTTTTGTGGAAGCTTCTGTGTACTAAATGACACAGAGGATTGTGTGTCGCTTATGCACATATTTAGTCACCTCCTCACAAAGAAATTAATTCTAGAAAAAAATTAGAATAGATTATTATCTGAAAAGAAAAAACATTCCCCCTAGTGAAGCTATAGAATCCATGCAGAATCATTGACTGAATCATTTACGTGTAGGCCAGATTCCAAATGTCTTGACAAAGCTAAAAATATTAGTTGATATTTGTATCACCACTCTCAAGACAGAGTTTGCTTTTTTCTGACTCAAACCATGTTAATTTCTCCCCCCAAAATTAACACTTACCAGAAGATCATAACAAAATTCAGACCATAAATCAGAATTTCTAAGAAAGAATCAAAATGTCTTGAAATTCTAATATACAGAGAAATATGCACAGGGATTGAAGTGGGGAATGGATGCTGCTGATTCCTTAGTTCTCTTTTCTGACCAAGAAGAGTTCGGTGTACCTGAGCCCTGGATTATGGCTTGTTAAGCTTCCTGGCTTCTCTCACTCACCCTGTTTCATGAATGTTCTGAGTGCATACGTGTGGGATTCCTGGGTGAGAAAGCTTTTCCTGTTGCCCATAGTGGTAGCACAGATGTGTTTGCAAACACTGGGGGATCCTGGACCAAAGACCTAAAAGTAATAATGAAAATAATAACGCTCCTAGAAGAAAATATGAAAAGTCACTATATGTAGAATACATATAAAATTCAAAAAGAATAAGGGAGTAGAATCAATATAAAAGGCATAATTTGAGACACTATAAAAGGAAGACATATGAATGCCCCACAAGTATATGGAAATGTTCATTAATAATGGTCGTTAGGCAAATGAAAGTTAAAACCACACTGAAATACCATTTTACAATAATTCCCATTTCTATATCAAATATAGGTGAGGATATGAAGAAAATGGGACTCCACACATAGCTGTTAAAAATGTAAAATGCTACAATAAGTGTAAAAACTCGAAAATGTCTTCTAACTTTAAATATGCATTTACCCATAATCCAGAAATTTCGTTCTTAAATCTATAGCTCAGAAAAATTAATGCATATGCCTAAAGATGTATAAAAATGCTTATACTGGATTTGTTATAATAAACCAAAAATCAAATATTCATTATAAGGACTTGTTCAAAGAATTTTGAAATATTTATGCAATGGGATATCACAGAGTATTCCAAACACAATATGGGAGAAGTTCAAAAGCAATATGCTAAATAGAAGGAGAGATATTGTGTCTAGGTATTGTTCAATCTAACAAGTAGTAAATTTCCCAAATGGGAAAAAAAAGTCTAGTAATAAAATTTGACAGTTTCCTGACGATAGAAGGATATTGTTTGTGGGTTTAAGGAAAACATTCCTATGATGAACGTGGCCTAGGATATGGATGAGAGGACGCACACAGGTACTTTCTCTGGTGTTAAAAATGTTCTATATCTTGAGTTAAGTATTCAATACACATGAAACATGATTGTTCTCAAAATTCATTGTTTGCCCAGTTATATTTCAAGTTTTGTTATGTGAATTTTCTCCAAATTTTTAAAATATGGAAGTTATAGAATAATATTAAATAGGTAAAATATTGCCAGACAAGACATACTATCTCTTAGTAGGTCTTACTCTCGGTAAGGTTGTATTGGACATTATACAATAGCAGTGAGATCTCAGCTCAGAAAACACTATAGTGGGGTAGTCATTGCAGTAACAGTTTTCATTACAGTAATGGTTATGTATGTCCTGAGTGAAAGGATAAAATACATATCCCATATCATTCATTTGGAAGATATGAAGCTTCAATGTAAAATCTATTTGTTAGCAATAACATGACTTCAGGGAAATTGCAGAGCTTTTTCTGAGGTACATATACTCTCAATACAGGTATAATAATAACTATTTGACATGTATATGGGATAAATAATATATTTTGAACTTAGAGACAACTACATACTTTATAATCAGTTGAAAATATATTAAAAGAAAAAATCTTATGTGATAATATGATAATACAATATTATTTAAAATTTCATCATTACTTTTGAACTATTCTGTTTTTACAGAGACAAAGCTGGTATCAATTTTCTTTTTCAATTTTTACTATAACATTTGACTCTGTAAAATTATTTTCAAGTTATTTAGGTCTCCACACAACTGTTCCAATCATTTATGGGGTTTTTTTGTTCCTTTTCTTGAATTGTCCATCACTTTTTCTCACTGTTGATATAGGAAGTCATAAATCATTTTCAAGTCTCTCAGATGATCTGTGCATAATCCCCTGGGTGATTTATATACTATTTCCTCAGGAAACATCACAAGGAAGAGGAAAGTCATCAATTCCTCCTATCCTAAGAAAAAAAATAAGAGGAATTTAGGAGAAGAAAACCTGGTTCTTGGTAAGTGTATAGGAATTGTCATGGATTTTGATGACCACCTGGGCTTGATAATTTCCCATTATTCCTGTCTTCCGAATGTAACAATATTGTGTTCATTGACAGCAGATGCCTTCAAATATGCTAGAAAAACTTAGTATCGACTTTGTAAATTTGAGTTCCCTGGTATTATATGTTTAGACCATTACATTCTGTGAATTGAAATGATGTCTTCAACCTCTTTGATATGTGAAAGTCGACTGTGTATTTTAGGTATTCCAAGTAAAGAGGAAGTTAGAGAACTTAAAAAAATTATCAACAGTCTCAATTGTTAGATTTCATTAATGTAAAGGTTTCCAAATAAATCATAGTTTATTTACTCAGAAATTGCAAGTCTCTCTGTGTGGGGGGTGGTATATCTCACATGTACCTAATATTGTCACTAAGATACTGACAAAGGCATGATTCTCAATGTTTAGATATATTACATAAGTTATTTGATGAAACTGAAATATTTTGACTTTTCCTAATGGAACATTCAGAGAATAATTAACATATACAGGAAGCACTCTCCCTCAGGTAATTAATTATGTGTACTTTACCCTTGAATCAGAGTAAAACACCCACATGATGAATCTCGAGGGAGTTAAAAAATAAAAAACAAAAACCCTTAAATCTCTTTTCTCTATAACAACTTGTGAAGACTCAAACAGCGGGAGGCCACAACATATTGTCCATTAAGGTAAGGAAAAACTGGGGTTCAGACATTTCTCAGGGCATGTAGCATGATAACTAGGTTATCACCAAACATCTCCCAAACCCCTACACTCTGAGAAACTTTCTTCCTTTGAAACACTCTGTTCAGTTCCCTTGAGTTCTTGATACTCATCTGCATTCTTCCCTCTGCTGGGCTTCTTTTCATGATTCTCCATTAAACATTCATGAGGGGTCAGAATAACCAGGTCCTTTTTCTGCAAAAGAGAGACATGTAATTAGGACTAGTAATTCACAAGCATTAAGGACAAATGTGGCAAAGGCCACGTTTGTCCTCCAGAGTACCATTCTCAAAAAATTCAATGTTGGTCTGGCACCCATAGCACAGTGGTTATGGTGCCAGCCACATCACCAAAGCTGGTGGGTTCAAACCTAGCCTGGGCTCAGTAAAGAACAATGACAACTGCAATTAAAAAAATAGCCAGGCCTTAGTGGCAAACACCTATAGTCCCAGCTACTTGGGAGGATGAGTCAAAGAGATTTGCTTAAGACCAAGAATTTTAGGTTTCTGTGAGCTTTGACGCCATGGTACTCTACCAAGAGTGAGATGGCGAGACTCTGTCTCAAAAAAAAAAAAAATTCACTGTTGCCTGAAATGTTGGATTTTCTTCGGGTGACTCATCAGTTAGCTGATCCCTTTTCAATCTATCATTTTAAATTAAAATGTCACTTTTTTAGAAAGCTTTCCCTAATGTCCCCTGTGACAGCAAATTTCTCTCCCAGATTAACTTACAGTTACATTGTTTATGGAACTTTAATATATTTTTGTCCCTGCTCTATCACTGTTATAGCTTATCCATGCTGTGAGGGACAAGTACTTCATTTAAAGCTTGAACATGGTCTGGCAAAAAGTACAAATTCAAGAAATGGGTGACAAATCGTATGACTGAGAGATGCCAAGGTAAGGAGGATGTTGGTGTCAAAAAGACAAGTAAGACATTCAGTGGAATTAGGAGTCAATTTGTTCTTATTGATCTGATTCTTTTTATATTGCCACTTCATTCTTTTGCACCACCATGGAAATATTGTTTATTTTTATTTCTCTTCTCTTCTTTTTAGAAAGAAAGAAAATGTCTTGCATGAGAACTTAGGCTCAGATAAAAAATTAAGAAAAGAAAAAGCCAACAGCTCTAAGCTTTTAAAATTCAGACATATGTGATAACATAGTCTTAACTCTCTAGAATTAACCATAAATTTTAAAGATAAGGGATTGTGAGAGAACTTCTTTCAAGTAGCTTCCCACCACTATACCTTTGAATAATGACTTTAAACAGGCTTAATTGACTAAGATAAGCCATATTCCTTAAACTAACCAACTTTAGGAAAATATTCAGCCATATTAAAATAATGCATGCTTAATCTACGTCAAATATATGTAATGTAATTGCTATGGAAATTCTATAAAATGAGGATGTTTTTCTTACTACAATAATAAAAATCATAAAATGAAAAATGTAATGAAAAGATAAGCTAAAATAAGCAGCAGTTATGTTTATGAATTAAAAAATAACATTTTATAAATAAAGTATGATTGAAAATAAAAACCACGGAAATAATATAAAGAATTGTACAAACTTGTTGTATAAGAATAAAAAGAGTCACGAGAGGGAAGGAATAGGAAAGAGTGTACAGTAAAGTGTGATGTCAGGAAAATACAAAGCTGATGAAATGTTCACCGATAGTGTTCACTGAAAGCTAAAAAGAGAATCAGTACCCTAAAAAAAAAAAGGCCTGGGCAGCTCCTGTGGCTCAAAAGGGTTAGGGTGCCAGCCCCATATACTGGAAGTGGTGGGTTCAAATCCAGCCCTGCAACCCCCCCAAAAAAAGAAAGAAAGAAAAAAATAGGTCTGGTGATGTATCTCCATGTATTTTTGTTTTAATTAATAAAATGGACAGTGATAAAAAGCAGCCGATGGATATAGATGGTGGAATTTGCACATTCAATATACCTGCAGTGCACATTATAGAAGGACAGAATTTAACAGTAGAGTGGGGTAGTACCTCCAAGCACCTATTCTTCAGAAAACACAAAAAGTCTCAGGTTAAGATACTGCAAGTAGCCCTGGAATTATTAGGGGACATACAATTCTTCAAGCTTTTCTCATGCCCAGTGCAAAAGACATTAGATAAATCCTGAATTCAAATGTTTTCAAATTAATAACTGATTTATAATTCACTTAGATTGAAGGGAGCAAATCCCTTCAATGTTAAATGATGCTACTTAATCTATTTAATCTTTTATACTTAAAAATTTTCACACTTGCTTATTTTCTCTCCCATATGATTGCAATTCTAGTTCATTAGACTTAGAACTCTGAGTTTAATAACTGAGGTAGTTAATACCCAACTCAAGGACATTCCTCTCAGCAAATGCTCTTGCTATCTAATGACAGTCCTAGACAATAATTCTTTAAAGTCTATAAACACTTCTTTTCTTGCCTAAACAGATGAATTCCCAAACTCCTCCATGGCTCCTGGGAACTTCACATGGGTCACTGAATTTATTCTCACGGGTGTCTCCACACGCCCCGAGCTCCAGATTCCCCTTTTCCTGGTCTTCCTGGTGATCTATGCGCTGACTGTGATGGGGAACTTGGGTATCATCACCCTCACCAGTGTGGACTCTCGACTTCAAACCCCCATGTATTTTTTCCTGCGACATTTGGCGATTATCAATCTTGGCAACTCTACTGTCATTGCCCCTAAAATGCTGATCAATTTTTTAACAAAGGAAAAAACTACCTCCTACTATGAATGTGCCACCCAGCTGGGAGGGTTCTTGACTTTCATCGTCTCTGAGGTTATCTTGCTGGCCGTGATGGCCTATGACCGCTATGTGGCCATCTGTAATCCCCTGCTGTACATGGTGGTGGTGTCTCCCAGGATCTGCCTCACGCTAGTGTCCCTCACCTACCTCTATGGCTTTCTTACGGCCATTGTGGTCTCACCCTGTGTATTTTCTTTGTTTTATTGCTCCTCTAATGTGATCAATCATTTTTACTGTGATATTGCACCCCTGTTAGCCTTATCATGTTCTGATACTTACTTAGCAGAAACAATTGTTTTCATATCTGCAGCAACCAATATGGTTTTTTCCATGGTGACAGTTCTAGTATCTTACTTCAACATCGTTTTGTCCATTCTAAGAATGCATTCATCAGAAGGAAGGAAAAAGGCCTTTTCCACCTGTGGTTCTCATGTGATGGCTGTCACCATCTTCTATGGGACACTGCTGTTCATGTATGTGCAACCTCACACCAACCACTCGTTAGATACCGATAAAATGGCTTCTGTGTTCTACACACTGGTGATCCCCATGCTGAACCCCATGATCTACAGCCTAAGGAATAAGGACGTGAAGGATGCCTTAAAGAAATTCATGGTCTATCCATGTTCTCCCTGTAAATCAGTGTAGCTTTCAGGAATCTATTGTAAATGAGGAGTATATTAATATACTGTGCCTTATATACGAGAAGGAAAATTTGGGTGGAAGATTCACATGTTTACAGGTAATATTGGGAAATAAAAACATCTGTATATGAGGAGCATTGAATAAAATAATAAATGGAAGATTTTGGAGTTTGTGAGGGTAATGCAGAAACAAGGATCTTTTTATGAATGTTGCCCAGAAAGAAGGAGAAATGTAGGTTGAGAAGAAATATTTCCAAGATTAGGAAAGATAATCAGATTTTTATTTAAAATTAACTTTGGTGGAGAAAGAAAAATATGAATAAGAGAAATAAAGTCAATCTTTTAAAAATATTTTGTTTTCAGCGTGAGCACAGTGGCTCAAGCCCATAATCCCCGCACTCTGGGAGGCCTAGGCGGGTGGACTGCCTGAGTTTGTGAGCTTGAGACCAGCCTGAGCCAGAGTAAGAAGCACGTCTCTAAAAATAGCCAGGCATTGTTGCAGATGCTTGTAGTCCCAGCTACTTGGGAGGCTGAGGCAAGAGAATCACTTAAGACCAAGAGTTTGAGGTTTCTGTGAACTGTGACACCAAGGCACTCTACCAAGGGTGACGTAGTGAGACTCTGTCTCAAAAAAAATTTTTTTTGTTTCCTTTTCTTTTTTTTGTAGGTTTTGGCTGGGGCTGGGTTTGAACCCACCACCTCTGACAGATGGGGCCAGTGCCCTACTCCTCTGAGCCACAGGTGCTGCCCATGTTTCCTTTTTTTTGTTTGTTTGTTTCTTCCTGGGTAGAGTGCATCCCTGCATCTTGAAAAAGCACAATTAAAAGTGACTGTAATCCTTTTTACATACAATGCAAAATTGAAATGAAAATTATAGTCGAAATATTACTCTCCAACTCTTTCTTAATATTGTTTGAAAGAACAAGTATATGTATGTACTGTCAATTCATATATAGTTCAAATGATGAACAGAATATGAGTAAAATTATTTTGTACCAATTAATATAATTTAAACTTTGTGTGAAAGACACCAAGTCCCTTTGTTGAACATGCTTTGTATTAGATTTCATTTATAAACCATTGTGTAGCCTTGATCTGCTACTATCCACTGAGTGAGCTCAGGCAAATCTTTGCAATACAGTTGCTCAGGGCCTTTAGTGCAGTTATTATGCTGACATAATTCTATGGAAATTAGCCCTGCTCTGCAATGTTGATTTCTCCCTGATAAGAGGAGTATGAAACCACTAAAGCCTCTCTCAATCCTTTTTCCAATGAGAATGTCTTTACTCACTGGGTAGTAAGAACAAATAAAAATGATTAAAGAATTTCTCGCCTAATAAATTATCTCTACTAATGGATACATTAACCCAAGGGTTTTCCTCTGAGAGAAGAGTTGTGAATCTTTTTTGGACTTTTTTTAAAATTTTAGCTGTTAAACTAACTCTGTCAAAAATCTTTTCATGGATTCTGGGCTTTGTTTCCTATATGCTGTTACAGGATTCTTGATGAATGTCCCTCATTTCAGACTGGGAAGCTAGAGCAGATGATTCAATAAACAGGGGTGTCCCTTTGTCGTTCAGTGTCATTTCTTTTTTCATTTTAGAATACCTAATTAGGGACAGAAACTTATGTATCTATGAAGATAAGAACGGAATTATGCGACCTTTCAGTATACAACCATTTTTCATCAATGTTAAACATTAATATATAAATATAGTATAATGTCACATAATAAAATTATTATTTTAATGACCTTGTGGAGGGTCTTGGACTCTTTTAAGAACGCTTGAGGGATTGAGTTTGCTGTCTTCTGCTCTGGGGCACGTGACACCTGGACAGAGCCAGCTATAAGAAAAGGTCCTTCACTGGCCATTGAACCTTCAGGCCCTGTGTTCTTGGACTCCTACCCTGTAGAACTGACAAAAAACCCATTTTCTTTATAAGTACTCAGTCTGGGGTATTCTGCTTTAGTAACACAAATGAGTTAAGACCAATGTTTGGGCAGTTGGCAACTCTACCTATCTAAGCCTTCATGTTTCACTTGTGTAAAGCCTTAAGTGAGCTGAAGTTGAGGGCATGGAGTCCTGGACGTGCACACCGCCTTGCTCATGGTGTTCTACAAGATCCTCCTTCATAGGAGAGAACTTCTCAAAGCCCCCTACAAACATCTCATTTACGGATCTTCCTTTTAAGTGTTTGCCCAGACCTTCTTTCATTCAACATTTACCTCTAAATGTAAGCAAATTGCTAGTGATTTTTTTTTTAATAAATGCCCCAGAGATAAAGATGTTTGACATGTTCCTGTAGAGTGATCTCTGAGTCATTTCAAAGGCAAACAATTACTTGTTAGGACTTTTCTAAGAAGTTGACAAGCAATTGTGACAGTCATCTAAGGATAGGATTCTTTCTGGACCTCCACATCTGGTCTGCACACCCTAGAGGCTGAAAGCTTTCTGTTTTTCACAGTGACCATTGTTGCTACATGGTTGCTTTTTAAGGCTACTGAGTAGCCACAAAATGGTGAATGGAAGTAAGTCAAGTTATAAGACCATAAATTGGGCTATTTTTACCATGATTCAGCAATTTTTCTTGCATAAACAGTCTTTAGTTTGTTACTAAACCTTTGGTTGATTTGCAGAGTTCTATAAAAGTAGATTTTGAAAATATTTGCTAATGTTTTTGCTGAATTTATATAGGAATGCATTGATGGAGGTCCTCACTCTACAATTTCAGAAGTTCCTCATACTTCTATTTTTCTTAACAAACAAATGTCAAAATCCTTTATGATTCTGCATTGAGTCAGGATCTTTCATGATTGCATAGATTCATATATTTTTATCATGATGGCAGCAAGACAACTTCATTCTTCATTAGCAGAAGTGGTTTAGTATGTGTATTATTAGCATGTATGGTTTTCTATATACATAAGGTAATAAAGCTTTGAAAGGCCACTGTGTCTTTTTCCATAGATAATTTTAGAATTTTGGCATTAAAAATGAAAATATATGAGTATGACCTTTACTTGGCGAAGCACAGATCTTATTTAAACGACTGTGTTAGAAACTCTCTCTCTCAGCACTTACTGCAGAAATATCTGTGGAGGTACAGAAATCATCTACTTGAACCCATTCCAGATATATTCATCTAAGTCTACTGTTAACAGAGGCATATCTGTATTTCACTGTTGTTATGTCTATCTTGTATAATTTGTTAAAATTAGGCAAATTTGATGCAGCCTGAATCTATTGATTGTTTAATGACATTCCCTGTCAAGCTAAACCCAAGGTCATTTTTTTTTTCAATGTAGTAAACAGATAAATCCTAAGGAACATTACTGATATTCTTTATATGTGCTAAATAAAATTATAAATTACCTGTGAAAATCTAACATAAAGCAGTTAATTGAGTAGCTAATATGAAAATAAGGTATATGTCTTGATAATTGTCAATATTGCCAAATGTCATATATGGCAAGTATAATCTTAACTCTCCCCTATTTTATAATCATATTATATTTGAATTTCCATTTCCATTATTTTGCATTTACATGGTATGAAATGTTTATAGTATATTAATACTTGTTTGCGAAAGCTTTTGTGGAAGCTTCAGTCTAGTAGATAATCTGACACAGAGGATTGTGTATAGATTATGCACACATTCAGTTGCCTTCTCACAAATTAATTCTAGAAAAAACTAGAATAGATTATTATCCAAAAAGAAGAAAAAATTCCGCATGGTGAAGCTATAGAATCCATGTGGAAACGATGACTCTGAATCATTTACGTGTAGGCCAGATTCCAAATGTCTTGACAAAGCTAAAATTATTAGCTGATATTTGTATCACCACTCACAAGACAGAGTTTGCTTTCTGACTCAAACTATGTTAATTTCTCCCTAAAAAATTAAAATTTACCAGAAGATCATAAGAAAATTCAGACATCTTTACACCGTAAATCAGAATTTCCAAGAAAGAATCTTAATGTCTTGACATTCAAATATACTGAGAAATTTGGACAGGTATTGAAGTGGAGATGGATGCTGCTGATTCCTTAGTTCTCTTTTCTGACTGAGAAGGGTTCGGTGTACCTGAGCCCTGGATTATGGCTTGGGAAGCTTCCTGGCTTCTCTCACTAACCCTGTTTCATGAATGTACTGGGTGCATACGTGTGGGATTCCTGGGTGAGAAAGCTTTTCCTGTTGCCCATAGTGGTAGTGTGTTTGCAAACACTGGGGGATCCTGGACCAAAGACCTAAAAATAATAATTAAAATAATAAAGCTCCCAGAAAAACATATGAAAAGTCAGTTTATGTCGAATACATACAAAATTCAAAAAGAATAAGGGAGTAGAATCAATAAAAACGGCATAATTTGAGACACTATAAAAGGAAGACATATGAATGCCCCACAAGTATATGGAAATGTTCATTAATAATGGTCGTTAGGCAAATGAGAGTTAAAACCACACTGAAATATCATTTTATAATAATTCCCATTTCTATATCAAATATTGGTGAGGATATGAAGAAAATGGGACTCCACACATAGCTGTTAAAAATGTAAAATGCCGCAATAAGTGTAAAAACTTGAAAATGTCTTCTAACGTTAAATATATATTTACCTATAATCCAGAAATTTCATTCTTAAATCTTTAGCCAAGAAAAATTAATGCATATGCCCACAGATGTATGAAAATGCTCGTACTAGATTTGTTATAATAAACCAAAAATCCAATATCCATTACAAGGAGTTGTTCAAAGAATTTTGAAATATTTATGCAATGGGATATCACAGAGTATTCCAAACACAATATGGGAGAAGTTCAAAAGCAATATTCTAGAAAGAAGGAGAGATATTGTGTCTAGGTATTGTTCAATTTAACAAATAGTAAATTTCCCAAATGGGAAAAAATAGTCCAGCAATAAAATTCGGGAGTTTCCTGAGGATAGAGGGATATTTTTGTGGGTTTGAGGAAAACATTCCTATGATGAATGTGGCCTAGGATATGGATGAGAGGACGCACACAGGTACTTTCTTCGGTGTACATTTTACATCTTGAAAATGTTCTATATCTTGACTTATGTATTCAATACAAATGAAACATGATTGTTCTCAAAAGTCATTATTTTGCTCTGTTATATTCTAAGTTTTATTGGGTGAGTTGTATCCAAATTTTTAAAATATGGAATTTACAGAAGAATATTAAATAGGTAAATTGTTACCAGACAGGACATACCATCTCTTAGTAGGTCTTACTCTTTTTTTTTTTTTTTTGAGACAGAGCCTCAAGCTGTCCCCCTGGGTAGAGTGCCGTGGCATTACAGCTCACAGCAACCTCCAACTCCTGGGCTCAAGCGAGTCTCCTGCCTCCGCCTCCCAAGTAGCTGGGACCACAGGCGCCCGCCACAACGCCCGGCTATTTTTTGGTTGCAGCCGTCATTGTTGTTTGGCGGGTCCGGGCTGGGGATTCGAACCCGCAACCTTAGGTGTATGTGGCTGGCGCCTTAGCCGGTTGAGCCATAGGCGCCGAGCAGGTCTTACTCTTGATAACATTGTACCAGACATTATGCAACAGTGGTGGGATCTCAGCTCAGAAAACACTACAGTGGGGTAGTCATTGCAGTAACAGTTTTCATTACAGTAATGATTATGTATGTCCTCAATGAAAGGACAAAATATGTATCCCATATCATTCATTTGGAAGATATGAAGCTTCAATGTAAAATCTATTTGTTAGCAATAACATGACTTCAAGAAAATTGCAGAGCTTTTTCTGAGTTAGCTATACTCTTAATACAGGTATAATAATAACTATTTGACATGTATATGGGATAAATAATATATTTTGAACTTAGAGACTACTACATACTTTATAATCAGTTGAAAATATATTAAAAGAAAACATCTTATCAGGTAATAATACTCTGATGTTATTTAAAATTTCATCATGACTTTTGAACTATTCCATTTTTACAGAGACAAAGCTAGTATCCTTTTTTTTTTCAATTTTTACTGTAACATTTGACTCTGTGAAATTATTTTCAAATTATTTAGGTTTCCACACAACTGTTCCAACCATTTATGGTTTTTTTCTTGTTCCTTTCCTTGAATTGTGGATTAGATTTTCTCACTGTTGATGTAGGATGTCACCAGAATCATTTTCAAGTCTCTCAGATGATCTGTGCATAATCCTTCAGATGATTTATGTGATATTTCCTCAGGAAACATCATACAGAAGAGGAAAGTCATCAATTCCTCCTATTCTAAGAAAAAAATAAGAGGAATTTAGGAGAAGAAAACCTGGTTCTTGGTGAGTGTGTAGGAATTGTCATGGATTTTGATGATCACCTGGGCTTGATAATTTCGCATTGGTCCTGTCTTCCTATTGTGACAATATTGTGTTTACCAACAGCAGATTCCTTCAAATACACTAGAGAAAATTAGTATGAACTTTGTAAATTGGGGTTTAGACCATTCAATTCTGTGAATTGAAAAGATGTCTTCGACCTCTTTGATATGTGAAAGTCGACTGTGACATTTAGGTATTCCATGTAAAAAGGAAGTTAGAGAACTTAAAAAACTTACCAACAATCTCTATTGCTAAATTGCATTAACGTAAAGGTTTCCAAATAAATCATAGTTTATTTACTCAATAATTGCAAGTCTCTCTGTGTGGGGGGTGGTATATCTCACATGTACCTAGTATTGTCACTAAGATACTGACAAAGGCATGATTCTCAGTGTTTAGATATATTACATAAGTTATTTGGTTTGACTGAAATATTTTGACTTTTCCTAATGGAACATTCAGAGAATAATTAACATATACAGGAAGCACTCTCCCTCAGGTAATTAATTATGTGTACTTTACCCTTGAATCAGAGTAAAACAGCCACACAATGAATCTCAAGGGAGTTAAAAAATAAAAAACAAAAACCCTTAAATCTCTTTTCTCTATAACAACTTGTGAAGACTCAAACAGCAGGAAGCCACAACATATTGTCCATTAAGGTAAGTAAAAACGGGGGTTCAGACATTTCTCAGGGCATGTAGCATGATAACTAGGTTATCACCAAACATCTCCAAAACCCCTACACTCTGAGAGACTTTCTTGCTTTGAAATACTCTGTTCCATCCTTACTCAGATTAGTGTGAAGGACAGTGCTATTAAGCAGTTGGTAGTACTCAGAGTTGTTTGTTATTTATGCCACCTTAGCTTTCCAATGAACTCCAGGCTTCAATCATGTTTTGATGAGAGTCAAACATCTTTGTCTAAGTCAAGTCATCTTTGTCTATGAATCATAGATCTCTATCTTTTTTTATCTATGCAGAATACCTTAATGGAGAGAGCAGGCTGTAGTGTTTATGAAAATGTTCTCAAAACACAGTAACTGTATTTGAACCTGACTCCACCACTTATAATCTGAGTGACCTTTGTACAGTCTCCCTGCTTCCATTTCTTTGTGTCTTAAGTGGGGTGATGTTGTTACCTTCCTCTCAGGCTAGTACGCAACTCTTGAGTTGATGTCTGTAAAGTGCTTCACATATTGCCTGGCAGAGAACAAGTTCCCTTGAGTTCTTGATACTTACCTGTATTCTTCCCTCTGCTGGGCTTCTTTTCATGATTCTCCATTAAGCATTCATGAGGGGTCAGAATAGCCAGGTCCTTTTTCTGCAAAAGAGAGATGTGTAATCAGGACTAGGAATTCACAGGCATTAAGGACAAATGTGGCAAAGGCCACAGTTCTCCAGAGTACCATTTTCAAAAAATTCACTCTTGTTTTGGTCCCCATAGCACAGTGGTTATGGTGCCAGCCACATCACCAAAGTTGGCAGGTTTGAACCCAGCCTGGGCCCAGTAAACAACAATGACAACTGCAACAAAAATATAGCCAGGCCTTAGTGGAAGATCCCTGTAGTCGCAGCTATTTGGGAGGCTGAGGCAAGAGAATGACTTAAACCCAAGAGTTTGAGATTGATGTGAGCTTTGACACCACGGCACTTTACCAAGGGTGATATGGTGAGACCCTTTCTCAGAAAAAAAAAAAAAAAATCACTGTTGCCTGAAATGCTGGGATTTTCTTCGGGTGACTCATCATTTAGCTGATCCTTTCTCAATCTATCATTTTAAATTAAAATGTCACTTTTTTAGAAAGCTTTCCCTAATGTCCCCTGGGACAGCAAATTTCTCTCCCAGATTAACTTACAGTTACATTGTTTACGAAACATTAATATATTTTTGTCCCTCCTCTATCACTATTATAGCTTATCCATGCTGTGAGGGACAAGTACTTCATTTAAAGCTTGAACATTGTCTGGCAAAAAGTACAAATTCAAGAAATGGGTGACAAACCGTACAACTGAGAGATGCCAAGGTAAGGAGGATGTTGGTGTCAAAACAGACAAGTAAGACATTCAGTGGAATTAGGAGTCACTTTGTTCTTATTTATCTGATTCTTTTTATATTGCCACTTCATTCTTTTGCACCACCATGGAAATATTGTTTATTTTTATTTCTATTCTCTTCTTTTTAGAAAGAAAGAAAATGTCTTACATGAGAACTTAGGCTCAGATAAAAAATTAAGAAAAGAAAAAGCCAACAGCCCTAAGCTTTTAAAATTCAGACCTATGTGATAACATAGTCTTAACTCTCTAGAATTAACCATAAGTTTTAAAGATAAGAGATTGTGAAAGAATTTCTTTTGAGTAGGTTTCCACCACTGTGCCTTTGAATTTTGACTCTAAGGAGACTTAATTGACTAAGATAGGCAATATTCCTTAAAATAAACAACTTTAGGAAAATATTCAGCCATTTTAAAATATTTCATGCTAAGTCTATGTTAAATATCTGTAATGTAATTGCTATGGGAATTCTATAAAATAAGGATATTTATTCTTATTATAATAAAGTGAAATATGTATTAAAAAGATAAGCTAAAATCAGCAGTAGTTATATTTATGAATTAAAAAATACTTCTATGAATTAAAATTTTTATGAATTAAAAATACCTTTGTAAATAGAAGTACTGATTGAAAATAAAAACAATGGAAACAATATGAAGAATTGTACCAACTTGTATAAGAAGAAAAAGATTCATGAGCGGGCAGGAATGGTAAAGAGTGTACAGTAAAGTGTGATGTCAGGAAAATACAAAGCTGATGAAATTTTCACCAATACCATTTATTGAAAGCTAAAAAGAGAATCAGTAACCTAAAAAAATAGGTCTCCTGATGTATCTCCATGTATTTTTATTTTACTTAATAAAATGGACAGTGATAAAAAGCAGCTGACAGATATAGATGCTGGCATTTGCATATTCAATGTACACGTAATGCACATGATAGAAGGATAGAATTTAACAGTATAATGGGGTGGTACCTAGAAGCACCAATTCTTCAGAAATTACAAGAAGTCTCAGATCAAGATATTGCAAGTAGCCCTGGGGTTATCTGGGGACAAACAATTCAAGCCTTTCTCATGCCCAATGCAAGACATCAGATAAATTCTGACATCAAATGTTTTCAAATTAATAACTGATTTATAATTCAAATAGATTGTAAGAGAGCAAATCTTCACAATGTTGAATGATGCTGGACAAGCTTTTAATCTTCCATAAAAATCCTCCAAAAAATTATTCACACTTGCTTTTTTTCTCTCCCATATGATTGCAATGCTCATTCATTAGACTTAGAACTCTGAGTTTAATAACTGAGCTAGTTAATACCCAACTCAAGGAAATTCCTCTCAGCAAATGCTCTTGCTATCTAACGACAATCCTAGACAATAATCCTTTAAAGTCTATAAACACTTCTTTTCTTGCCCAAACAGATGAATTCCCAAACTCCTCCATGGCTCCTGAGAATTTCACACGGGTCACTGAATTTATTCTCACCGGTGTCTCCACACGCCCCGAGCTCCAGATTCCCCTCTTCCTGGTCTTCCTGGTGATCTACACGCTGACTGTGATGGGGAACCTGGGTATCATCACCCTCACCAGTGTGGACTCTCGACTTCAAACCCCCATGTATTTTTTCCTGCGACATTTGGCGATTATCAATCTTGG
>NW_003852642.1:1294688-1313059 GCF_000181295.1 Otolemur garnettii | reverse complement strand
TTTTGGTTGCAGCCGTCATTGTTGTTTGGTGGGTCCAGGCTGGGGATTCGAACCCGCCACCTTAGGTGTACGTGGCTGGCGCCTTAGCCTGTTGAGCTATAGGCGCCGAGCCTCAACTCTTTCTTAATATTGTTTGAAAGAATAAGTATATATATGTACTGTCAATTCATATACAGTTCAAATGATGAGCAGAATATGAGTAAAATTATTTTGTACCCATTAATGTAATTTATACAAGTTTTAAATGAAAGACTCAAAGTCTCTTTGAGTCTTTGAATATACTTTTGTATATTAGATTTCATTTATAAACCATTGTGTAGCCTTGATCTGCTACTAACCACTGAGTGAGCTCAGGCAAATCTTTGCAATACAGTTTCCCAGGGCCTTTAGTGCAGTTATTATGATGAAATAATTCTATGGAAATTAGCCCTTCTCAGCAACGTTGATTCCTCCATGGTATAAGAGGAGTATGAAACCACTAGAGCCTCTCTTAATCCTTTTTCCAATGGGAATGTCTTTACCCACTGGATAGTAAGAACAAATAAAAAATGTCAAAATCATTTATGATTCCTCACTGAGGAATGCATGATATTTTTATCATGATGGCATCAAGGCAACTTTATTCATCTTTAGCAAAACTGGTTAATATGTGTATTATTGGTATGTATGGTTTTCTATATGATCTTCTGGTAATAAAGCTATAAAAGGCCACTCTGTCTTTTTCCATGGGACAATTTTAGAATTTTGGCATTAAAAATGAAACTATATGAATATGACCTTTCCTTGGTGGAACACAGGTCATATTTAAATGAATGTTTTAGAGTGCTCTCTCTCTCTCGCACTTACTGTGGAAACATCTGTGGAGGTAAAGAAATCGTCTCCTTGAACCCATTCTGGATGTATGCAGTCTGACTCTCATGCTAACAGATGCATATCTGTATTTTACACTATTCCTCTAATTAAATTACATATATTAAAGTATTAAGATCAATTTTTTAACATATTTCTCACACTCAGCCCTAAAATACCGATTTTTAGTGAATTCAATTTCTTTGATCTTATAGCTCTTGCTAATTGCAGAAGTCAAACGTGACTTGAGTATTACCATTTTAATATAGTATTTTCCTTTTTTAAAGTGTGTATACATTTTTGACACCCTAAATACAACATTTTATATGTTAACAGGGATACATTGATAATCAAGCACAGTAGAGCTTGTGTTAAGATGGGAAATAAATATTGAATTGGGGTTAGACAGAATGGAAAAAAATGAAATGTTTCTATGTACTATTAAGATAAAAGTCTAAGCAGAATTTGTAACAGATGATGGCAGGTCACAATAAAATAAAAATTAAGAGTGAGTAATTTCTGTTCTCGATGAAACAAACAACAACAAATACAGATGAAGAAGCAAACTTGTCCATCATTTAATGTGTCATTTTTATTTCAGGTAATCTTTTTAAATAACATAACAGCAGAGTGCTTTAAAAATTCTCCACCCACAGCAGGAGACCACCGCAAATGAGCCTGCCCTGTGAGCCCGCATTATTGATGCAATATTTTAACCAAAAGTCCTCTGTGGTACAAATGGAAATTTAGCCAAGAGTTATAAACACATACAGAGAAAGAAAGAATGAAAAGAAACTGCTGTTGCCCTGCTACTAAACCTTAGTACAAGATGATGTCTTAACCAGTGGCATAGCTTAAACTGGGTGATATCTGACCTACAAAGCCACAAACTTGGCTTAGACACCTACACATATACACCTACATTCATCAGTTGGAAGTATTATAGAGTAGTCCCTTCTTATTTGTGGGGACACATTCCAAGGCCCCCAGTGGATGTCTGAAATTGCACATAATACTAAACCCTCTTTAACTAAGACCTTTCACCCCCCCTGTGGTGGTGACTTTTGCAGTTTTCAGGTGTGACAGCAAAACTAGTACAAAACTCTTTGCCCTTCTTCACAATTTCACAGATAGAAGATTTGCTCTTACCATCTGTCTTAACAACCTCATAATGCATTTTTTTTTTTTTTTGGTCCTTTAAGTTGAGAACCTTTACATTTAAAAGAAGGAAGAATTTTATGTCTTCTTTTTGGCATATCCAAATTGCTCGCATCACTATTCTTGCACTATAGAACCACTGTTAAATAAAATAAATAAAGCAGTTGAGTTTCTTGAACACAATTACTGTGATAGCTCAATGGATGTCTGACAACCAAGGCAATTGCTAAGTGCTGAACAGGCAGGGAAGGTGTACAATGTGGACAAGAGGTGATTCACTTCCCAGATGGGACAGAGTGAAAAGACAGGAGATTTCATCCTGCTGCTCAGAATGGCACACAATTCAAAATGAATGAATTCTTCATTTCTGGATTTTTTAAAAAATGTTTTCTGACCCTGCTCAAAATGAGCCCATCTTGAGGCAAATGTGTGTGACATGAAGAAGTAACCCAGATATATGTGGTCTCAACTCTTGCTACACTCCACCCTCCCTCCCAGCTTTCCCCTAACGAGTTGACAGAATGAGGTAAAATTCTGGCCTGGTCTGTGGTTCATACTGTGTGCTGTGCCAGCACCAGCTGAAAGAGCACCTACTGCAGGGCTACAGTCCCTTTCCAGGACATCCTTAATGGTCACAGGTAAAGGAAAAATCCTCAGTAAACACAAATTTGAGCAATGCATCTGGTTGCGCACTTTTCTTAGAAAGGGAAATGACCAGATGTGATTTAAAAAACAAAAAACTTATAGAGAACAACTTGGAAAATTAACAACATGAACTTGAGGAGAGGTATGTGGATATATCTCTCTAAATTGGCCAAAAAAAAAGGAAGATTTTTTTTTTTCCCCGAATATACACCAAAATGTGACCTCAGTAGAGAAGCATTTTAATGATCAAGTCAATAGCATGACCCGTTCTGTGGATACCGGTCAGCTTTTTCCCAGGCATCCTGCTCCTGGACTCACAAACAAATGGTGGCAGATATTTAGGTTATGTGTTGTCTAGGCAATGTGGATTTCTACTTGCTATGGTCCACCTGTCTACTGTCACTGCTGAGAGCCCAATCTGCTAGGAGCAGAGGACACAGAAACACTTATATGGTACCACTGCCCCAGGCGGTGAGCCCGATGTCAGATATTGTGTGGGAATTTGGTTACACTGAACTATTTCCATTCCGGAAGAACAGCATTTTTTTCCTACTGCAGTAGATATTTACTCTGAATACAGATTTTCCTTTGCTGCAAACAATTGTTCCATCAAAGCTTCCTTCTAATTTATAAAAAGCCTTAACTACCACCTGGGTCCTCCACACAGCACTGTATCTCATCAAGAATTCACTCCACAGAAAAAGAAGGGTAGTGATCTGCTCAGACTCATGGAATTCTCCAGTCTTACCATGTTTTCATCACCTAAGAAAGATGGCTCAATGGAAAAGTGTGGTGGCCATTTACAGAATCACTATGAGTCCAGCTGGGTGGCAATAAGGAAGGGAAGTACTTGAGAAGGTTGTAAATGCTTTGAGTTGGCCTTCAAACTATGTTCCTATTTTATCTGTTCGCTTACTTCTCTGGCTTGGTTATAGTTTGGTTTGACCCCCCCCCCCACCTTAGCCCAGTTTAAAGGCTCCAGAAATGAAGAGGTGCCGATGGGAGTGGCATCACTCACCCTCAGTGAGTGGCAAACATTTTGCTTCTTGTTCTGTTGACTTTAAGCTCTGTTGGCCTGTAGGTCTCGGTTTCAGAGGAACAAATGCTTCCCCCAGAATGATTCCACTGAACTGGATGCTGACACTGTTACTTAGCCATGTTGGGCTCCTCATGTATACAGGCAAATATACAGGCAAAGAAGGGATTGAAGGTGGATGACCCTGACTCACGAGGAGAAACGGCTACTACTTCCTAAGGCAGATAAGGAAGATCAAGTCTGAACACAGGGCATCCCTTGGCATCTCAGTATTACCACGCCATGTGAGTAAGTCCATTGGAAAACAACAGTGGCCCAAACCAAGAAGAGCTAGCAATGGCTCAAACCCTTCGGGAAGGAAGGTTTGGGTCAACGCCATGAGGAAAAGAACCCTGACCAGCTGAGATTCCCCCTAAAAGCAAAGGCAATGTAGCATAGGTAGTATAAGCAAATGGTTACAAATACCACTGCATCCACATTACCAGGAACAGAAATGAGGACTGTAACTGCCATGAAAATACCCTCCCGATTTTGTTACTCATATCTGTGTGTGTGTGTGTACACATATTAAAGAAATATATTTTCTTTCCTCTCTTATTCCTTTATTATATACCATAAGATAGATGGACATTGTGTCAGTATTTAAATATTGTAAATTTTACATCATAGAATTTTAGTCGAGGGCTATCAGGAGAGAAGCAGACATCACTAAAGGAATATATTGATACTTGGTCTTCTGAGCAATGGATTAATGAGTTTTCATATGTATTCAGGATAGCTGTATAATGTAAAGCAGAACTATGAACTTGTCATTGTTTTTATTTGGAGATTAAGTATAGCTTAGGGAGGTGCAGGTGGGTGCCAGGCTGACGAGGGGTAGACAAATGGTGATTAGTTGTATGTGTCAGCTTAACTGGCCACTATGATGCCCAGCTGGCTAGTAAACATTATTTCTGGGTATGTTAGGGTGCTTCTGAAACAGATTAGAATGGGAAACCTAAGCACAGAACACAGTGGAGTTGGCCTTCATCTAATCATCTGAGGTCCTAAGTAGAACCTAAAGGCAGAGGAAGGGTGTGTTTGTTCCTTGCTTAAGCTTGGACATCCTCCTTCCCCTGATATCAGATGCTGGTCTCCCAGCTTCTGCCTTTCAATTCAGACTAGGATCTACAGCCCCAGATTCCCTGGTTCTTTAAGGCCTCATGTTCTGTTTCTCTGACGCACCCGAGCACACCAGTGAACATAAACAGTCCTTGACAACTAATGGATGGCCTCTGGGCATTTTGGTGTGTGTTTGGGGGATTACCAACAAATTGTTTGGCACTGCCTCTGGGAGAAATCCACAATGCCTAGGCACCTCCTCTTTTTTCCAAGAAAATCTATAAATTGTTCTCACTGTGCTGTATGAGAAATACATGGGAGAGGAAGACAGAGATTTTATTCCAGGTAAAAACAGGAAAAATGTTTCAAAGGGTGCCCTATGTTATAAATATCAATAATTCAGTGACCCTGTAAAATTCCACTTCAGTTTGATTGCACAGCCGTAGCAAAGTTTGACTATTTCTAACTCAGTGTTCTGAGCTTTCTATTACTCAATAATACCTGAGCAAAAATAAGACCTCTCCTTTTTTTCCTTCCTATAAAGTTTTTATATGTTTTTATATGGTATAATAGGCTGAATGCTCATAAGAATCTTTGAAATATCATCATTGTATTACTCATATGTGTGTTTCGTCAATAATTTTTCTCTAATTGCAGACAAAACTGAGATCAAATGAAGCACAATTAAAAGGATATGAATATTGTTTAAATGGCAGAATGAAAAGACTGTGGCTATGTTGTAAACTCAGGTTCTTATCTTTTCAAATACTTAGTCTTCCTTGTGATTCTCTTAAGAATAATTTAATACTAAATAATTGTTAAAACAAATACGTAAATACGATTTTTTTTCACATCCTGATGAGGAAAAAGGGTGTTAATACCTTATATTCACATGTGAAGAGCGTTACTGCAAGATCAGGAGATTTTTAAGTATTCAGTTTTATGGTAAAATACACAGAAATATTCAAATTGTAGCTCAGCTTCCAATGGGATTTGACAAAAAGCATAATACAATTTTATCAAAAAGTATAGTTTTAAAAAAATACAATCAATATTGAACAAAGAAAGTAAAATTTGAAAAAAAAAGCTACCCGATTTTTCCACAGAACTCAAAAGATGGTGAGAAAAAATCCATTTATGTTCCTTATTGAACAATATGTAGTATTTTGTTTATTTTTATTGTTTTACAATACAATATATTTGGTAAATATATTTTTCTATTACTATCTACTGGCAGATATTTCTGTACTACTAACATAAGAAAGATATGTTCATAGGGTCAGGATGGGATATCTGGAGAGCATAATCTCCTGAGATATATTATAATTGGTTTAAGTTAAAATTATATATAACCTTCATATTTAATATTACATAATTGTGTGTGTTTATTTTGCTTATAGATCACTCAGAGTTTGCTGTTACTGCAATTTTCCTTGTACATGGTATTATTTCCCCACCTTTTAAGGAAGCATTGGAGTCCCCATTTTTTAAACCAATAATTCTCTTACCCTTACCTTGTCTTCTATCTCCTGCCCTGATATATTTTAAGTCTGTGAGTTATTAGGGAACTTAAATACATGTTATTTCATTACACACATGCTTATCTGCTTTATATGCTACACCATAGTTCCAAGTTTCTGTGGCCTAAATGCCCAGAAACATTTCAAATCATAACCAGAAATCTAGGTATATCTCATCTTTAGTCTGTTTCTTTCTGTTTTATCTTTTTGTTTGTTTGTTTTTTCAAGACAGAGTCTCAAGCTGTTGCCCTGGGTAAAGTGCCAGGGTATCATCATAATGCACAACAACCTCCAACTCTTGGGCTCAAGGGATCCTCTGGTCTCAGTTTTTCTATTATTAGTAAAGCTGGGGTCTCACTCTTGCTCAAGCTGGTATCGAACTTGTGAGCTCAAGCAATCCACCTGCCTTGGCCACCCAGAGCACTAGGATTATAGGCCTGAGCCTCTGCACTTGACCTCTTAGTATGTTTCAATTTGTTTTTATGGTATTGTATAATGTAGTGATTTTCAATCATTTTTTTCTCTTTAGTCTCTTGTATCCCTTTATCCCTAGGAGGATTTTCTTGAATTTTCATTGTACAAAACCAATACCAATGACCATTCTTTCTCTCAGTTTGCTCTGATTTCCTTATACTCCCCTCACTAAGATCTTGCACGATAAAGTACATTTAACTTTTATCATGAACAAGTTAATGTTGTTTACTGATAGTGATCATGCTCTTGCAGGAAGATTTATAGTTTGGCAAATTTTTGTCAAAATAATTTATAAATTATTAACTTTTTAAAATGTTATCAACAGAGTTGTAAAAATAGAAGATGAGTAATCAAAGTAATAGCACATTCTTTGCCCGACTTTAGTCACAGCGTATAGGTAGGGTGTAAGACGTGGGATAAATTGCAAGGATTGCATCCTACTAGCCTATTCCTCACCTATGCAGCATTATGGTCTTGGCAAAGGAGTCAACTCATATTCAGAATTTTCATGCACACATGCCAAGAAAACTTCTTTCAGGTAAGGTGTTGTTACAATTCAAAAACCAAAACAAAAGAAAACAACAAAACACTCTATACTTGATATTTGAGAACTACTTTTAGGTAGGACAGGGACAGTGAGTCATTTAATCCTCACTTAACTTTACAGACCACCCTGCAAGAACATGTTGGTTTTGAATATGAGAATAGTTTTAGATGACTTACTCTAATGCCTAAAGCAATCCTTTGAACATAACATGCATTAAGATATAGATAGAATACACACGTATTTACATGCATACATATACATCTATATCCTAGTACTTCTTCATATATAAACAAAATTAACTGCCACCATGATCTGTTATGATTTTCTCAGTCATACACCTTTGCAGTATCTGCCAACTGTATCAAATTTGCAGCTGTGCCACCAGTTTGGATAAGAGTTCCCAAACAACTTTATCTTGAAGTAAGTGGTTTTATGCATTTTTTTTAGTTGAGGCTTGAAATCTTATAAATAAACCTGAGATTACATTATTCCATATTATTAAATATAATTTATAACTGTAATATGTGATTACAATCATATGGAATACTGTAAAAACAGAACAGCAATCATTCATACATCAAACTCTCAGCATTTTAGCATTTTAACTTTTTAAAAATGTTTATTTTATACATCTATGTATATGTATCTATATAGATATCCATCTCTATCTAGTTCTCATCTGTTTACCTATCTGTTTAGCTTTACTGAGATTTTGGGCTGAATAATGTGACAGGCTGGATATTGATCATAGTAGAATGTTTAGCAGTTTACTGGTTTTGTAAACATTAGAGTTAAATCACAGCCCATATCTAAATTGTGACCGAAAGAAGTAATTCTAGACCTTACAAAATGTTGTTTTGTGAGTAAAATCAAACCCAATTTACTGCTCTGTCTCAAACTCTGGATGTACATATTTTTATTTGTGAGAGTTTGGTTTATTTTTAAATATCATGAATTGGGAAATGGGGATGTGTCTTATCTATACTAGCTTTGCGTACTGAAAATCTCCAGGTGCTAATGCAGCAGAGCCACTGACTATGCAATGTCTCTGTCCAGATTAGTTCTTCTGGTAAACCTGGATGGAAAAGCACAACCTAACCCAGGTGACTGAGTTCATTCTGACGGGAGTCACGGAGCGCCCTGAGCTGCAGGCTCCATTATTTGTCCTGCTTCTCACCATCTATGTGATCTCAGTGGTGGGCAACCTGGGCATGATCATCCTCACCAAGGTGGACTCCAGGCTCCAAACACCCATGTACTTTTTTCTCAGACACTTGGCTCTCACTGATCTTGGTTATTCCACGACCGTGGGACCTAAAATGCTGGTAAACTTTGTTGCAGATCAGAATACAATTTCCTATCATTTCTGTGCTGTCCAGCTGGCGTTCTTTCTTCTGTTCATCATCAGCGAACTTTTTATTCTCTCAGCCATGTCATACGACCGCTACGTGGCCATCTGTGACCCTCTCCTGTACACTGTTATCATGTCACATAGGGGTGCCACCTGCTGGTGGCAGTCCCCTATCTCTACTGCACATTTGTGTCTCTTCTGGTGACCATCAAGATTTTTACTTTACCCTTCTGTGGCTACAATGTTATCAGTCATTTCTACTGTGGCAGTCTCCCCTTATTATCTTTGATCTGCTCAAATACACATGAAATTGAATTGATAATTCTGATCTTAGCAGCTTTTGATTTGATTTCATCCCTTCTTATAGTTCTCGTGTCTTACCTGCTCATCCTCACAGCGGTTCTCAGGATGAACTCTGCCGAGAGCAGGCACAAGGCTTTCTCCACGTGTGGCTCCCATCTGACAGTGGTCATAGTCTTCTATGGGACTTTGATATTCATGTATGTGCAGCCCAAGTCTAGTCACTCCGTAGACACTGATAAAGTGGCTTCCTTAATTTACACTCTCGTTATCCCCATGTTGAACCCCTTGATCTACAGCTTGAGGAACAAAGACGTAAAATATGCCCTGCAGAGGATGTGGAATACCGTATGTAACATATTGCATTAAATGTTCACAGAACATGATTCCTATAAATTAGATATAGGCTTCCACATTTGCTCTGCATGACTTCAGAAAGAATAAGCACAAATGCATTCCACATAAATTTTTTGACTGATGATAGTCTCTTCTAATTGCTGTAAAGAAATCAATAAACAAAACATTTTAAATCTTTATCTTGCTGAGAGGTATAGATGACTTATATTCAAAGTCAGTTTTCTAGAACAGTAAAATGTGAGAGATTAATATAGATTGAAAAGCTAAAAAAAGAGACAAGGAGAGTTATTCCTTAAGTGGCAGTGGGGGACAGTGGTAATCACAGAGGACATGGCAGAGGTCTTTTAGGGTTTTGTCGGCTACTGCAGTAAAATCTGTAGTGTTCACGGGAGACTTTCTGTGTGTGCCTGTGTGTATGCGAGCTCGTTCCTTCTGTTTTAGCCTTCATACTATTTTGCTGGCATGTTTGGGGATTGTATTTAATAATGGTTTTTACATGATGTGTGATGATTTTAAATTTTTATGAAAGTGCACAAAAATATTCCAAATCTTGAGATTCTTTATCTACACTTTATGTTCACCTGAGTCTGAATATACTTTGTAGGTCAGTAATCCATAAATTCTTTTCATGTATTTTCTTCTTATTATTATTTTTGAAGCAGAGTCTCACTCTGCCATCCTGGGTGGAGTGCTGTAGTGTCACAGCTCACAGCAACTCAAACTCTTGGGCTCAAGTGATCCTCTTGCCTCAAGCTCCTGAGTAGCTGGGACTACAGGTGCCACAACACCTGGCTAGTTTTTCCTATTTTTTAGTAGAGATGACGTCTTGCTCTTGCTCAGGCTGGTCTCCAACTCCTGAGCTCAGGTAATCTACCTGCCTCTACCTCCCAGACCCCTGGGATTATACACATGAGCCACTGTGCCTGATCTATAAATTTTGATTATCACCTGTTTTTTTTTTATTAATCTCAACTAGCCATTTAGCTGATACCAGTTCATGTATCAAAAAGATAATTTTTTGAATCCATTTATAGGAGGCTTGAGAATTTGTGTTTTTCCTCCAATTGTTCTTGCTTAATAACACTTACTTTCTTTCTTTTTCTTTCTTTCTTTCTTTCTTTCTTTCTTTTTGAGACAGAGTCTTACTTTGTTGCCATTGGTAGTGTGGTATCATAGCTCACAGCAACCTCAAACCCTTGAGCCCAAGTGATTTTCTTGCCTCAACCTCAAAGTAGCTGGGACTACTGGCGCCCACCACAATGACCAACTATTATTTTTAGAAGCAGGGTGTCACTCTTTCTCAGGCTGGTCTCTAACCAGAGAACTCAGGCAATCCACCTGCCTTGGCCTCCCAGAGTGCTGGGATAACAAGCATGAGCCACCGCATCGGCCAGCTTTTTTTTTTTAACTTGCCTGTTACCCTAAAAAAGGCAATTGCCTGTGTTGAAAACCTATGTTCCAGGTGTTTTATTTATTGGGTGAGAGAACTGTTCCATGATGAATTAATTTTGTTCCATTTTTCACTGATTGATTTTCTCAATTTTAATCAATATTGAAGATGCTGTATATTTTCATTGACTTTCAGTATTTGATTTCATCAACTGATCATTCTACTTGTGAGAAGCAAATGAAAATAACTGTAAGGATTACACTGTGCCTCGTTTTCCTCTGGCCATTGTGGGTGTTCTTTGATGGAGACAAACCTTCACTATTACATGAGAAGCCTGATATGAGGGCAAGGATATAGTTATCTGGCCCTCTGGATAAAGTTACTTTGTGTCATTCTTTTATATTTTTCCCAAGTTAAAATATTATAGTAAGTCTGTGTGCTGGGCATTACCTCAATTTTATAAACAAGTGAATCATGAAGAGAATAGGTTACTGGCTTAAGTATAGATAGTTTATATGTGACAAAAGTCAAGATTAGGGACCAAATGCTTTTGAATTTAAAATTTGTGTTCACTCTTGGACACTGACTAATGATCCAATGTGTCATTTTTTTAAGTATGTTAAAGAAGACTCAGAAATATTATGGCTGTTGTAGATTACTACTGAATCATCTGAAATGAATCTCTTTATCTGCATTCACTCACATGTGTGGTTCTGTCCCCCATAAACTCTGGCCCTCGTGACAGCCACTGCTTTGGTTCGTTAAAGTTTATCGAACCCTAACTTGTGCTGTTGGAAGCCCAAGTAGATGCTTAGAGATTTCACATGGATAAAACAAAATATCCCAGCATACAGACTTCCCAAATGTCAACCATGTAGTTGAGGTCACCTGGAACATGACCAGTTTTCTCACTGACCCAGTTATGACCACGTGGAGAACTGTCTAGTTAACCCAAAAAACAAGAAAGGAAATAAAAATTATTGGTTTATACCACTAAGGTATAGGGTATATGTTTCATGCAGTGATGTAACTAAATGAAGAGTGATGACATTTAAAAAAACTGTAATTCTTAAATATTAAATTAGCATGCTTTTCAAAAGAAGATAGATGAATGGTCAATAAACATGTGAAAAAATGCTTACCAATGCTAATCATCGGAGAAATGCAAATTAAAACCACAATGATTAGAATGGCTTTTATTCAAAAGTCCAGAAACAATAGATCTGATGTGGATGCAGAGAACAAGAACACTTAGACACTGTTGGTGAAACTGAAAATCAGTATGTCCTCTATGGAGAATAGTATGGATAGCAGAGGTATTTCTCAAAGAACTAAAAGTAGACCGACCATTTGATCTATCAATCTCATTACTGGGTATTTTCCCAAAGGAGAAAAAGAATGTCATTTTATCAAAAAGACCCTAGCTTGTCAATGTTTATTGCGACAAAACTCACAACTCCAAAGTTGTGGAATCAACGCCAAATGCCCATTAATTCATGATAAGATTAATGAAATGTGGACTATGTATACCATGTAATACTACGCAGCTACATAAACAGATGAAATGATGCCTTTTGGAAGAATGTGGACAGAACTGGAGACCACTCTCCAAAGTGAAGTATCTAAAGAATGAAAAAAAAACCCCACCATATGTACTCACTAGTAAATTGAAACTCACTGGTGAGCACACATGTGCATAGGGGAGAGTAGAACTCAAGGGAAAGAGGGATTTGTGGTTGAAAATGTGCCTAACAGGTACAATAACACTATCAGGGTGACAGGCACATTTATAACCCTTACTCAAGCATTACAAAATGATCTGTATTGTCAAAAACATTTGAACCCCCATATTAACTTAAAATAATAAAAAAGATTAAATTAGCATTAAGAAGAAATCCAAAAATTGAATTTTGTCATTTGGGCAGATGGAAAATCTAAAGCAGTTGATGAACAGATTCTCCAAAGCCCGTAGTTATAATTACGCAGTCATCTTACAAGATTTTTCATAATTCTTTCAAAATGGAGGAAAATTATTAATATAATCATTGCAGATTATTTAGACTTAACTACAACATGAAAATATAGAGATGAAAACAATGTTACCTAAATGTTTGTACCCTCATAGTAATATGAAAAAAAATCCAAAACAATATGATGACTTTCCATATAATTCTTATTTAAGATGGTTTTTGTAGTTGTTTTCATTTCTGCTAGGCAGGATGGTATTTTGAAAAATCAGAATAGAAATTTTCGGATCAAATATTTACATTTATACAACTGAATTTCATTTTCCTTACCCTTTCTGTTGTTTTTTAAAGTGAACAATTGTCTATAACTTTTCCTCTACATATCTTTCTGTTTATCAGTTTAAATTTACATAGTTGTGTGGAATACAAATGAACAGTTTGTTAGAATGGAGAAACAGAATGTTAATTTTTCCATGATTTTCATGTCTTTCAATGCTTTTCAACAGAATTAAGGCAACAAATTCAAGGCCATTGTAAATTATTTTCCTCTTTACAGAACTTTCAGAAAACAATTTTCTGAGATTGAACTAAATGTACCTGCAGGCCAATAGGAGTTCATGATTTAAATATTATTTGATTATTGCTCAACAGATTATTGAGTTTCAGACTCTAGGTTGAATTTTTGGTGCAATTCAAATAATAACTTGGTAACTTGGTAGCTCCAGTAACAAGTTGATTTACTTTGATCTAATGCATAT
The DNA here is from genome assembly GCF_000181295.1 of Otolemur garnettii. Lineage (NCBI taxonomy): Eukaryota > Metazoa > Chordata > Mammalia > Primates > Galagidae > Otolemur > Otolemur garnettii. The sequence continues at coordinate 1,299,606 of NW_003852642.1, read as the reverse complement.
GCTGGCCTCTTACTAAAATTCATAAGTTTAACAGCAACTACAATAAAGTATAAAAAGTAAATCAAGCTAGCTAAACATTTTGCATTGTTTCCCATTAATTTATTTTATTTTATTTTGAGACAGGTTTTCCCTCTGTTACTCTTGGGAGAGAACTGTGGTGTCACAGCTCACAGCAACCTCCAACTCTTAGGCTTAAGTGATTCTCTTGCCTCAGCCTCCCAAGTAGCTGGGACTACAGGCACCTACTACAATACCTGGCTATTTTTATTGCCGTTGTCCCTGCTGTTTTCAGCTGGCTGAGGCTGGATTTGAAACCGCCACCTTTGGTATATGGGGCCAGCACTATTAGTTATTAATTCTTTGTTATGCTTTGGTTAAGCATGGTGATCTGCTGTTCAAGTGTATATTTTTTTACCTGTTAAGCAAATTAAGTCCCAAATGATCAACCATAACATAATTGGTTATGCTTGCAAAACATCATTATAGTTTTGGTCCAGAAGTATTTAAGCTGATGTAAATGAGTGAAAATATTGTAGAGGGACAGATAGACTATACCAAATAAACTTCCAATGCTTAAGTAATGTTAAGTACTATTAGAATTTACAGAATTTACCTCAACATATATTTTACCCTTTCTAGTTTTGTTGAGGATTACTCAAAATCCACATGTAACAGGGGAAAAAAATGAAAGCAATTAAGGTAATCATAAAAATCCTAAAATAGTATTTATAGTAGGACACAATTGTATTCATTTGTTTAATATATTAGAATAGTTGGAATGTCTACTAATTTCTAAGTCCTACTAATATTGGGGGAAAATGGAATCATTTTGCTTACCTAGAATTTGATATTTTAAGTGTCTTTGTAGAGAAATTCACGGGTGACATCATTGTTGGATGCAACAACTGGTGGATAACAATTGAGAGAAACACAACAAGAAGGAAGTGAGATTTTACTTCATATCTAAAGGATGAGTAGGAAGATAGTGAGTGGTCAGCAGGAAAGCGTGCAGATAAAGGGAGAAGTTTTCTGGCCAAATGATGTGCAAAACCTATGATCATGTGTGAGACTGAGGGGTAAGCCTCACTGGTGCACGAAACGTGCCTGAAGACCGTGGCAAAGGATGAGACCCATCTGCAAAGAAGGGCTTCTTTATCAAATATTTAATTGATGACGCTAAGAAGTTTGGACTCTATTTCAAGACTAATGGGAAACCACAGCTAAGTTTTGCATGTTAGAAAGTAAGTTCAAGGGCCACCTGTTAGGGGGTAAGACAGGATTGTAAGAGGGACTTTACCTAACAAATGCAATCAGTGTAACCTGGTTTCTTGTACCCTCAATGAATCCCCAATAATAATAAGAAGAAGAATAATAAAAGTAAGTTCAAGGGCTGCACCTATGGCTTAGTGGGTAGGGCACCAGCCCCATATACTGAGAGTGGTGGGTTCAAACCCAGCCGCAGCCAAACTGCAACAAAAAAATAATAGCTGGGCATTGTGGAGGGGGCCTGTAGTCCCAGCTCCTCAGGAGGCTGAGGCAAGACAACCGCCAAAGCCCAGGAGTTGGAGGTTGCTGTGATCTGTGACGTCACAGCACTCTAATGAGGGTAATAAAGTGAGAGACTTTGTCTAAAACAAAAAAGAAAGTTCAAAATGACGTATGCACAGAGAGGGTGGCAGAACTGGTGGGAAGTTAGCAATTAGAATGCAATCATATGGAGAATTGTAACTGGAAGCCTAAATAAATATCGAGGGTGGTAGAAGTGGAAAGACTTGAAAAATAGGTTAAATAATTACCAACGTTCTGTTGTATAATAGTAGAAGTTAGAGGGATATATGAAATGTGTTTTCTTTTGATTTTTCAACTTGATAACTGCAAAGAAGATCGAGCAATTCACTGAGTTAAGAAATACACACTGTAAGGCATTTGAGTGGGCAAGAAGGTTTTTAGATACATGAATTTTCTTTGAATACATCAAATGTGGGTACCTTTGAAGTATTGAATTGAAGTTGCCTGGGTAACAATGTGTACCTGAATTTCAGAAGAGAAATATGGCTTAGAAATAATGAGACTTTTGCATCACCAGCATATGTGACAACGATACTTCTAGCATTAGATAAAAGCTCTCAAGATGAATGTGCAAAAATAGCATAAATTGCCTTAGGAAAGAATTATTAAGTACTAATGTTGCTTAAAGCACAAGAAAAGCAGCAGTACCATCAAGGAATGTTAAAGGTGGACAGAAAGATGAGCAAACCCAGAGATTCTGATGACTTAGAAACCAGTAAAACAATGTTTCTCAGGGTCAAAGTTAGTATCCCTGGTGTTCAATGTAACAGAGACGTCAAACAAAAAAATAGTCTTTGATTTTAGACAAAGGAGGATGTTAGTGAACTTGGAGAAAGTAACTGGTTTACAATAGTGAGAAAAAGTATCAGAATAAACAAGTGTGAAGAATGAAGTGAACACTGGTCACTTTCCCAAGAGGTCTGGGAATAGAAGATTGAAAGGAAGAACAGAGGTAAAGAGGTCAAGGTAGAGGAAAAAGGTCATTGGGAGAAATTTTAATAACCTAGCCAAGGAGGGAGAATGGGGATCAAGAAAAGCATGGGAACCAAAACAGGACACCTCCCAGGGCCCTGTCCAAAAAAAGTGGAGAAGACAGATGTGAAATTGGGAAGTTTTGTGTACAAGAAATTGAGAAAATTTGTCTTTCATTTTATTACTTTAAGTTCCCCTCTATTGCCAGTAAGTGTGGCATCTACTTAGAATTATGGTGGGAATGTGATGGAGGAGTATGAAGAAATTCAGATCTACATAAAGACTGAGACACAGAACCTCAGTCCAGGAAAAATAGGTCAAGTAAATGACTAGTTGATTTTGAACACGGTAAGTGTGTAACAGTTCACTGTTGACTAGATGCTGTTCTTTGTCGGGATTAAATTGCAAAGAAATAATTTCAAAATACCTAGATTTTGTTATATCTGGAAGGAAAATAAGACTAGAAAATTTCTGATGTTAGAAAGAGTTGTAGCAATACATCATAGAGTTTTAATAGTACACAGGAGGACTGAATAGAGAAGGTGACAAGAGGGATAAGGACTAATTAGTAGGGTTCAGGGAACAGTGATATGAGTGAATACGTGAAAAGTGGTAGTGTCACAACTGAGGTGAAAAGGGCAGAAGCTTGCGGTAATGAGATAACATTTCAATTTTGGATATCTAGGATCTGATCAATATCTAAATAAAACAATATAAAACACGGAGCTTCTTGAGTGGGAAGCTCAAGTGGGATGGTTCTGAATTCAAGTATCAAGAATCTGAGAAACCATATATTAAATATGCAGTGTGCAGGGTAGCTGATGCCAACTTTTTGCAAGAAGATTAATCTTGGCATCTATGTTTTTCAATGAATAAGAAGGACTGTCCTGGCAGTATGCAAATAGCAATGTACATAAGAGTGTAAGCCTCAAAGTATCAGGGGTGTGTCCACAAATGCAAGATTCAATAATAAACAGACAAAGGGAACAGTGCTCCAAACATCAGCAGTGCCTGGTCCCACCTGCCAGATCTGTATAGGAGGAGACTCATGGTGAGCATAGAAGTGGCCTGCAGAGAAGTGGGGAAAAAGAACCAAATGAGTGAAGGTGTTGAAGAGTTTGATAATGTCAAGATAAAAGATACACAGGTTAAATTTCAGCAGAGCAAAGTTAGTACTAAAAAAGAATCAGAGCCAAAAGCATGAAGGATTAGCAATCACAAATCAGTGATGCAGTGAAAAAAAGCTTCAAAATAATGCAAAAAAAAAAAAAAGATTCAACTCCTGCACCATCAGTATGATGGGATGATACACAGGCTTCTGAGGAGGAAGCCTTGATCTGAATAATGTCAATATTATCAACAGCTAAAATGGACTTTTTGGCACATAGTTGGGGAGGCTGTTAAGCATGCGGTGTGGACAGACATGAATTGTCATTTTATTTGTATTTATTTGTTTCCTTTATTAAATTGCTTTTTAAATTTGCCTTGATCTCTGATTGATGGGGGAAACTCTGGCTTCTCTGAATTTGCCTCAACTACAAATTGAGGTTAGGGAATCAAGGGCTAGTTGGGGTGTTATTTGCTTCACCCTATACTAGCTATGAAGCATGAGGAGGGCTTACATGCTCAACCTCAGTTTCTCTACCTGAAAATAAAGATTAGAAACGTATTGACAAGGTATAGGATTGAAGGAGAGATGGTCTCAGACAGAATAGTGAAAAAAAATCAAATTTATATTTCTTCTATTCAATTGAAAATCATTGACTGTTGCTGGGTGGTGTCCCACAACTGTTGCTGCCTTTCAATTAGCTAGCAGACAATTTGTGCTTCTACGACCCACACAGGAATCTTAAAATATTTTTCTTCTCCTTATTAGTATTTGGATGGTTGAAGATCCATGACAAATGTGTTTTCTAAATCATTTAATTATTATGCGTATTTCAAAAATGCAAGGCTATTTACTTTTCTAAACATACTGTTTTCAGTTTAGTTCACAAATACGATATAATAATGGAAGGAAAACTAGAAATAATGGATATACAAAAGAAAAAAGTGAAAATAACTATTATCTTGAATGTTTAGCATACAGATCGTCAGCATCCCAACTTCTACTTAGGACCTTTCACCTTACCCGTTCTGGAAGAAATTACTCTAAATTTAATACTTTTTGTTAACTAAAAATTTCCCAAAGAATGTATTCAATTTTGTTTAAAGTAATCCAATAATTTTAAATACCTTTTTATCTGTGCTCAAATAACTCTCAATCTGTATTTTCTATTATTAAAAATAAATACAACATAGATCATTCACTTATATAAAATTTTTTTTTAATTTCAACTTTATTACTTTGAAGGATTTTTTTAATTTTTTTTTTTTT